>NW_006283442.1:1770979-1808459 GCF_000327345.1 Myotis davidii
GTGGGCCGCCTGCTGCCCCCGGTGCTTCAGACAGCATCCCGCACCGCTCGCGTCTGGATTTTGTTCTTCTTCTTTTTTTTAAATCTTTTTTTAAAAAAAAACATATTTAGAAACAAAAATCTTGTTGCGTTGTATGCTCTGTAATTATGATACAAGGCACGTTCCCCAGACCCTTAGATAATAGAAAGTAGAAGGGGAGTTTAAAAAGCAACGAGATTCTTTCCATCTCGGGTCTCTCGGAAGGTTTGTAGGTAGCTGTTTGATATGAGGAAGGTCCAGGGGTTGCAGTTTAGAGCTGGGGTTACCTGTAATCTTTTCGTTTCTTGTTTTGAGAAAACAGGCATATAAGAACCAGTGACTTTACTATTTCTGTAGTTGGGTAATATGAAAGGCAAACAGCTTATCAGGTAATTTAGAGCAGTTTTTCTTAAATTTGAGTAATGTGAGGGCACCTTTAAACTCATTTTGAGGGGACTTCCACTGTAAAATTATCACAGGGCATATGGGTTGAGACTAGACTGGAGAACAAGGGCTGTGCCCAGTGGGAGGGGACAGCAGTAATCCAGGTGCCAGATGGTCCCGGTGGCAGAGCTGAGGTGGAAGGAGGGGGAGTGGATACATCTTCCATATGTTCGAAGGTAGAGCCAACAGCATTTGCTCATGACTTGGATGAGGCTTACGTAAAAAGGAGAATCTAAGCTGGCTCAGAGGTTTTTGGTCTGAGAACCTGGAAGAAGGTACCGGGGTGGGGAAGACTGCAGAAAGGACAGGGCTCTCTCTTGTGGAGGGAAGCGGGTGGTAGTCAGGAATTTGGTTTTGAACAGGTGAGTGCATACTAGAGAGCCGAGTGGGGATGTTTAGTAGGGAAGTGGATGTATGAGCCTAGAGTTCAGGGGGAAGTTGTTCTAGTCCAGAGAAATAAATTCAGGAGTCCTCAGCAGCCCTAGCTGGTTTGGTTCAGTGGATAGAGCATCAGCCTGAGGACTGAAGGGTCCTGGGTTTGATTCCAGCCAAGGGCACACGCCAGATTGCAGGCTTGATGCCCAATAGGGGTCGTGCAGGAGACAGGGATCAGTGATTCTCTCTCATCATTGATATTTCTCTCCCTCTCCCTCTCCCTTCCTCTCTGAAATCAATAAAAATATATTTTGAAAAAAGAGTCCTCAGCAGACGGCTCCATGGGTGTGTGACTGTGCAGTTGCACAGGGCCCGGCTCATGGACGAGGCTTACATTTGCTTTAATGTTTGGCTGCTGCTGTCTTGGAAGTCTTAATAAATTTTGGACAGGGGGCCTGCATTTTTTTTTCTTAATATACTAGTAGTCCTGCACATGAATCCGTGCGCCAGTAGGTTGCTGCTGCCCTCCTGTAGCTCTCAACCCGCTGCCCTGTCCTCCTATAACCACCTTCCCCCTCTCCTCTCCCCGCTCATAGCTTGCTGCCCTGCCCCCTCCTGTAGCTCTCCGAAGCCCGCTTCTACTTAGCTGGCCCACCCTCCTGCTGATCTGTGATCTGGTCGTGAGGTGCTTGGTTGTTACACCTCAGGATGTATTGGCTAATTAGCATATTCCTCTCTTATTACATAGGATATTTTTACCGATTTCAGAGAGGAAGGGAGAGGGAGAGAGAAACATCAATGACGAGAGAGAATCATAGATCGGCTGCCTCCTACACACCCCATGCTGGGGATTGAGCCCACACCCCAGGCATGTGCCCTGACCAGGAATTGAATCATGACCTTCTGGTTCATAGGTCAACACTTAACCATTGAGCCATACTGGCTGGGCTGCATTTTCATTTTTCACTGGGTTCTGCAAATTATGTAGCCAGTGTATACAGATGTGCCCAGAAAGAGAGGGGTCCTTGGACAAGGTCCCAGGCACTCCAACATTTCATGATCAGGGAGACTAGAGCAGTAGTAAAAGGGCTGAGAGAATGGCCAGTGAGATCAACAGAGACCCTGAGAGGGGTGCTCAGCACCTTGGGGTGGGGGCAAATGTGCAGAAATAAGGGACTGTTCGGTTGTGCCCGGTGCGGCTGAGAGCTCAAGGAAGATGAGGCCTGAGACCCAACTGTTCGACTTAGCAATGTGGAGGTCATTGGTGACCTTGAAAAGAGAAGTTTTTGTATCATCATCGGGATGAATGTCTATAAAAGAGTTTCCAGACAGACAAAGAGGACAGATAATGGGAACAGCATGTCCAGCAAACTCTTTTGAATATATTCTGTAGAAACAAGGGGGAGAGTAAATTGAGTGGTAGCTGGAGGAGGACATGAGTTCCAGAGAGGTTGTTTTGTTCTAAGACTTTTATTGTATTCATAGAGTCGATGACATGAATGTCAAAGTAAGAGGTTTTTAGGGAGAAGGGAGGGACAGTGATCTGAGATCTCTGAGAAGCAGGGTCATCAGAGCAGAGCAATGAAGGACAGAAATCCCAAGGTAGAGGATTTTGCTGATAACAGGCTGCAAATTCCAGAAGACAGAGAGGATGGGTTTAAAAGATGGGGTCTATCTAGAATATTTATATACTTTATGAGGAAGAGGGAGGACTTGGATGGTGTGGGCTCCCTGGGGTGACTCAGTGGACTTAGGTATAGGGCCTCACAAGGTGGGTGAATGATGACCCAAGCAGATAGAGGCAGTGGGGCTGTAAGTGTTTCGAGGAGAGGCTGGCTGGATGTTGGCGCTGGCCCAGGAGAGTCCTGAGCTCTGGAATCTCTTTTTTTCAGTTGACAGAGGTGTGGAGCCTGGAGTGGACCCTTGTCATTTGCAGAACTAGCACTCCAAGCTTTGGGCAGCTTCTTTGCCCATGATTCAAAAATGTCTTGGCTCTTTTTGATCCCTTTCGTGTGTGTGTGTGTGTGTGTGTGTGTGTGTGTGTATGTGTTTTTGTTTTTTTACAGGAAGTAGGATTTTTTGGTGAGCATGACTAAGGAGGGGGCAGGGATCACCATTTGTCCTGGGGCCATGGATAGGGATGCATATGACCCTATAGCCATCTTGGATGAGTTGCTTTTCACATGCATGTGTTTTTTTAAAAATATATATTTATTGATTTCAGAGAGGAAGGGAGAGGGAGAGAGATAGAAACATTAATGATGAGAGAGAATCATCGATCAGCTGCCTCCTGCACACCCCCTACTGGGGATCAAGCCTGCAACCTGGGCATGTGCCCTTGACTGTAATCAAACCTGGGACCCTTCAGTCCGCAGGCTGATGCTCTAGCCCACTGACGGTGAACCTATGACACGCGTGTAAGAGGTGACACACGAACTCATTTTTTTGGTTGATTTTTCTTTGTTAAATGGCATTTAAATATATAAAATAAATATCAAAAATATAAGTCTTTGTTTTACTATGGTTGCAAATATCAAAAAATTTCTATATGTGACACGGCATCAGAGTTAAGTTAGGGTTTTTCAAAATGCTGACACGCCGAGCTCAAAAGGTTCGCCATCACTGCTCTAGCAACTGAGCCAAACTGGCTAGGGTTCACATGTATTTTTAAAGAGCCTTTTCTGAAAACAAAACAAAAACATCAGAATTTTGCTTTAAATTTATACATCAATCTGGGGAGAATAGACATTTTTTATATGTGTCTTCTTAACTACATGCGTGGTATTTCTCATCACTTAATGTCTTTTATGTTTTCTGTTAAAGTGTCAATTTACTCCCTTAATATTATGCTTCTCATTTTTTACAGACTAGTAATAGAAGGATCAAAGATCACAATCTGCTTCAAGATTATATGCTAAAATGCATACTATTTGGTAAAATAATTCTGGGATTATTATTTCTTGCCTATGAGATATATCTCTTAACCTGGATATTCAGTTGTATTTTTGTCAGTTCTAACATTCCCCAAAGTTATATTTTGTGCCAGTGTGTCTCAGACATTTTATGAGGGGATGGGAATTCTAAGGCTAATGTGGTGGGGAGGTCCTCCTGCCTTTATGGAGCTTCTAGTCTGATCAAGATGGAGCCTTTTGGTAGTAAGGGAGACAGAGTACAAACAGTTGTGGATTTTAACAATTATATGTTGAGTGCCTTCTGTGTGCCAGGCACTGCTCCTGGTGCTACAGAGAGCGGAGCAGGTGTGCTGTCATAGAGCTTATGGTCTTGTGCTTGGTCCCAGCACGTGGGGTGGGTGCTCTCAACTCTCTTATCCTGCCCTGTGCTGATACTTATGAATGGTGCACACGCGTGAATAGGGAAGTGAAGCGGGTGAGTGTGGGTGGGTAGTGAGCACAGACAGGAAGGGGGAGCTGTTTTATGCGGACTGCGACATCAGCGATGTCTAGGGTGGCAGCTTCCAGCCCCTCTCTTATTGAATTCATGGATTTGGCTAAAGATTAGCAGTGAAGAGCAGGCAGGTAGAAATTGCACAGACCAAATCCAGAAACCTTCCTAGAGTTCTCCAATCCCACACTCATCCATCTATTTCTTCCGCCTTTTCTTGTCCATCAAAGATGTTTTGTTTTGTTTACATAAGGTTCCCGTGTGGACTTAGTTTTCCCATAACAACCTGTCCCATGTATCACAGGGAGAATGAGGAGAACTGGGGCAGCTGAAAATATGACGAGCTGTAATGTTAGAATGGAAGGGCTATGGTACCTCCGAGATGGCTGAGTCCTCTCATTTCACAGGTGAGAAAAATGATTCAGAAATGATCCTTGCATGCTGTTTAATTTCACGCAGGACCAGCTAATTCCCAAGGTCACTGTGCTTTCTACTATCTCCATCCTGCTTAATTCAATATTCACACTTAAGTTGAGCAGAACAGCTCATTCATTGTTTATTGTTTTCTCTTCCTCAAATGGAAGTAAATAAAGAACTGGGCCTAATTTCCTTCATTTTCTGTACTATCTATCCTGTGGGCACTCAATAAATAAAGATTTCACTAAACTATGTCATGGATTATTTTGGAACTTGGTTTAATGGTCTAGATTATGTTTGGAAGTTTCTTTGAGGTAGTTGTATATGTAGGGGTTGAAACACCAGGCTTTAGGGTTAGAGAGAATTGGATTCAAATTTTGACACTGTCATTTGCTACCTATATGGCATTAAAAGCTTCCTTTACTTCTGTTACAGATGAGGATGAAAGTGAATTTTGTACCTCGTGGGGTTGTTGTGATTAGTGAGTAATAATGTCTATAAAAGTGCATTATTAATTATTTAATATATCAAGAGAACTTTATGATATAATCAATATTGACAATATGACATATTTCTCATGTGTTTTTCCTTTTTATTGAATTTATTGGGGTGTCACTGGTTAACAAAATTATACAGGGTTCAGGTGTATAATTCTACAACTCGTCATCTGTACACTGTATTGTGCATCCACCCTCCCAAGCCAAGTCTCTGTCCTTCACCATTTATCCACCCTCATGTTGCCTGTCATTAACCAAGGCCAGCTCCTCCTCTTAGATACTTATTCTGCATAGCAGCAGAATTGTCAAAAACTTCAGTTGTCATCTTTTCACCCTCTAAATCTAGCAATGGAAGCCTACCTAGGACATGACTACATATGTAGAATTATTATTGGAGAACTTAAGTGTACTTTTTGTGTCATTATCCAGGTGTATGATTGCCTACCAAGCACTCTGATTATAGTGTTCATCCTCTAATGTCTCTGAAGGTTATCACCTTCTATTAAAAGTAGTCTTGCCTTCAAGGCCATTTTCTACCCTACAGGTGACCGATAAACACCTCAGTTGATGGCTTCAGTTGTTTAATAATTGATTTTACTTTTCCAATGGATGTTTTATCTCAAAACCTGATCGGATAGAGGTGCCAGTTAGACAAATAAATTAAAATTATTCTCTAAGAAGTTTTCAAACATTTATGGAAGGATGTGTATAGAGCTTCTTTAAAGAGGGGTATCTACCTTTCCTCCTTGGAACTTTACATGTACTAAATATAACCTCTGGTCAATACCACACTGAATACAAGAGGTTGCTTACATCCATTTAGGCCGGTAGAAGTGCTCAGAGCGAATGTTAACAACCATTAAGGAAGGCTAAAAATAAAAGTGATCTCATTTCCACTCCCGGGGAGTTTCTCCCCAACATCATCAAGGGCAGGCACAGAAACAGGACCTGGGAGAGGGCCCTGACTAGACAGAGCAGTGCTGAAGTAGGGATAGTCAGTTGCACATGCAAAATACCTTGACGGCACAAAAGGACACAGTCGCACCTGCATGGTACCTGGGTCTACCTGCACAGATATGTTCACAAGAGTGCATGAATAAAACACTGTTTATTCATTAGCAATGATCATGGAAGGCTCGCTGGGCCAACATATTATATAACCATAGATGTGTGTGTGTGTGTGTGTGCGCGCACACACGTGTGTGGTGCACACACGTGCATATTTTTTATGTGTGCAAGTTTCTTGCTCTGACCGTTCACATCTTACCTTGCTCACTGCTTCTCTGTAAAGTTCCAGAATCTGATGTAGCCTCAAATTTTATCCTAAGAAGTGATTTAATCCTTAGAGGTTTTACATTTGCAAGTAAGTTCTCCACTCTTTTGTAATCTTATGCCAAATAATAAGCAAATGTCACATTTCAGACATTTCAGTGAAGCGTTTGATGCTGCCTGGATGCCATGTTAGCCATTAGAGCACTGATATCCCAGGATTACAGTAAATATTTTAAGCACATTACTGAGACTGACCCTCTCGGAAACTAGGGTAAACAAGCCCTACATGGAGTAAGTACTCTATTCTGACATTTGGAATCTCACTCCAGACACTGAGTTCAAAGATGGTTGCTCCCCTCCGCCCCCCAGGCCTTACAAAATACCTTCATGTCATGGAGAAGGTCACTCATATTCAAAGGGAGAAGCAGTGTGCTGGCTGATGATATATTCGGGTTAGTGCACTACAGGATCAGGCCTCTTATCAACTATTTTAAGCCACATAACGATTATCTGTATTTAAGACGCTTTTCTATTTTCTTTTTTGTCGTCTAATGCACTGAGGAAACATAACTTTGGTTTTAAAACTACAAGAATTTTTTTTTTAAACCCCCAAAGAGTTACTGTGGCAGACAAACTAAGTGACCTGTCTGACCCCTGCAATCTCCGGACTCAGCAGCTGACCCCTGCCTACCAGACTGCTAGGAGCATAAGATGACTATTGTCTCGGTTGTGTTCCTTGCTCACATCCCTCACGACCCTTCCCCAAATTACCAGTGCTGTTCATTTGTGCTGACAAGAATAATTGAAATAGACTTTCTGGGTACTCTTTAAGTTCATGTTCATGTTGACCCTCCTTGATTCTTGGAAATACTTTTATTCAACTCTATTTAACTTTTCCACTATCTGATTTCTTGATGTTAGAGTTCAGGCAAATTTTCTGGAAGGGAAGACCCCACTGGGCTGGTGATTGAGGAGGCACCGCAGGTAAAAATAAATTGGGCTGGGTGTGAACAGTGAAGACTGCAAATGAAGCGCACAGTTAGGGGCTATTTCAGCTGAGGTATAATGAGGGCAGCGAGACTGGCTGAGTTGGAATCCACAAGCTGTAGACATGGAAACCAAGGAGGTGGGGGGTTGACATAGCAGCTCTTCCTGGTGAGCGGCAAGTGGAAAAGTCGTATTTCCATCTCGCCTGTCCTATGTATGCCCTTCAGAGAGCCCAGGACACTTTGCACAGAGGAGGCAATACTTTCTAGCGTCTGACATTGTCAAAGTTGAAGGTGACTCTCTAGATCTATGCTGTCCGGTATGGTGACCTCCAGCTGTATGTGTGATGTGGAAGGACTGAGCTGAGCTGGGTCACATGCACATGGGAGTTTGAAGATTTATTACAAAAAAGGGATGTAAAACACCTCATCACTGTTTTATGTTTGTATATATTGAAATAATATTTTGTATGTCAGGTTAAATAAACTACCTTTTAAAATTATTTTGTGTTTCTTTTTACTCTTTTTAGTGTAACTACTAGAAAAGTTAAAACTGTGTATGTGGCTTGCATTATATTTCTATTGGACAACACTATTATAGATCATCTTGTCCAAACATTTTTTATTGGACTGTTCATGGAATTGCAGACTTTTAGAAATAAAAATTATCAATACCCTCATTTCTAGGTGAGGAAACAAAAGCTAGGACTGGTCAAACTCCAGGACTTGTCCAGTGTTGCAGGGACAGTGACAGAGATGAGAGCTATGTCTTTAGACTCCTGCAGTATTCCTTTCAGAGTTATTTTGTCTTCTTCTTCCACTGAGTGAAAATCTCCCTTGGGCACAACCTAGTGTATCCACCTAAAATGAATTTTGAAAACGAACTGGGTCATGGTACTGTGAACTTATATTTCTTTGAACCTAACTCTCTAAAAAAATCTAGTTGCCTGAGTCTTTGGCTGTTTTCAGATATTATCAGTTAGTGTTTGCAGGGAGGATCTTCAAATATTATGCTCTTGCAGTGTATGATTATATGAATTTTTAACCATGTGCCACGCAGTCAGGGGGAGCAGCTGGCAAATCTTATCAGCCCATTGAACAACCTCTTTACATCCAGTGGGCATCTCAGTGTCCATTTTCTCTCCCCAGAGGCTAGTTATTAATTGGAGTTGAGTTAGTTTTCCTTTGAAAGCAACACATTTAAACAATGTTCCTCTCTTAGCGTATACTTTCTCCATAATGTATTACTTTTCCAAATATGTATCCCAGAAAGACAGGGGAAGTAAATACAAATTAAAAAAAATCCAAGGAGGCAGTGTTTAAACCCCATCAGCTGACTAGTGCCACTGAGTCTTATTGAGGAGATAAAGTAGATTTTATTACCAGGGGACGAAGCTAGACTTTTTAGATTGTTCACGATTTTGTATTTTTAGGAATTTCTTTTAAACTACATTATGGGCTGTGGTGATAAATGCAGTATAGTGATACTTGTGTTGTGATTAGTGGTCTGATACCTTGTGTATCAGTGGTGTGTGGTTACTGCCTTAGGGATATGATTTGACTTCATCTGTGAGTCTGTATAAAGCAGAGCTATGTTGTCAGTAGTCTGTGATATATTTCAGTGGAGGTCTTGGCTTTATGAGCATGGCTGTGGATTGTGACTAAGGAACCCACGGTGAGAAAGGTATTTCCTAATTCTAAGTCCATCATGGGTGTTTTATGCGTAATGAAATGTTGACAAGATGCACCAGGGCAATGCCAGCAATATGATGCGAGGTGACGTCTTATATATGATGATGTCTGTGTTAATTCTGAATTCAGTGCTGCGGTGTCACACTGTAAGGTCAGCACTGTAGGGTCGCACTGTCACAAATGTAGAATGACATGCACCTACCATTACAGTGTCATAAGAGTATTTTCTCTGCCCTAAAAATCCTTTGTGCTTTGTCTGCTCATCACCTCTTATTCCCCGACCCTCGATCTTTTTACTGTCTGCATAGTTTTGCTTTTTGCAGTGTATCATTTGGTTGGAATCATACAGAATGCAGCCTTTTTAGATTGGCTTCTTTTGCTTAGTGATATGCATATAAGGTTCCTCAATGACTTTTTGTGGATTGATAGTTCATTAAAAAAATTCCTGAATAATGTTCTATTGTAGATGTACCACAGTTTATTTATTCATTAGCCTGGAAACCTTGGTTGAGTTAAAAGTTTTGGCAGTTATGTATAAAGCTTCTATATAATCCATGTGTAGGTTTTTGTATGGACATTAGTTTTCAGCTCCTTTGGGTAAATACCAAGACACATTATTTCTGGATCCTATGGTAAGAGCATCTTTAATTTCATAAGAAACTGCCAAACTTCCAAAGTGGCCATACCATTTTGATTTCCCACCAACAGTGAATGAGAGTTCCTGTTGTTCCACATCCTCACCAGCATTTGGTGTTGCCAGTTTTGGATTTTATTCATTCAACTAGAGGCCTGATGCACGAGTTTGTGCACCAGTGGGGTCCCTCGGTCTGGCCTGTGGGATCAGACCAAAACCAGCAGTCTGATACCCCTGAGGGGTCCCAGTTGTGAGAGGATGCAGGCCAGGCTGAGGGACCCCCACCGGTGCATGAATCTGTGCACCAGGCCTCTAGTATATACATAATATGTCCGTGTCCAGCCTGTCTCGGCCCAGTCCCGGTCGGCCAGACCCCACCAGCAAGCTAACCTACTGGTCAGAGCATCTGTCCCCTGGCGGTCAGTGCATGTCATAGCGAGCGGTTGAGTGGCCTTAGCATATCATTTAGCATATTACACTTTGAACAGCTGACCGGACACTTAGCATATTAGGCTTTTATTATATAGAATAGGCAGATAATGGTATCTCGTTGTTTTAATTTGCAATTTCCTAATGACATATGGTGTGGACTATCTTTTCATATGTTTATTTGCCATCTCTATACCTTCTTTGGTGACCATCTACTAGATCTTTTGTCCATTTGTAAATCAAGTTGTTTGATTTTTTATTGTTGAGTTCTAGGAGTTCTTTGTATGTTTTAGATACAGATTCTTTATCAGATATCTGTTTTGCCAGTGTTTTCTTCCAGTCTGTGGCTTTTTATTCTCTAAGTATCTTTTGCAGAGCACAAAGTTTTTAATTTTAACAAAATCTAAATTATCATTATTTTCTTTCATGGGTGATGCTGTTGGTGTTTTAAGTTTTATTTGATAATAATTTACCTTAGCTTTTTGAAATTTGTACATGCAAACTTATTCTTCTAGATAGTTATAAATACATATATTTCCCTAACAGTGGCTAGAATTAATCAGTATATATCCTTTTCCTTGGATATAAAACCTTGGCACCGTTTTACTCCCTCCCTCACTCTCTTTCTTGAAATCACCAGAGTTGGTTTCAGAAAGTAGTTAACAGGCACTTACTAATTTCTTGTTGGAGTAGATCCCCTAGGACAGTGGTTCTCAACCTTCCTAATGCTGTGACCCTTTAATACAGTTCCTCATGTTGTGGTGACCCCCAACCATAAAATTATTTTCGTTGCTACTTCATAACTGTAATTTTGCTACTGTTATGAATCATACTGTAAATATCTGATATACAGGATGTATTTTCATTGTTATAAATGGAACAGAATTAAAGCATAGTGATTAAGCACAAAAACAATATGTAATTATAGATGTGTTTTCCAATGGTCTTAGGCGACCCCTGTGAAAGGGTTGATCGACCTCCAAAGGGGTCGCGACCCACAGGTTGGTGACCCACAGGTTGAGAACCGCTGCCCTAGGACCTCACAGTGACCATCTGTGAGTAGTAAACTGATTCTTTGTGTCCCCAAAAATGCTTTTATGTCATCCTCACAATTAGCGATAGTTTTGCTGATACAGAGTTCTAGACTCAAAATTCCTCTCCTTCAGCACTTTAAGGATTCTGCTTCATTATTTTCTTGTATCCAGATTTGCTGATAAGAATCACTGTTACTCTGATTCTTGTTCTTTTGCAGCTAAGCTATTTTTTTTTATTAGTTTTTAATGATGTCCTCAAATTTCAATACTAGATGGTCTAAGTATTTTTCCCCACTCGTTAAATGCTCAGCAGTGAGGCCCTATCAATCTGAGAACTTTCTTTTTAGGGGGTAATTCTCATATCTTACTTTGCCAAGTATTGCTTCTCTGTGTTCTTCCTTTTCCTACCCACACCTGCAATTAGACTGCTGTGAGCACTTCAGTCTCTGCCCTGAGGTTTCTTAGTTCTATACTTTTCATCTCCTTATGCCCCATTTTGGGAGGATTGCTTAGTGTTGTCTTCCAGTTCAGTAATTCACTCTTCAGCTTTGTTTTTCTTTTTCTTTTCTCCTTAGTTTTTAGTATTTATTGACTTTTTATTTCAACAATTACATATTCTATTTCCAAGTCTCTAATTGATTTTTTTTCCATTATACTATAGCATTGCTTCATACTTTGAACACTCATTTCCTGGGGAAGACATCTCAATGTCTTCTTCTGATTGTTTTATTATTTGAGTGTGAGGTCTGTTTGCTTTCTCCTTTTCCAGGTGTTCATGCACCTTGAGTACTTTGTTACTACAAAACTTATTTTTTTTTTTTTAACAGTTGAGAGTCCCTGGAGTGGGCCAAGCAAAGCTTCAGAGACCTTGCACACTGTTTTCAATGAAGGCAGGAATGGTGGATGCTGGCAGGCGGTCCACTTGATGGCTGGTCTGCGGAGCAGGACTGCTTTTCATTCCTTCCACGCAAACAGCTGTGTCCCAGGAACAGGGCGCTGTATCTAAAGGAGAACTGGAGGTTTTTCAATTTCCAAAGGGACAGCATTTTAGTGGGTTAAGCTTCACGAGGCGTTGTAGGGGACCATGTTAATCATGTGAGCTGTTTATCCTGCTCTTTCCTTGGCTTAAATGCATCCATGCTGGTTGAGGAGGGGAAGCCAACCAGAGTTCATCCTCTAGCTTCATTTGATTTGTGCTGTAGGTTAGGCTGACTGCAGGCCTGTGTCTAGTCAGGGCATAGCCCAGATGCCTCTAGTCAGGCCTGCTTTTGAGTTTTGACTCTGGCACCTCCTAGCTAAATGTCCTTGGGGAATCTCTCTGCTCTGCTCTCTTCATCTATATGTGTAGGTGATAATACTACCTACCTAAGTGATTATTGAGAAACCCAAAACAGATAACATACAGGGTGGGGCAAAAGGAAATTTAGTTGTGACTATGCAAAATACAGAGTTTATTCTTATCTTATTATTTTTAATAATTGTGTTATTTTTCATACAAACAATTGTAAACCTCCTTTCACCACACCCTGCATATGAGGCACTTAACACTACATGAAACTTAGGGTTACTTATGAATTATTATAAAATTAATAATGAAAACAATGACATTAATACATATATTGCAGTTATTTCAAGAATAATATTCTAGGGAGATAGAGTCCCAACCCTCCTCCATTTTATTTTGTCTAATTCTCCCCATACAATATGAACTCTTAACTATCCTATATAATAAAGAGGTAATATGCAAATCCTCAACAGCTTTCTAGACAGAACCACCTCAGTGAGGTTTTCTCAGGTTATTTAGTGCCTCAGTTCCAAGCACAGAATGAGCCTGTTCTCTTTATTTCCAATGCTAATGGACTGGGAGAACGCCCCCCTAAGGGTCCAGAGAGAATCCTATATTTACAGAACCCACTCTGACCTCTGAGCTTCCTGGCTCCTGGATCTCTAGGGAGGTGCTAATCTAGCCTTTGCCTGAGGCTATCCAGCAAAAGTCTCCCTGCAGGGCTTGGGCGGGGCGGGTCCCATGGGATCAACAGGGTGGGGTTAGCAATTATGGCTGCTCTCAGTCTTGCCCTCAGAGGCTCTGCTTCTCAGTGTCCCAGTAATCGCTGCAAGCCTCACAGAGAGAAAGCTGCCCTAGGGTTCTGAGCGATGCCAGACAGTCCCGCTTCTCCCGTTTGAGTCTGGGTCCCTAGAGACTCCCCCAGAACTGGAGCTCAGAACCTGAGTCTCCCTCCTGATTGAAAACGACAATCACACCCTCTGCCACCAGCCCTCTCCGCATGCACTCCGCACCTTAGTATTTTACTTCAGCACTGCGCCTCCTCTGAGTCTCGGTATGCTTTTCTCTTTCCTCCTAGTTGTAGAACTTCCACTCAGCCAGCAGCGTTCTGGATGATGTTCCTTCCGTCTTTTAGTTGTATTTTTGAAGTGGTTGTTCGAGGCAGCAAACTCCAGTGTTTACCTATGCCACCATCTTGGTTTCTCTCTTATAAGTGCATCTTAAAAACAGGTTGGAAGGATTCTAGTAGTTGGTTTGGATTTTCTAGGTCTCCTCTACAGCACATAGATGGACTTGTCCTCTGTAATTAGATATCCCTGTCTGGCTATAGACAGACTGAGAGTAAGGGGGAACCAGTCCAGGGGGAGGGCAGCTTTTTAGAGATTACTGGTGATGCAGGTAGGTTGGCCTCCAGGCAGGTGTCAATAGGGGTGTTGCATTAGGATAATTCATTAAGCCATATATTTGCTTTGTGTAAGTTTCAGTATCTGCTTTACTTTATAATAGAAAACAAAAGATCCCACCAACAAAGAACGGAAAAAAAAAAGAAGCAATATGGAAGCAATCTAGGTATCCATCAATGGAATATTACACAGCCATGGAAAAGAATGAAATCTTGTTGTTTGTGACAACATAGATAGACCCAGAGAATATTATGTTAAGTGAAATAAGTCAGACAGAGGAAGGCAAATACTATATGATTTGACTTATATATGAACTCTAAAAAAACAAAACAAATGAACAAACAAAATAGAAACAAACTCATAGATACAGAGAAAAAACTGATGGTTTCTAGAGGGGAGGTGGGGGATGGGTGTAAAAGGGAAAGGCGTTAAGAAGTACAAACTTCCAGTTATAAAATGTCATGGAGATGTAACATACAGCATAGGGAATAGAGGCAATAAAATCATAATAACTACTGGTATGTATGGTGACTAATGGTTACTAGAGTTACGTGGTGGTCCCTTTGTAATATATATAAATGTTTAGTCACTGTGTTGTACATCTAGAACTAATATAATACCAGAAAAAGCAAAAAGCAAAATAAAAGTCAAGACAAAAGAAAACCCACGTCTGAGCAGAATGCACTTACCCCAGGTCCAAGCTGTGGCCCCTGAGCCTGAGGGGAAACCCACTCAGAACGGCAGAGGACAGACCAGGAGGTTAGGGAAATCTGTTGCTGGCTAGGTGGGTGACAGAAGTCAGATCTAGGCTTGTGAGGCTTGCCATTTGTTTTGACTACCCCTCAGTGGACCACTGATGTCCATGGACATGATCTGTCCACTCCAGGGCTTGTTACTTGAGATCTTGTTTCCAACCAGAGGGAGTCAGTATTTTATTTTTAATTTTGTTTTTAATTTTTTTTCTCACCCGAGGATATTTCCCATTGATTTTTAGAGAGAGTAGAAAGGAGGGGGAGATACAGAGAGAAACATTGATCTGAGAGAGATACATCGATTGGTTGCCTCCCGCACGCCTGCAACTGAGGCACATGCCCCCAACCCACAACCGGAATCAAAACTCACAACCCTTCAGTTCTCAGGTCTACACTCTATCCAAGGGTTGGCAAACTTTTTGACTCGAGGGCCACAATGGGTTCTTAAACTGGACCAGAGGGCCGGAACAAAAGCATGGATGGAGTGTTTGTGTGAACTAATATAAATTCAAAGTAAACATCATTACATAAAAGGGTATGGTCTTTTTTTTTTTTTAGTTTTATTCATTTCAAACGGGCTGGATCCAGCCCTCGGGCTGTAGTTTGCCCACGGCTGCCTATCCACTGAGCCAAACCGGCTAGGGCAGGAGCCAGCATTTTAGAAAGAGGCCATAGTGCTCTGCTTGTCGTCCTCACCTTTGGCTCTGTGGCTTATCTTTGCCTGGACATCTATCAAGTAACATGGGGCCTATTTACCCTTGACCACAGGTAGCCTGTAGCCACGAGGGTGCTCTTGGACACATTATTATCTTTATCTTCCCAATCTTTGTTCCTACTGACTTTATCTTGGGGCTGCAAATTTGTTTTTTGTTTTTTATTTCATTGATTTTTTTACAGAGAGAAAGGGAGAGGGATAGAGAGTTAGAAACATCGATGAGAGAGAAACATCGATCAGCTGCCTCCTGCACACTCCCGATGCCCGCAACCAAGGTACATGCCCTTGACTGATATCGAACTTGGGACCCTTGAGTCCTCAGGCCGATGCTCTATCCGCTGAGCCAACCCAGCTAGGGTGCAAATTTGTTTTTTTAAAAAAAGACTCAGAGCCATTGTTGGAAAGCCACCTCACCCAATTCTGCATTTCCTTTTCTTTCTGCTTTTTGACCAGGCAGCTAAGAAAAAAAAAAGAGTGTGTATTTTTAATATATATATGTTTTTATTTATTGTTTTGAGAGAGAGGAAGGGAGAGGGGGAGAGAGAAAAAACAACAACACATCGATTGGCTGGCTTCCCTAAGCACCCCAACTGGGGATCGAATCTGCAACCTGGGCATGTGCCTGACCAGGAATTGAACCAGTGACCTTATGGTGCACGGGATAATGCTCCAACCAGCTGAGCCACATCAGCTGTTTCTTTCTTACAGGCCCTTACTAAAGTCCACTAGAAGACTCTACCATCAATGTCATGATATTTTTTAAGACTGTATGAACATGTGTTCAAAATACTGAGATGCACAGGCACCTTTCAACCTGCTTGCTTTGCTGTCATGGAACGATGATTTCAGTTTCCTAATTGTGCATGTGTGTGTGTGAGAGGGGTCCTCACTGTTCCTCATCCACCTCAACTCAGCTCACATTCCCCATTTCAGTACTCCAACTTGCAGTATCCCACTTCTGGGAACAGATTTCGTCTTCATTGGTGTTCATTAGTCAGCTTGGGCTGCTTGACAAAATTCCATAGACTGTTTGGATTAAACAATAGACATTTATTTGTCATAGTTCTCACTTGGTGGAGAGGGAAGGGGGCTCTGGTCTCCCTTCTTCTTATAAGGACACTAATCCCATCATCTGGGGCCCACCCTCATGACCTCATCTAAAACCAAATCACCTCCCAAATACCATCATATGGGGAGTGGGGTGGGGGGTGGGGCACAAAACATTTAGTGCATAACAGTTGGGAGGGAACCTTTTTTACAACCTCCTGGAATTTTCCTTTGTAATTAGTCATTATACTTCCATGTATAGGATTATCTGATTTTCACCACTGTAGGCTGTAAGTCCCTGAGGACGGCCTGGTCTTCTGTTTCATTATTGTGTCCCTAGTGTTTGGCATACAGTAGCTGCTCAATAAACATTGTTGACTGAAATTTCTGAGCTAAAAGTCCTGGAAATACAAATTTGAATGTAACTTGGTTCTTGTTCTTGAGGAACTTAGGAGAGGAGGAAGATCTTTATAGGATTGTTTCCATATAATACAATAAATTTTATTAAAGGATGAGGGTGATGTTGAGATGTGACAAGGAGAAGAGTATCATTCTAACTGGGGTGGGAATGATCACGAAAACTCACAAGGTAAAGTAATGCTATTATACTAGTAAGGAGTCTTTAATTGAAGTAATGAATGTGGAAAGAAATAAGACAGGGGACAGGTATTATAAGCCCCAGGGTTGTCCCCATTTGCATCGATATGTATAATAAATCATTATTACTGTTATTAGTCTTTACCTCTGCTACAATTCACAGCAATGGTCACCACATGCCAATTTGTAGAGTGGCCAAGTCATAGACAGGACAGGTCGGGGCTCTCTAATCTGCATGTTTTACCAGCTCCCTCCCCTCACCCCGGGAACTCCTGGTGTAGAGCAGTGGTTCTCAGACTGAAGCAAGCACCAGAGGCAATGGGAGGTTTGTTAAAATGAAGATGGTGGTGCCCCACCTTCAGAGGTTCAGATTTAGTAGGTCTGGGGTGGAGCCGAGATTTTGTATTTCTAACAAATTCCCCGGTGCTGCTGCTGTTGCTGCTGGTCTGTGAGCACATCTGCAGACCACTGGCATGTAAGGTCACTGCCTGTCTTGGCACTTCTGAGGAACAGTGATCCACATACATGACTTATCCAGATAACTGCAGGGTATCTCGCCAAATGCCAGACCATAGTTTCTTTAAATCATGTTCAAAAAACACTTTCTAAAATGAATTCTGCATTTCTTCACTTTCTTAAACAGAGGATTTTGAACATCATCACACCCTCCCTTGATGACAAAGGATCATCATAATGAACATCCATTATGGTTCTGTTCAGTGACCCACAGAGGTGGGGGTGGGGATATCTGAGCCAGTCAGCACCAGCCAGCAGCCAGCACAGGTTCCTGTCCTCAAGACGCAGAAGGGGGCCTGGGACCTACTGTGCTCCTGCCTGTGCTTCAGCCGGTGGGACACTAACCTGCAGTCACTAGTTCACAGGAAGGCCCTGGGATTTGGGGAGGGCGTCCAAGGAAGCCACTCCCCTGGAGGGCTACTTAGAGGCCTGGATCAGTGGCGTTTTACCAATTGGTACAGAAGTATTTCAGTATCTCAACAACAATAAGCCCACACAATTCATATCAACCCTGAATACATGTTGGTTCTGTGATGGGTTGTTTTTATTGTTTAATGTTTCTTTCTCTTTATTATCAAGTCCTTATCTATCATTAATTGTTAATTTTTATTCATTCATTGAACAACTGCCGAGCCCTCTGGGTTTCTACAAAGGTGAATCTGCATACAGTAAGCGTGCTGCCCAGCTGGAAAATTACACAGGGTTCTTAGCTTCTGTCAGTAAAATTCGAATGCATTCTTGCCCTTCTGATATTGCAGAATAGTGAAGATAAAAATGGAAAAATATGCAAAAGCCTTTTCAAATGGTTTTGTGTTACACAAATAAAAGAGATTGTTTTTCTCTTTACTGGAAGTGTTAAAAATAGGATCTCCAGATAAGTGGCATAATTGAAGTGGCATTTTCTCAAAAAATTTCAGCCTGGCACACTATAGCAAATGCTTATGAGTATCAGGTTATAAATCGAATCTGAACAAAAAGGCTGGGAGCAGTTATTAACAAGCGTGTGCCCAGGCTGGAGTGAGGAGGCTCTGTGTCCTTTAAATGGCAGTCAAAAGCTTTTTTTCCTCCCAAAATAACCACATCTTCATTGCTGTTCTCCTGCTTTGAGCTGTTCTTTCTTAGCAATGAATACTAGTTAGGCCAGATCGTGAGTGACAGTGATAAGTGCTTTCTGGTTGGGGGAACAGAGCAGCAGACATGAGTAGGAGAGCTGGGCATCAGCCACAAGCAGGCTTCGTGGCCCCAGTCCCCTGAGGGTGAAAGGACAGGAGTGATTTAAAGGTCCTTCAAAAATAGCTTCTCTCTCCTGTGCTGGTTTGCCACGGTGCTGGCTCCAGGGTCTGCATCAAAATAAGCATATGACTTATTGGTTTAATCTCACTGTTCCTTTGCCTTTCAGTTGGGAGTAGCTGAGTCAGGCTGGGCCTCAATTAAAAAGACTCTAGTGGAAATACAGTCCTCTGAATTTTAACTTTCCCGAACCCATCTAGAGGGGCTTCCTTGGTAAATGGCTCTTGTTCCATGGACCAGTTCATTTTGGCTAGTAAGACTGAGTTAGAAGAGACTGGTTGAACCAGGCTGTGAAAGTGCACATCATATTGTGTTGGAGAAAATATGGAAAAAATGCTCTATATAGAATTCAGGCTGAGTTGTAAAATCTATCTTCACCTTTTCCTGGAACTCACTAGGTGATCTGGAATAAGTTTTCAACTCCCTGCATCCAGATTTTTCATTCCAGGCCATCTTTCCACATAGGAAGGGGTTACCTCTAGATGTGTGGCAGCCATATTTCCCAGAAATCAACAGGAACACATAGCCTGGATTTTTTTTTTTTTTTTGTAAATCCTCATGTGAGGATATTTTTTGCATTGACTGTTTTTTTAAAAAAATTTATTTTATTGCGTTTTTACAGAGAGGAAAGGAGTGAGATAGAGAGTTCGAAACATCGATGAGAGAGAAACATCGATCAGCTGCCTCCTGCACACTCCCCACTGGGGACGTGCCCGCAACCAAGGTACATGCCCCTGACCGGAATCGAACCTGGGACCTTTCAGTCCGCAGGCCGACGCTCTATCCACTGAGCCAAACCGGTTTCGGCCATTGACTGTTTTTTTATAGAGAGAGTGGAAGGGAGGGAGAGAGACAGAGAGAGAAATATTGATGTGTGAGAGACATATCAATTGGTTGCCTCCCAAATGTTCCCCGACTAGGATCAGGGATCAGACCTGCAACTAGGGCCTGTGCCCTTGACCAGAATCAAACCCATGACCCTTCATCTAGAGGGCTGATGCTCACTACTGAGAAAACCAGTTAGGGCCTGGAAATAAACAAACAAACAAATAAATAAAAAAATCTTTATTGATTTCAGAGCGGAAGGGAGACTTGATGCATTTGTGGCCATGATACTTGATGTTTGAGGGTTCAAAAGAGTTAGGAGCTTGAAGTTGGGAATGTTCAGGAAAATCCCATATGCATGATTGCTATATCTTTATGAAAGTTATCAGTTTGGTTTATTTATCACTGGTGAGATAAATTCTGAAAGTAGGAGAGATGGAAGGGGGCTGCTGAAAGGAATTCATTCATTCATTTAGTCCTCCATCCAATATCCAAGTGTATGTGCCTGGCACTGTGTTATGTGGTGAGAATATGCTGATGACTAGGATTTGAACTTCAGGCCCAGTGGAAGACATAGACAAGTAGACAGGCTTTACAGAATAACAGGTAGTGGAAAGTAGAGGCAGCACATGTGAAAAGCACCAGACATGGCCAGAAAAGGCTTCCTAGAGGAAGCAGTATCTAAGACTGAATGAGATTGAGTCATGCAAAGAAGGATGTTGCGATGGCAAGACTGTCCAGGGCAAAGGAAAGAGCATGAACAGAAACCTAACAAGACTGAGAGCCTTAGAGGGAGCTGGAAGCATTCCAGTCTGGCTGGCACTTGTGAAGAGAGACAACTGTCTGGAAAGCTCAGCCTCCTTAAACTACTTGAACTTCAACTGCGTGTGATGGAGAATCCTCTGGAGGACTTTAAAGAGCCACAATAAGATTTGCACTAGAGAACTTTGACTCTAGTTTCACTGTGGAGAATGGCTTGGAGATGAGAGTGATTTTATCTAGGAAAGCATTAATAGGAGAGGAATTGGGGGAGGGCAAATCCAGGACTCCCCTGGAGTGGCAGTGAGGGTGGAGGGCAGTGGATGCACACAGGAGAAACTGGATCAAATGTGGGGGTGCGGGAGAAACAAAGGCAAGCATGCTGCTTAGATTTCTGGTTGGGGCAACTGGGAGGAGGAGCAAGGTTTTGGAGGGAGATAATGACTTTTATGTTTTTGGCCATTTTGGTTTGAAATGAGAGGATGAGGAGCAAGTGTCTAAAAGTTGGATCTAAGGTGTGGCGCTGAGGGTGAAGGACCCTCAGTCATTACCAGGTAATCATGGGAACTGATGCTTTTGTGAAGGATGAGGAAATGTAAGAAAAAGTGTCCCGAACAGAACGCCCCTAAACATCAACATTTAAGGAACAGGCAGAGGAGGGGAAAGCTATGTATGCCATTGAGAAGTGGCCAGAGAAGTTGGAGGAAATAAGAGAGTGGTCTTTCGGATGCACAGGGGCGGCATGTTTCACACAGAGGGTAGTCAGCAGGATCAGATGCTGCCAGGGGTCGAGGAAGATGAGGGCTGTAAATGTTTGATTTAGCAGCAAGAGGATGTGGGAGACCTTGAGGAGAGCAGCTTGGTGGACATCTAGGGACAGAGGTCGATTGCAGTGGCTGAGAAGACAAGAAGAGGAAAGAAGCTAATGGGAAAACATAGACGGCTCTTTCAGAAAGCTCAGCTTCAAGGGGAGGGATGGCAAGTTGTTGGAATAAGGGTAAAAGTACAGAAAATGGAGTCCCGAAGAAGAATGATATTTACTACATAAGGACTGGTGATGTCCTTACATTAAGTTAAACTTAGAATACACAGACATTTACCAGTAAAACCTATCTCCCCTCATTCATTTCTCCCCTCACCTCTCACCCCCTCGTTTGTCTTCCTTTCCCACGTATCTCAGATCCCCAGCATGCTGTACCCTCCTCTGCTCGCTTTGGGGCTGCTCCTTTGGGCTCCTGTAGATCTAAGTGGGACCAGGCTCCCTGTGCACTGGGGCAATGCCCAGGCTCATCTCCATCTTGCTTTCTCCTGGAGAGCCAGACACACCAACCAATAGGGCTTCTGGGTTCTGAATAAATTGGTAGAATCCTAAACACCATGTAATACAAAGTCATGACATTGTATTATGTGCACTAGTTTGTTGTGCTCTGTTAGGCTGGACAGTTACTAATACTTCAAAATGCACATTCTGGGCAGCGAAGTTTCTGGGGAAACTGTGGGAAAGGGGGTTTATCCGTAGGTACACCGCCTTCCCCGCTTCCCTTTAGTCACTCTTTTATTCCCATACCCCTGGCTTCTCTTGACCTGTCTGTTGGCTCGAGTTCCCTCTGGTTGCAGTGGTCAAACTGTTGTGAAAGTTTAGTATTGTTGTAATCATTGCAGTGTTCTGCTTTCAAATTAAGGCTGAAGTTTTCTATGTACAAGAGTAGGAAAATATAAATGGAGCAGCTGATGTTGATTTCCTCCCTTCTTCAGTAGTAACTTTCTCATCTTAGGACTTAGTAAGATCTGTCTTTGTGGACAGGCTTAATTATTTTCACTACCCACAACTCTCTCAAAATCATATATCCTTAAGTAATTGAAGGAAAACATCAGTGAGACATGATATTTTTCTGTCCACTTGTAGATGCAATTCTGGTTCTTTCTATGGGTCTCTTTGCCTGGCTGCACCCTGATAGGTTAGGAACTGGTCACTGTGGAGAGAGGCAATATTGTTCTTCCCAAGGAGCTTTGCTAAGGTTTGATGTCCATACAAGGCTGATAGCATGATCGGGTATCAGTGTGGTTGGAGGAGAGGCTGAGCTGCATCCCCTAGTTCTTTTAGATTCAAGGTTCCCTATGAAAATGCCAACTTCTTCAAGACTCAGTTCCACTTCAGCAGAGGTCAGTGGACTAACTCACAAAGACTTTGTGGGAACAAGAAACCAAGTCCATGGGGCTTCAAGGCAGGGAAGCTGAGCTGTCTGGGGCAGGAAAGAGAGACATATTCTTTAAGCTTTTGCTTTTTTCTCACCTTGTGCTCAGACTCTTGAGGGAGAAGACCAGTTAAGTTTTATGCTCTTCATGAAGACTCTTATCATTATTAAGAGTTAAAATTCACCAGGAAGCAAATGTAAAAAGTCAGAGTCTTCCAAGTTTATGTATTTTGGAAAGTACAATTAGAATTAGTTATGATAATACTGAAACATCATCCTAAATTGAAAACTTATATTCCAAAGGTCCAATGAAATAATGGATGGGAAGCTTTAGATGGATTTCTGAAGAAGACTGTAGTCTCCTCCTCTGTGAGTAATTTGGACATATATTGGATAGAAGTCATCACATTGACTCTGAGGGACTGCCTAGGTGTGTAGGACATGATCTCTGACCTCTGGGAACCGCAAAAAAGGAGAGTTATGGAATGGTTCACAATTTGAAGGGAATAGACATAATTTCTCAAAACCATTCACTTAAGAGAATGAATTAATCTTAGAAAAGTTTAAAAAAAAGAAGAAATATTTTGACCCCATGATTTGTAATTAGCCCACATTAACCCCTATCCTTTCCTCCCAGCCATCTCCATAACCTTTGCCTGGGCTTTGAATCTGACCCTGGTCCCAATCTCTCTCTCTCTCTCTCTCTCTCTCTCTCTCTCTCTCTCTCTCTCCCTCCCTCCTTCCCTCCCTCCCTCCCTCTCTCCCTCCCATAGTCTTTATTTTTTAGAGCAATTTTAAGTTCACAACAAATTTATAAGAAAGTATAGAGAAATCCCTACTCAGCCTTCCCCACTATCAACTTCAGTGCACCAACATTGACACTTCATTATTACCCAAACTCCATAGTTACATAGAGTTCTCTCTTTCTGTTGTATATTCTGTTGTTTTTGACAAATGTATGATGACATCTGTCCTTCATTAGAATATCATACAGAGTAGTATCACTGCCCTAAAATTCTCTGTGCTCCACCTATTCATCCCTCTCTCTCCTGTAGCTCCTGGCAACCACTGATGTTTTTACTATCTCCAGTTTTACCTTTTCCAGAATGTCATATGCTTAGAACCATACAGTATGTAGCCTTTTCACACTGGCTTCTTTCACTTAGCAATATGCATATGAGTTTTCTCCATGGCTTGATAGCCCATTTCTTTTTAGAATTGAATAATTTTTCCAACCTCTTCTTCAGACTATCCCTCAGTTCTCTCAGGCTGCCTCCTGGAGCAGACAGAATCAAAGGCAATAAGGATGTAAACATTTTTTTGGCCATTGAAGTTGAGAAAGTTACCCCTAGAGAGAAAAGCTACATCCCTTTAAAGTTCTACCTGATTATGAAATTTTGGAATTTTTTTCATCCTATTTGAGTGGGCAGATGAAATCTTTGTTTACTTGTAGGACCATATCATCCTGCCTTTGCAGCCACCTGGGACAGTCCCACGCCTGGAACTTATGGCCCTCCTGCCCTCTGCACAGACCCTCTCCCCACCCCCTGCTTTCTGTGTTGGCTGCTAATACCCTCCTGTTGTCACTGCTGCCAGGCTCCACTCTGCCACTCCGTTCCCGGAGATGTGTTGTATTAGATAATGTGAGCTGGCCTGAATGCAGGTGGGTTTCGCTGCCATAGAGTTGGTATGGTCTGTCTTAATTTTATTGATGCAGAGCTGGTGTTTCTTGTAGTCAAAGAAAATATTTCCACTGGAGTAGAGAGGACCCTCTTTCCTCTGGTGTTAAAGCATTTGATCTGGATCCTGAATGAGTATCTGTCTGCCTGTCTCTCTTTCTAGTTCTGGTGGGACAGGATGTAGTGCAATGGAGACTCCTGCCGTAAAGATCCTGTTTTGAGTGTCAGGGTCACTCACATTAATGTGTTCATCTTGTTGAAAGACATTTTCTTCCAGCCCCTGTCAGTGGATATTTACTTGGGGACTAGGTCTGTAATGTAGCACAGTAAAAATTCTCAAAGTTTTTGCTAGTGTCTTATTAATGAGCTCTACTTATGGATTATCTCCATTACCTTAAACTCTTCTCTCTCCCAAAGTAATGTTGGCTTTATTGTAAAAGACTGTTTAATTAAGGAACCCTCATATCTCAACACTTTGGGACAGCTCTCAGAGTTCCTTGATAGTTTAAGGCAGCGGTTCTCAACCTGTGGGTCGCGACCCCTTTGGGGGTCGAACAACCCTTTCATAGGGGTAGCCTAAGACCATCGGAAAACACATATTGAATATATAATTACATATTGTTTTTGTGATTAATCACTGTGCTTTATTTATGTTCAATTTGTAACAATGAAAATACATCCTGCATATCAGATATTTACATTATGATTCATAACAGTAGCAAAATTACAGTTATGAAGTAGCAACGAAAATAATTTTATGGTTGGGGGTCACCACAACATGAGGAACTGTATTAAAGGGTCACGGCATTAGGAAGCTTGAGAACCATTGGTTTAAGGAAACTAATTTTATGTCTAACCATTTAACTTTCTGATTATAGAAGCAGAAAAGTACTGATTCTTGTGGAGTGTTGCAAAAGGAACAACTTAATTATAGAAAGAATGGTCTTTCTGCAAATATGTAAATAATTATAATAATACTTTGAGAAATAAAGCATTGTTGTCATGCTTGATTTTGCCTTCAATTACAGTTTGCCAACTCATATATCACCCTATGAAATTATTTGAAAATCGTCCTTATTTTTCTGTTCCCTGTTATCCTTTTCTCTTTTGAAAATTTTATTTATCTTCTTATAAAGTTCTCTTTTTCTGCAAACAACGATTTCTGTAATAACACTGCTGGCTAGAGCAGCAGACTGGCTTTCATCCCTTCTCTGTGATGATACACTCTGTCTACTGAAGTATTGACATAAAGTCTGCAGGCTTAGTGATAGTGTCTACTGTGTCTATTTACAGAAAAGGAATTTGCCTGGACCTAATTTTCTTTGCAGGGAGAGGGGAAGGAGATGGTTATGGACATTGGTACATTGCTCTGAGAATGATGTATAAATTGCTATGAAGCATGCAAAATATAAAACAAAAAGACAAGATCTTAGACATTCAGGACTCAGGATCCAAGATGAAAAATTCCAAATACCATAGCAAATAGCTAAGCTAAAATAAGAAAGAGATAGTAAAGTAGATAACCTGGAAGAGTCAATGGAAAAAGTGATTTCAAGAGAAAGATAATGTTTTATTTCAGGTTCTTGTAAACATTAACCATGACCTTCAAAAAGAGATAAATACTGAAGGAACCATGAAGCTCATGACATAAGTATATATCTTTATAAACCTACATGTATGAAAAGGGGCAAGTACTGGAAGGAGGTATGTAAAATGGAGTGCAGTGAGAACAGAGAGTTCTGATATCTATATTTCTTTAAATGGTGGGATGCTGGGTGAGTTTTAACCCCTCTTTGCATTCAAAGAAAATTAATAAAAAGAACTAGAAATTTTCCTGCCAAACCCCTTTTTCTTCTTGTATTATACAAATAAAATGGGGTTTTTGTCTGTCTATAATTCTGTCTCTTCTTACATCATTTTCCAAATAACCATACAGATTTCTTTTCTTTTTAGCTACATTTGCAGGGAACACTGTGAATGGTCAGATTTAAAATCTAGGCTACTTTGTAAAGTAAAAATTAGGAGGCTGGGGGGTGGGGTGGGGGGCAGTGATGAGACAGACGGTCACTCCCAAGGCAGCTACAGGTGTGGGTTGGGTTCAGCTGCTTGGAACATGTGAATGCACCCTCTCTGTGCAGGGGTACTGCTGGGGCAGGAGTACCAGGCATTTATTCAGTGATGGGCAGCAGTTTACCTGACAACTTCTGCAGGACTGTTAGCATGCATAAAGCAATATTCAAAAGTAAGAGATTGTTTACTATAAAAAACAAACAAACTATAGCTTAAGCCACAATATTTGGGGACTGGTGATGAAAGGGATTTATTTTTTAAGCAATAACTTTATTTCTCATGGAGACATCATTTTATTGTTTAGAGATAATCTGCCTTCCACAGCCACAGGCTGTACTCAAAATGTATTAGATGCCAGAGTAATCCACTTAAGGAGAGTGAAGTTCAAACCTTCTTAGAATCCACATAATTGCTGACCAGATGGTGGCTGGAGGGCTTATGAGAGGAGCCTTCAGGCTTCTTGAGGCCTTCAGACCTTAGCAAAAGGCAGAGATGAGCCACCTTAGGGATAGTGCCTCTAGTTAAAATGGCAAGAAGGAGGCAGAGGCCTAGGGACTGGAGAATTATAGACTCAAAGACTCACAGGTGAGCAGCAAAGCCAACTGGTCACCCACCGACCTGTTCTCTCTTGGACCCCATAGCATCTAGGCAGGGCACACATAGGTGTACTATCATAATGCCAGATGGACTAATTTGTTAATTTGGAAAACAAACAAAAATCTATCTTTGTGCTTGATTTTTATGTGAAGTACTCTAATAAATAAATCAAGTCATTATGGGGAGAGTGTCTTTCATACTTGCAGTCAGACTTATTTTTCAAAAGATATACAACCTCTTTGGTGATGTGATAATATAGGTTAAAAACTGAGTGAATCTAGTTACTGTTTCTGATTCTGATGTAAGCTAAACTGTAATGTGGAGTTCAATCCACCCTTTTTTTTTAAATTAATGAGAAAATAACGGCCAGAAATGTTCTGTGACTTGTCCAAAGGCACCAGGCATTGACAGGCTGAGCATGCCCTGCAGCAAAGGACCTTTCACCTGGAGAGGGCTTTCTCCATTGTCATCTACAGGAAAGCTGGTCATCATTTCAGAATAGGGGCTCTTCATTTACTGGAAGGCTGCTCTATTTTTATTCTTCAATAACTCTGTTTTCATTTGTATTTCTTTGATTACTAATGAGATTTGTCATTTTCCCATAGGTTGTTTGGAAATCTTTCAAAAGTGGGTGGCTCTTTTCTTGTGTTAGTGGATGTAGTGATGCGAGTGGGAGGACTGGCCTCTGTTTGCCATGTGGGGTGATCACGTTTAGAGAGCAGAGCCACAGACTCTCAGAGCTGGAGGAACCTTAGTAATCGCCGAGTCTGACTTTCACTTTCAAACTGAGGAACTGAGATGCATAGAGACCAAATGACCTGTCAAAAACCAGAGCTGTGACTGGAACCTGAGACTCTTGACTGTGACTATATTATTGCAAGGACTGCACTTCTAAACAGATGGGTCAATTACAGTATATTAAACTGCAGAAGTAAATGTAATACGTTTTAGGAGTTCAAGCTGGCTGTTTTTTACCCCAGGTCATAGTCTGAAGTGTTTATTAACCAGTTGCTGGAATCATCTCATGTGTTCTACTTTCCTATAAGTCGAGTGTTTCCATCTATCTAATTGAGGCTTCCTGCATGCTAATAACTCGAGTCATAAATTTTATTCCATGCTGCAAAGCCTCAGAACCACAAATGATGCTGAATTTCATTGCCTGATTTGTGGTTAATTACCTAATGTACATTTTGTTCTTGGAGAATTGCCCTTGGTTACTTATTATATATTCTTTACTTTTGTGTTCTCACCAATACCCAGCTGTTATTTCATCTTTTCATTTGTTCTTTTATGAGTTTCCGGTGCCACACGGTCACATCAAGCAGGTTCTGTGTATTTAATTAGCCAGGAGAGCATACATATTTGAAATTTGCATGGGAAGAAGCGAAAGATTATGGTACTTCTGTAGATAAAGGAGATGATAAAGAGGGATAGTTTGTGAGAAAAGTGATGCTCTAAGCAAACGGAATATAACACTATACTAGTCTCTAAGATTTTTCTTCATATTCACATTTTCACTGCTGTAGATCCTCCAGCACAGAAAGTTAGTTACTTTCATGCATTTGCCTGTGAACATGTGGAGCTCTTTGGAAGTCTCATGGACATATTAAGTTGAACATATTCCACTTCCCCATGTACTTTCCTTCTTGCCAAATGGCACCGCCATTTATCCAGTTATGGAGCCCCCAAATTTGGTGCAGTCTCCCTCAGCCCACGTCTACTTCATCAGCAAATTCTGCTGACTTTGCTTTAGAAATTGGTTCTACATATAACTATGTCTCTGGTCCAAGCCAGCATCATTGCTTAGCTAGAGTCTGCATTGGTCTCCTAACTTGTTCCCTTCTCCAAATACTTATTCTCTGTAGCCAGATTGATCCTTTTATGATTTAGTCCAATCATTTTGTATTTATGCTCAAATACGAACTTGGCATTTTAGTCTCACTTAGAATATATAGTCTAAAATGTATTACAGCAAAATCAATCAATCACTCAATCACAGGTAAGGATCCTATATGATCAGACCATAGGGTCGTAACTCACCTATTCTGTCAGTCTCTTTGACTTGCACTCTAGGCACACAGGCTTCCTTGCTACTTTTAGACACACCAGACATGTCCCTGTCTTAGGCCTTCACACTTGCTCTCCTCTCCTTCATGGATGCTCCAACTGGGCTTGCTCTCTCATTTCAGTCAATTATCTGCTTAATGCCACTTCCTCAGAAGGACCCACCTTGACTCCCACATCTAAAATTGAACTCCTTGGTTACTCTCTATGCCCTTAGCCTTTACTTTACTACTAGAGGCCCGGTGCACAAAATTTGTGCACGGGGAGGGCGTTCCCTCAGCCTGGCCTGCATCCTCTCCAATCCAGGACGGCTGGCTCCTAACCGCTCACCTGCCTGCCAGCCTGATCCCCCTAACTGCTCTCCCCTGCCAGCCTGATCGTCCCTAACCATCTCTGCCACAGCCCTGCCACCATGGCTTTGTCCAGAGGGTCATCTGGAAGATGTCCAGTCTAATCAGCATATTACCCTTTTATTAGTATAGATATTGAATATGTTTTAGAAGCATTTGCTTGTTATCTGCCCCCTTGACTAGATTGCAGGCTCCATTAGATAGTCATTGGTTTTGCTTACTGTTTCTGCTAAGAAAATAAAATATTTGTTAAGTGATGAGATAATTTAGTTTAGATTTAGAGAGTTTGAAAAGATATGTGGGACTTCCAGGTGGATTTGTTTAATTAACAGCTAGAAATGTGGGCTCATGTCCACCGGAGAGGTCTAGGACTGAGGCTAGCTTCGGAAAGGATGCCATAACCTCTGGTGAATGTGCAGCAGGAGAAGGGAGGTGAAAAAATGGGACTCTGGGGAGCCTCACATGTAAGGGATGGGCAAAGTGGGCCACTTGTGTGGAAAGAAAATAAGAAAATATCAACTATAAGAGTAACTGGGCCCAGGGCTTCCTAGAAACCCAAGTAGGGATTGTTGCTCGAGTAGGGGATGTATTCTGAGGGCAAATGCTGCAGAGAGGTTTTGTATGAACAGAAGTGTGGATGGTGGATTTTCTAGGTAAGGGGTTGTCATTGATCTTGGGAAGAGCAATTTCAGAAGATGGCAGCAGGAACCACTGTGGTGGGTTTAGGGATGAAAGATGGTTAGACATGAGGATTGTTTGAGATGGTCTGAGAGAAATAAGGCAGTAGGTTATGGTAGAGCCTTAATATTATTTTTCCTTGCTTAAGTGCATATTGCTCCCTAAAATGTATTTTACAAAGTAGGCATTCATTGTGTGTGTGTATACACATACACACATATAATACATGTATTATATAAACCCCATATATTAATTATATATAATGCACATATAACTTGTCTCTGGATTATTTTAATAGTAAAATCTTTGACTGAATCAGAAGAACTTACCACTGTTAATTTTATATGTTTTCTCTAAATAGATTTTAATTGATGAGTTCTAATGGTAAACTTTATTTCGCAAATCCCATGCAATCACAATGGAACAGGAATTGGTACCCCTCACTCCACCCCCAGAATCTAGAAAACAACCTGAGGTTATTTGAGCTCCAGCTTTAGTACTATCTTTGTTACTTCTAATTAAGTAATAATATTTCTTTAATATGAGTTGCTTCATAATAAAGCAGGAGCAGGTAATATTTTTAAAATTTTAAGTCTTTACTGAAATATATCCTGCATACAGTAAAATTCATGATTATTTTATTTTTTATTGAGCTACAGATTACATACATTAAATTCACTCTTTTAAACTGTGCAATTCAGATTTTAATATATTCACAAAGTTATGCAACTGTCACCACTATCTAAGTCCAGAATATTTTCTTCATCCCCCAAAGTAACCCCATTTGGGCTTTCTCCAGCCCCCTAGCAATCACTAATCTACTTTCTATTGCTATGGATTTGCCTATTTTGGACATTTTCTATAAATTGAACCATATAATATGTGTCTGGCTTTAGTTAGCATAATGTTTTCAAGGTTCATTCACGTTGTAGCTTGAATGGATCACCATTCCTGTATTTATGGCTGAATAATATCCAATTGTATCGATATAGCACATTTTGTTTAAGCTCTGGGGCTTGTTTTGTGCATGAAGGACCCATAGGACTTGCACAGCCAACATCACTAGACACTTGAAGTTCCTTTGCTAATTAACCTCTGGGACCCTTGTGTGTCCCCATGCTATGGCACTCACAGCCAGGGGACAGCTTGGAGGCTTTGCTGGTTCCTAGCCAAATCCTAGAGCTGCATCTGGTCACATAGTTGTGAATGGAGCTCCTGGGCAGGTTCATCCCAGCTGGGAGCCAAAGGGATGTCCCTGTGAAGACCAGCAAGCACTATAGCTGACTCATCTCCTTCCTGTCACCTTTTTCTGTGGGTGACCTGACCATGTTCACAATTCTCAAAAGGAAATACTCCCAGAACAGTTCTCTCAGGATGGGTAACTAAGTGGACTTTTGGGGACTCATGCATTCTTTTAAAAAATATATATTTATAATAATAATAATCTATAATAATACAAGCAGAATATGCTAATTAGACCAGATGAAGCTGGGGCTACAAGGGAAACCAGGGTCCTGGGTGCCAGAGGGAAGCCGGTGACAGCAGCCCGGGGAAGGAAGGCCTACTCTTGCACGAATTTCATGCATCAGGCCTCTAGTATATACAGTATATAATATTTTTATTGATTTCAGAGAGGAAGGGAGAGGGAGAGAGAGATAGAAACATCAACGATGAGTGAGAATTATTGATCGGCTGCCTCCTGCACACCCCACACTGGAGATGGAGCCCACAATCTGGGCATGTGCCCTGACCAGGAATTGAACTGTGACCTCCTGGTTCATAGGTTGATGCTCAACCACTGAGCAACACTGGCCGAGTGACTCATGCATTCTTAAGTGGTAAATGTTCTTTCATGGAGCCTAATGCCCTTGTTTTTTTTCTAAATATACAGCCCTCCTCCCCCCAACAGACTAGATGACAGGTTCGGTTTGTGATCAGAGTTCTCCAGTACTCCCGTTATCTAAAAAGATTCACCAAACGCTGGGTTTCCTTGGCTCTTTGTGGAATGGAGCATAGGCAGCTTTAGTGAGACTCCTCATGTACTTTTTCAGTTTTGGAGGAATCTAAATTTGTGTGGAGTATTACTTCTAATTCCCTTTTCCTTTTGATCTTACCTGTGGGAGGTGAGTTGTTGCATGAAAAAGGCATTTTTCCATATGCTATTCCTTGAGTTGGGTGTACATGGGGATCGAGAAGAGGAGAGAGTGGTATGGGCTTTCACTGAAAATCTCAGGAGGGTCCTGCAGTTCACATTGTTTCTGGTCTGTTTTTAAAGTGTTACTGGCGCATGTGAAAGTACAGGGTACATATACTTGATTCTTGTGTTTTGGCTGAAATTCTTAGTTCCACACAGAACTCTATCAGAGATTAGAAGGCATGTGCTCAGCAGTAGTGGAAGGGGAAGTGTGCTTAATCCCTGCTTCAGGTAAGCTTTCTTATGTCCGGCGGAGAAGGACCACATCAGAAGTGGCTCAGACTGGGGATCTTTGTGCCTGAGTAGCATTCAGGACACTTACTGGTCATCGCAAGTCAGTGACTAGGCCTACACCTGGGCTCGCCACCAAATCAGTGACAAGAACCATCAGATTCTTTTTCTAATGGATACTTTTTTAAAATCTATATCAGCTGCCACATCATAGAGTTAAAATGACTATCCTTTGTTATTTTCTCCAAAAGTACCAGCGCTCTGCCCTGTTCCTTTTGTTCACTTGTCTCTGATTCCAGGTTTTCACTAGAAGTCATGAGAACATACAGGTTTACTGCATGTACACTCTGCTCTTTCCAATGTGATGGGAGTGTCCTACTGCTACTGGCGCATCCCTTGTTGACCCAAGCGTGGCTTGTGTAGCATTTTACTTCCTATGTTGCCTCATCCCTGGGCAAGGATGGGAGTTTGGGGGAGAAGGAGCTAAAGGACCGTTTTGGGATCTGAAATACTCTTCTTGGGACACACATTCTGGGGCACTTTGGGGTTCCTGTGTATTAATCTGCTGGAGCCTGATAGAAACATACTGGGCAGTGACAGCAGCAGAAGGCATCTGCACTGCAGGAGTTTCTGGCTATAGAAAATCTTTATGCAATCTGTTAAGTGATGTGTGTGTGCTGCGTCTGCTGGGAGAGAAAGTCAGTCCAGTTTAAGTTTTGTTTTATCAACATGATCTCTGTATTAGGATTTTTATTTTGGAAGCATCTAACCCAGTGGTTCTCAACCTTCCTAATGCCACGACCCTTTAATACAGTTCCTCATGTTGTCGTGACCCCCAACCACAAAATTATTTTCGTTGCTACTTCATAACTATAATTTTGCTACTGTTATGAATTGTAATGTAAATATCTGATATGCAGGATGTATTTTCATTGTTACAAATTGAACATAATTAAAGCATAGTGATTAATCACAAAAACATATGTGTTTTTACATATGTGTAATTACATATGTGTTTTCCGATGGTCTTAGGCGACCCCTGTGAAAGGGTCGTTTGACCCCCAAAGGGGTTGCGACTCACAGGTTGAGAACTGTTGATCTAACCTCAAGTTTGTAGTTCTTCTCTGGTGTGAATGCCACCAAAATTGATGGCCCAACAGAATTGGTTTTCTGTTGGGTTGGACTTTCTGTTCCTTTTGAGCCCCGTTTGCACAGTTAATGGATCTTGTGGGTTTTCCCCCACTGAAAACGTGCAGTTTTTTTTATTCTATTGAATTGTGTCTCTGCTGGTCAAGAGCTCTGCATAAGGGAAATGTAATATAGACAATTTTTGGAACTAGCATTGGAACAGAATCTTATGTAGTCTTCCTCTAAATTATAGGCTAAAAGTTTGCACAATTTAAAAAAGATCATGCACTAAGATGAAATATTTGGCTATCTTTTTATTGGTTTGTGGCCATGAAACTTGATCTCAGAGCTAGAGATTTCACATTTGCCTTAAGGCAAGGTGTAATAACTTGACTTGGCAGTTGTGCCCATGATCTTCCAGTCAGGCTCAAAATTAGGCATTTGGTGGGTTCAGAACAGTATTTTGACTATGTTCACATTGCTGCTAATAACTGCTTTAACTTTAACAAAAACCTAAGCTGTTTACATATTGGATTTTCCTCTCAGAGATATATTTATGCTACGAAATCTGATGGGCCTTTTCCCCCAATAGATCAAAGCCCTATGAAATCAGTTGTCAAAGCTTTTGAAGCTGTGGTACTTTCAGGAAATCAGTGTAAATAAAATCAATCTGACTGCTTTCAAATGAAACTTTTTCTGGTATTGTCAGAGATTGCATTTAGCATTTCTGAATGATTCCTGATGGTGGAACCTCACTATTAAATAGTATTAGAGTCAGAATTACAATGAATTTTAAAGAAAAGATGTTAAAGGCTGGTTCTGCTCTATCTGAACTCCAAAGAATAAGTAGGGATAGAGATTGCAGGAATGTGGACTATGCTTTAGAGAGAAGTGAGACCAATTATAAAAAAGTGGCCACTCTAGAACAGGGGTCCTCAAACTACGGCCCGCGGGCCACATGCAAATACAAATATTGTATTTGTCCTCGTTTTGTTTTGTTTTTTTTACTTCAAAATAAGATATGTGCAGTGTGCATAGGAATTTGTTCATAGTTTTTTTTTAAAACTATAGTCCGGCCCTCCAACGGTCTGAGGGACAGTGAACTGGCCCCCTGTTTAAAAAGTTTGAGGACCCCTGCTCTAGAATCTTCATAATTTCCCAAAGGATTCTTCACTATTCGGCAACCTCCAATTTAGAATCAGAATACTACATGTTGATGATAAGCAGCCTTAATTTGTTAATTCAATGTTAAGAGGGCATTAAAAATAAGATATAATAGTAAACAAAACAACCCTTCCTATTTTAATCTTTTTCTAATAATAAAATGTGTTCATTTTAGAAAACAGGAGAACATAAATAGGAACAAAGACAAACTGTGTATTTTCTTTTAAAAAATATATTTTTATTGATTTCAGAGAGGAAGGGAGAGGGAGAGAGAGATAGAAACATCTATACTAATGAAAGGGTAATATGCTAATTAGATCGAACATCTTCCGGACATCTTCCAGACGTCTTCCAGACATCCTTCGGGACAAAGCCACAGTGGCAGGGGCCAACGCAGAGGCGGTTAGGAGTGATCAGGCTGACAGGGGAGAGCAGTTAGGGGGCAATCAGTCTGGCAGGGGGGAGCAGTTAGGGGGTGATCGGGCCAGCAGTGGGGGCAGTTAAGGGGAAATCAGGCTGGCAGGGGAGAGCAGATAGGGGCCAATGAGGCCAGCAGGCAGAGGTGGTTAGGGGTGATCAGGCCAGTAGGGGAGCAGTTAGGGGCATCGGGCTGGCAAGCAGGTGAGCAGTTAGGAGCCATCTTTTCCAGATTGCCAGAGGGATCTCTGACTGCCTGTGTATTGGGCCTAAACCAGCAGTCAGACATCCCCCAAGGGGTCCCAGATTGGAGAGGTGCAGGCCAGGCTGAGGGACCCCTCCACCCCCATGTACAAATTTCATGCACTGGGCCTCTAGTGAATAATAAGGGAGAAACATTGATTGGCTGCCTCCTGCTTGGCTCCCACTGGGGATTGAGGCCGCAATCCAGGCATGTGCCCTAACTGGGAATTGAACTGTGACCTCCTGGATCATAGGTAGACACTCAATCATTGAGACACACCAGCCGGGTAAATTGTCCTTATTCTTAAAGCCCAAAGAAGATAACTATTAACATTTTGGTGTATTGCCTCTTAAAGAGAAATATGATGAGTTTTAATTCTTTGTTTTCATTGATTTACTATATTTTTTACTTTTCAGAATCACAGTTTTGTTTTAAAATCTTCAATCAGTGACTACCTCTAGGGCATCCTGCGATTCTTCACGGGTATGAGATTTGCAACCTAGAAAAGTCCAATAAATGTTTAAGAAAGAAGCCCACTTCTGAAAATCTCCTTTTTTTGTTTTGATTTTTTTTTTTTGTTAATCCTCACCTGAGGATATTTTTCCATTGATTTTTAGAGAGAGTGGAAGGGAGAGGGAGAGACAGAGAGAAACATTGATGTGACAGAGACATATCGATTGGTTGCCTCCTGCATGCACCCCGACCAGTGTCGGGGAACCTGCAAACCAAGGTATGTGCCCTTGACCCGAATCAAACCTGGGATCCTTCAGTCCACGGGCTGATGCTCTAACCCCTGAGCAACTGGCAAAACCTCTTCTAGTTTTAAAAAGAACTTTTAGTAAGTTATCAACTTTTGGAGATGGGTTCTATAGAAGAATTTGTGCTTGCTATAAGTAAGCAAAGACAGTCTGAGATGAGTTAGAAAATGTAGCTTCGAACCAGGTTTGTTAGCAAATGAGGCCTAATATATGCTGGGTTTTTATTTCTGTCCCTTATTTCACTATAGTCTTTTTGTGAAAGAATTATTTATGCATATTATTACATATCAACAAGGAATAGTATGTTACAGTTGAAAATAGTTGAGAAAATAAGAGTTAGAGAAAGTAAGACAATCAGAGGTCAATGAAAGTATACTTGTCTCAGACCCTTTAAGCAACCAAAGCAAAAAGAAGGCATGATTTGTCAGGAGAATTAGTGTTCATTAGAGGAGAAAAATTCTGCTCAGGAGACAATGAGTTATTTCTGATACTGAGTCCGGAGTCAGATTTCTCCCTTAGGAACCCCAGAACAGTGCCGCAACCCCCACAACCTCCCTAAAGGAAACATAATGACTTGTTGCTTGGAATTTGTCAGTCAGCAGGCTCTCCTGGTGCCTCCTTTATGCCAGGATGATGCTGGGGCAGCTCTGGGGGAGTTCTGGGCCACAGTTTGGCTTGGGTACTGTTAGATGGGCCTGGGTGCTGCTGCAAGGTCTCCCTAACAAGGAGGCCGAGTTCAGTGCTCTGAGAGGAGGAGTGCCTCTGGATGGGAAAATTCCACAGTAGAACTTTGCTCACCCTCCTGCTTATCTCCGTGCATGTCTTTGTGTGGGGCCAGTTTATATGAGTCTTTTTTACTTTGCCATCACCTTCAAGGGTAGTGTTTGCCATCGCCTCTGCACATCCCTTGCAACTTGACAGGCTTTTAAAATGCCACATGATTTTAACCTTTTCCCCACTTGTTTTGGGGTTTTCATTAGAGATGTTTTCTACTTGTGGTTCTGTTAAATATACTGAGTTTGGGGACTTAAGTTTTCTATATAAATGTCAACCAAAGGTCATCTTGCTGAGAGATCTTTGCAGCTTATGGAGTTTGACAATTAAAATCCAAGAGCCATTTTATGTAAGGATAACCAGGAAGAAGTTTGGTAGGGCACAGGTGTCACCCATTTGCCCCTTCTTTTTTTCTTAATCCTCACCCAATGATGTGCTTTACTGATTTTAGAGAGAGGGGAAGGAGGGGGGGAGAAAGGGAGGGAGGGAGAGAGAGAGAGAGGGAGAGGGAGAGGGAGAGAGAGAGAGAGAGAGAGACAGAGAGAGAG
>NW_006283442.1:1808670-1810143 GCF_000327345.1 Myotis davidii
CAGTTGCCTCCCATATTCACCCCAATTGGGAATCAGACACATAAACTGAACCACACCAGCCAGGGCTGCCCCTTCTTAGGTGAAGTGGCGATGGCGCTTGCCTTGGTGTAACAGGATTCTGCATGGAGGTTCAGGTAAGGAGCTCTGTGTGGTGCTGGGCAGTGTGGGGCTTAGTAATGGTCCTCCCGTTAACTTGCTCACAGGCTCTGAGATTAATCTCCAGATGTGACTGGGAAATAAGGCTAGCCAAAGAGGCTTCCTGTTCATTTAGAAATTCTACTGTAGTATAGCAGCGTGAATCACTGAGTATTATTCTCCTCTCCTTCTTTTCCTTTGCCCATTTGTCAGGTTTAAAGGTTTTTTATTTGTTTGTTTATTGTTTTCATTAAAAATTTTCCCCCCTCATCCTATATAATTCTCCAGCATTCTTCATAAATTTCTTATACTCAGGAACTATGTTTTATGCCAGGTGAATTAGAACAGGACAGTTCCAGGGTATAATATAATTCTCCCAGATTATCATGGGGATCAGCCTTGAGCTATCTTAATACCTAGACACCTATGAACAGTGACTGCTGTTTTGTCTTCATGCATCCATGTGGAGGACTGAATGCCATGCCTCTGACCTGCGGCTGGAGAAAATGCTGCTCAATAGGTAACAGACACCATCCACAGCTGTTTTACTATAGATGCAGCCTGTCTGGGGTGTGAGTGAAGGGGGAGGGTCAGAAGTACAGCCATTTTTTGAGCAGATTGTTAAACCACAGCTAGCAATTCTTCAATCCTATGCCTTCTAGATAGAGATAGTAGGTGCTATAGCTTAAAACAAAGCAAAACACCTAGATGATTATTTAGGGAATTCATTTCCTTTTTGTAAATGTTAGCCAGATATATTTTAAATGTCAAGAGCCTTGAAATAGCCTTTTTTTTGGCAATAAAAATATTTAGATGAAATCTTAAAATGAATTACTTGTATTTAGATAGCAAGAAACCCAGAAGTTACATATGAAATGGTCTAATAATAACCTGTGGTCTTAGAATAGGTTGTTTACCTCAGTGGGCACCAAAATGAAAGCTATGAGCTCAAAATGATAAGCTCCTGATTGGGGATCATGCTATTCATATTATTTTAAAATTACTTTTTCTTCCCCAAAATTTGTTTTCAGACTATTTCCTTTAGTTTAACTAGCCTGCTGAATTATGTTAGATGTTTAATTTGTTTTTGTATCTTAGAACAATGGCAACAAAATAGTAAAACCCAAAGAACATGAATTCTGCATTTCAGACAACTTCTTTTAATTGGTTAATGTTACAACTGCTGAAAACTGTAGTTGGGGGAATAATTTAAAGCACTATTTGTCAAGATCTATTGCTTTTGGCAGCTGAATGTTTTTGTCCCAACTTTACATTTGGAGCAGGGACTTGAGCACAGAATTGAGAGTGATTGACACCAAGTCCATGTGATGAGGAAGC
>NW_006283442.1:1810583-1818163 GCF_000327345.1 Myotis davidii
GAACAGTTCTACGGTTTTCTAGATTTTTTAATGGGCATTGTTTTTTTTAATTTTAATTTAATTTTTGATTTTCTTTATTGATTACATAAGGTATTACATAAGGTATTAAGGTATTACATAAAGTATTAAAATATCTTAATACCTTATGTAATATCTTAATCCCCCCTCTCCACCCCCACTCATGCCCTCTCCCCCCTGGTATTGTGTCCTTTGGTTATGCTTATATGCATGCATATAAGTCCTTTGGATGATCTCTTCCCTGCCCCCGCCACTTCCTACCCTCCCCTGCCTTCCATCTGAGTCTCAATGGTCTTTTTCATGCTTCTATGTCTATGGATCTATTTTAGTTCATCAGTTTATGTTGTTAAGTAAAACCCAAAGAACATGAATTCTGCATTTCAGACAACTTCTTTTAATTGGTTAATGTTACAACTGCTGAAAACTGTAGTTGGGGGAATAATTTAAAGCACTATTTGTCAAGATCTATTGCTTTTGGCAGCTGAATGTTTTTGTCCCAACTTTACATTTGGAGCAGGGACTTGAGCACAGAATTGAGAGTGATTGACACCAAGTCCATGTGATGAGGAAGTCGGCACCTAACCTATGACGTATTCCAGGAATTCTTAGCCTGTCTAGTATTGTGGCTTATCTACTCATTCATTTTTTCAATCTTGCTACAACTTGAGACTTAGGTTTTTGCAGCCTTGATACTAATTATAACTCTTAAAGACCTATTTATATAAGTATTAATGGGTGACCAAGGAAATGGCCTCAGTAAACAAATACCCAACACTAAAATGTCCTGCTTTGGCCCTAACCTGTTTGGCTCAGTGAATAGAGCGTCGGCCTGCGCACTGAAAGGTCCCAGGTTTGATTCTGGTCAAGGGCATGTACCTTGGTTGCGGGCACATCCCCAGTAGGAGGTGTGCAGGAGGCAGCTGATCGATGTTTCTCTCTCATCGATGTTTCTTGTTTCTCTTTCTCCGACTGGCTTATTTTGTTTACCATAATGCTCTCCAGGTCCACTCATGCTGTTGCAAATGGTAAGAGTTCTTTCTTTTTTACCACAGCGTAGTATTCCATTGTGTAGATGTACCACAGCTTTCTAATCCACTCATCTGCTGATGGACATTTTGGCTGTTTCCAAATCTTAGCTATTGTAAATTGTGCTGCTTTGAACACAGGGGTGGGAACTCATAAAACTTAACAAAAGGAATATAAACAATTCAATCAAAAAATGGGCAAAGGACCTAAATAGACACTTTTTGAAAGTGGACATACAGAAGGCCAAGAGACATATGAAAACATGCTCAAAATCACTAATCATCGGAGAGATGCAAATCAAAATGACAATGAGGTGCCATCTCACACCTGTCAGAATGGCTATCGTCAACAAACAACAAGGGCTGTCGAGGATGTGGAGAAAAAGGAACCCTTGTGCTTTGTATATGTAATTTTTTTCCTAACACTTAGACTAGTATTACATATGTCTCCTTTTCCCCCATTGAGCCACTGTGGAAAACAGTATGGAGTTTCCTCAAATTAAAAATGGAACTCCCATTTGACCCAGTAAAAAAATATATCAAAATATACATATTTTTACTGATTTCAGAGAGGAAGGGAGAGGGAGAGAGAGATAGAAACATCAGTGATGAGAGAGAATCATCCTTTGACTGCCTCCTGCACACCCCACACTGGGGACTGAGCCTGCAACCCAGACATGTGCCCTGACCAGGAATCAAACCGTGACCTCCTGGTTCATACGTTGACGCTCAACCACTGAGCCATGCCGGCCAGGCTGTTGTCATTTTTTAAAATTTTTATTTGACAATCTAAGGTAAAAGAGTTCAGTGCCCTAATAGTCAGGTATTGCATGTTTTAGAAATTTTTGCTTCATACCAGTTGAAGATCATTGCTCTAATGAGTTGAGCATCTTTTGTTTGCTTATTGGGTATTTGGGTGTCCTCTTGTGAAATACCTGTTTAAGTCTTTTGCTTATTTTTTTTTAACATTTTGTTACTGTTTTTAATTATTTATTTAGTTTGGATACAATTATTTTGTCAGATACATGTATTACAAATATATTTTTCCAGCCTGTGACTTGCCTATTCCTTTTCCTAATACCTTTTAATGAATGGAAGTTCTTAATTTTGATGAAGTCAAATTGATCAAATTTACTTTAAAGGCTATTAGTTTTTTGAGTTCTGTTTAAGAAAATTTTGCCTATCTTGGATGATTTTAAAGTCATCAATGCAGTTAACACAATAAAATAAACTCAAATTAGACATTCTTATTTGAAAGGGAAAAACATTACGTTTAAACAACTGCCAAATTCAAACACGTTTTCTTTATTAAAGGATAAGACAGAGACATAAGAGCTCCCTTTTGGCAACCTGTTAAGTACAGAAATTTTAAAGTTAAACTGTATTTTGCTCAGTGTTTAGTAAGAATATGGTCCATTGGCCGGGGTAAGGGGATAATGATTTGAGAGTGAGTTTAACTTGGACTTAGAACCCTGGTCCTCTCTCCTTAACAAATTGCTGGGCTTATAACTTCCCCTACTTCCCCTCAGCTTTCCTTTGTGAGCTTTCTGTTATAAGCCTTTATTACATGGTTTTCCTAATGTGATAACCCAACAGCTGAAGGAAGTAGCAGCTGTGGTCTCACATGTTATAATACATGATGATGTTTGAGGGTAGCACCTGTTGTGCAACTCTTATGGCTGGTAAAGTTGGAGATTACTGCACACTGGAGTCATGCTCTACCAAAATTGTCCCCAATTTTTCTCCTGTGTTGGAATTCCTCCTTAAAATGTGGTCTTGCAGGGAAGCCCTCTCGCAGTTGTGCCAATTCTAGAGCCCATATTTCTCTGTTTAAATGTATATATCACTCACCTTTCACCTATATAACCCCAAGAAAAATGAGGGTAGAATTTTGTTTTAAATATTTTCATGTATCTACTTCTCAGACTGCTACCCTGTCCTTCAGCTCCAAACTAGAGCTTTACTAAATATATTCAAAATATTTTCTGATTTCCTTTTGATTTCTTCTTTTACCCTACAGTTTACAAGCGTGTTGTTTAATTTTCAAATATAGGCATATTTTCCAAAGAGCTTTCCATTATTGATTTCTGATTATGGCCAGGGAACATCCTATCTAATAAAAGAGAAACATGGTAATTAGCGTACAACCACTACCCTTCCCATTGGCTAATCAGGACAATATGCAAATTAACTGCCAGCCAAGATGGCGGCCAGCAGCCAGGCAGCTTAAAGTGAACATGAGGCTTGCTTGCTTCAGTGACGGAGGACTCCAACGTTCCCCGCCTGCTGCTGCAGGCCTCTGAGCTGCAACTCTAAGCAACTATGTTACAAATATAGAAGCTAAACAAAACCCCAGAAACCTGCTTTAGTCCGTTGGGCTTCAGCCAGCAGGATCGCAACATTGTTTCAAATACAGAAGGTAGACAAAGGCCAGAAACCTGCTTTCAGCAGCGGAGGCCTAAGAGCTGGAGCCAAGCCTCAAAGCTAAAGCTGGCCCAGAAGAAAAAAAAAGAAAAAAAGGAGCGGTTGGGAGCTTCAGTCACTCGCCAGCCTGAAAACAGCCCTCAGCCCCTCACCCAGACTGGACAGGCACCCCAGTGGGGACCCCCACCCTGATCCAGGTTGCGCACCAACCCCCACCCCACGGGCCCTGCTCTGTGTGTGATGGGGTAGAGCCATAACCTCCCCATCGGCCCTGCTCTGTGTGTGACAGGGGGCGGTGCCCCAACTCCCCTATCGGCCCTACTCTGTGAGTGATGGCAATCTCTGCTTTTCAATTGGAGTATTTACTCCTTATGATTAATATAGTTATCAATATGGTTGGGTTTAAATCTATCAACTTGCTACTTGTTTAATCCCTTCTTTGTACCTTACTTTCCTCTTTTATTGCCTTTATTTTATTTTTAATGATGTATTTTAGGTGTTCTATTTAATCTTTACTCTGTGCTCTTTGTTTTATATTTTTAGTGGTTGTTCCAGTATTTCCCATATGTATTCTTTCACTTTATACAATCACATAACAATGCAGTATTTTATGTCCAACATAAAACCTTATTACAGTATTTTTTATTCATTCCAATCTTATCTTCTGCGCTATTTTACTTCTAAGTATAAATCCCACAGTACACTATAGTTGACCCTTGAACAACATGGGTTTGAACTTTGTAGATTTTTTTTTCCAGTAAATGTATTTTTTAATGATTTTCTGAATAATATTTTCTTTAGCTTACTTTATTGCAGAAATAAAGAATATAACACATAAAACATAAAATATGTATTAATTGACTATTTATATTACCAGTAAGGCTTCTGGTCAATAGTGCTAGTAGTAAAGTTTTGGGAAAGTCAGAAATTATATGTGGAGGGGATTGGCACCTCTAACCCTCATGTTTTTCAATGGTCAACTGTATTATATTTATTTATCTGTTAACAATTTTTAAAAATTTGTAAACCACAAAAGACCCTGTGTAGTCAAATCAATCTTGAGAAAGAAGAACAAAGCTGGAGGCATCACAGTACTTGATTTTAACAATACAACAAAGTTATAGTAATCAAAACAATATGGTATTGGCATAAAAAGAGACACATAGATCAATGGAACATAACAAAGAGCCCCGAAATAAATACATATATAGCCAATTAATGTACAACAAAGGAACCAAGAATATACAATGTAGAAAGGATAGTTTCTTCAAAAAATGGTGCTGGGAAAACTGGACAGCCACATGTGAAAGAATGAAACTGGACCACTATCTTACACCATACACAAAAAATAACTCAAAATGGATTAAAGACTTGAATATAAGACTTGAAACCATAAAACTCCTAGAAGAAAACCTAGGGGGGTAAGCTCCTAGACAAAAGAGCTTATAAAGCTCAGTAGCAAAAAATACCCCAAATAAAACAGATTAAAAAGTGGGCAAAATATCTGAATAGATGTTTTTATAAAATTTCTTTTAAAAATATTTTTATTTATTTTTAGAGAGAGGAATGAAGAGGGAGGGAGAGAGAAACATAGATGTGAGAGGGAAACATCAATTGGCTGCCTCCTGCATTCCCCTTACCAGAGATTGAACCTGCAATCTGGGCATATGTCCTAACTGGGAATTGAACCGGCAACCTTTGGGTGCACAAGACAATGCCCAACCAACTGAGCCACACTTGCCAGGGCTACATTTTAGTTTTCAATTACAGTTTACATTCCATATTATTTTGTACTAGAGGCCCAGTGCATGAAATATGTGCACGGGGGGGGCAGTCCCCTCAGCCCAGCCTGCACCCTCTCCAATCCGGGACCCCTTGGGGGATGTCTGACTGCCGGGGATCAGGCCTAAACCAGCAGTCGGACATCCCTCTCACAATCAGGGACCGCTGACTCCTAACTGCTCCCCCCCATCCACCGGCCTGGTTGCCCCTAACTGCCTCCACCACCAGCCTGGTCATCCCTTACTGCCCCCCTGCTGGCCTGGTCGCCCCCACATCCCCTCTGCCATCCTGATCACCCCCAACTGCCTCCACTGCCAACCTGGTCACCCTTAACTGCCCTCCCCTGCAGGCCATTTTGTAATCACATGGGGTGGCCATCTTGTATGAGGGCATGACAGTCAATTTGCATATTACCTCTTATATAGGATATCTGACTCCGTTGATATTGTCTCATAGGTCACTGATGTTCTCTTTATATTGTTTTCTCAGTGCTTCAGTTTGTATAGTTTTTAGTCTAATGTCTTCAAATTCAAGATTTGTTTTTCCTTTGCAGTATCTAACATGCTTTTTTTTCTTTTTAAAAAAATCTTTATTATGAAAGTATTACATAGGTTCCCCTCTTCCCCACATTCACCTCTTCTAGCCTGCTCTCATCCTCCCACCCAGCTCCCAGGCCCTCACCACCCCATTTTTTAATTGGATTGTTTGTTTTCCTTTTGTTAAGTTGTATGAGTTCCCTATATATTTTGGAGATTAGCCCCTTATCAAATGTATCATTGGCAAATATGTTCTCCCATGTATGTGGCTCTCTTGTTATTTTGATGATGGTTACTTTTGCTGTGCAGAAGCTTTTTATTTTCATGTAGTCCCATTTATTTATTTTCTCCTTAGTTTCCATTGCCCTGACAGTGGTCGGCAAACTCATCCGTCAACAGAGCCAAATATCAACAGTACAACGATTGAAATTTCTTTTGAGAGCCACATTTTTTAAACTTAAACGTTCCATTGATCTATATAACCTGTTCTTGTGCCAGTACCAGGCAGTTTTGAGGACAGTGGCTTTGTAATATAGCTTGATATCTTTTATTGTGACCCCTCCAACCTGGTTCTTCTTTCTCAAGATTACTGCAGATATTCAGTGTCTTTTTTGGTTCCATATACATTTTTGGAGTGTTTGTTCTAGGTCTGTGAGATATAATGTTAGTAGTTTAATAGGGATTGAATTGAATCTATAGATTGCTTTGGGTAATATGGACATTTTAATGATGTTGATTCTAGCAATCCATAAACCTGGTATATTCTTCCACTTGTTTATATCTTCCTCTATCTCCTTTCCAACGTTCTGTAGTTTTCAGAGTACAGGTCTTTTAAGTTTATACCTAGGTATCTTTATTTTTTTGTTGCAATGTTTGAGGAAAAGTATTTTATTTTATTTTATTTTATTATTTTTTTTCCAAATTTTATTTTTTATTACAAAGGGTATTACATATGTGTCCATTTTTTCCCCCGCCCTAGACAGTCCCCTAGCCTCCCCTATTCCCCAGTGTCTTATGTCCATTGGTTAGGCTTATGTGCATGCATACAAGTCCTTTGGTTGATCTCTTACCCCCCTACCTCCCGCCCCCGAACCCTCCCCGGCCTTCCCGATGCAGTTTGACACTCTGTTTGAGGCAGCTCTGCCTCTGTATCTATTATTGTTCAAAAGTTGTTGCAATGTTAAGTGGGATTTTTTTTTAAGTTTATCTTTCTGAGAGTTCACTATTGGTGTATAAAAATGCTATGGATTTTTGAGTGTTTATTTTGTATCCTGCTACATTTCTAAATTCATTTATTAAATCTAGTAGTTTTGTGATGGAGTCTTTAGAGTTTTCTGTGTATAGTGTCATGTCATCTGTGAATAATGAGAGTGTTACTTCCACCTTTCCAATTTGTATGCCTTTTATTTCTTCTTGTGTGATCGCTATGGCCAGGACTTCCAGAAATATGTTGAACAAGAGTGGTGAAAGAGGGCATCCCTGTCTTGTTCCTGTTCTTAGGGAAAATTGTTTTAGTGTTTTCCCATTGAGAATGATGTTGGCTAAAGGTTTGTCATATATGGACTTTAAAAAAAAAATTAAATCTTTATTGTTCAGTTATTACAGTTGTTCCTCTCCCCCCCGCCATAGCTCTCCTCCACCCACTTCCACCCCACCCTCTGCCCTTACCCCTCCCACTGTCCTCATCCATAGGTGTGCGATTTTTGTCCAGTCTCTTCCTGCACCTCCACACCCCTTTCCCCCCTGAGAATAGTCAGTCCACTCACTTTCTATGCCCCTGATTCTCTTAGATTCA
>NW_006283442.1:1819670-1820769 GCF_000327345.1 Myotis davidii
AAGGATGCAAGCGCTGTGGGGCCTTTAGCCTTCTCTTATAAGTTCTGGGTCGGTCTGGGCTGCAGTTAGGTAATTACAGATTGCAAAGGGCCAGGGCATTCATATGCAAAAGCCTCTGCAGAAGCCTGGGTGGGGCGGGGTCTCAAGGAATCAACAGGGTGGAGCAAGCAGCTATGGCTGATCCTCAGCAATTCCCTTATGGGCCCCGCATTTCAGTGTCCTGGCAATTGCTGCAAGCACCTCTGAGGGAAAGCTGCCCTCAAGTTCCGAGTTCTGCCTGCTGTCAGACAGTCCAGTTTCTCCCCGTATGAGTCCTGGGTCCCCAGAGACTTCCTGGAATTGGAGTTCAGAGCAGTCGGGAGCTTGTGCCTCCCTCCCGATTAAAAAAGACAGCCATGTCCTCAGGTGCCAGCCCCTTTCCGTGCACGCACTCGAGCCTCTGTACCTCTGCACTTTACTTCCGCACCGCACCTCCTCTGAGTCTCAGTGTGCTTTTCTCTTTTCTTCTAGTTGTAGAATTTCCACTCAGCCAGCCTTCCTGTGGTTCTGGATGATGTCTGTTTTGTCTTTTCATTGTATTTTTGAAGTTGTTGTGGGAGGCAGCAATTTCCAGCGTTTACCTATGCTGCCATCTTGGTTTCTCTCCATATATGGACTTTATTATGTTGAGGTATGTTCCCTGTATTCCAACTTTGCTGAGAGTTTTTATCAAAAAAGGGTATTGTATTTTGTCAAATACTTTTTCTGCTTCGATTGATATGATCATGTGATTATCTTTTTACTATTGAATTTATTTTTTTAAATTTTTATCTTTATGGATTAAGGTATTACATATGTATCCTTAACCCCCCTTCCCCTCCAATCCTCCTCTCCCCGCTTGTGTCTGTGTCCATTGGTTAGGCTTTTGGTTGATCTCTCCCCCTTACCCCTGGCCTCCCCTACCTTCCCTCTGAGGTTTGATGGTCTGATTGATGCTTCTCTGTCAATGAATCTGTTTTGTTTCCTCCAGTATCTCCAAAGGGTGGAGATATATCTATCTATCATCTATCTATCTATACATCTATCTATCTATCTATCTATCTATCTATCTATCTATCTA
>NW_006283442.1:1820840-1834180 GCF_000327345.1 Myotis davidii
ATTTGTTTTTGATAGCCATTCTGACCGGTGTGAGATGGTACCTCATTATCGTTTTGACTTGCCTCTCTCGGATAATGACTGACTTTGAGCATGTTTTCATATGTCTCTTGGCCTTCCTTATGTCTTCTTTTGAAAAGTATCTATTTAGGTCTGATGCCCATTTTTTGATTGGGTTATCTTCCTTTTGTTAAGTTGTATGATTTCCCTGTAATTGTTCGAGACGCAGGCTGCTTGCACGGTTGCTGCTTCTTGGATGGGGGCAGCTGCTATTCCTGAGATAGGTGGTGGACCGCTCACACAGCTGCTGCTCCTTGGACAGGGACAGGCCGCCTGAGGCTACTGCTCTTCTGCCTGGGGTGGGCTGCTCACGTGTCTGCAGCTTGCATGGTTGCAGTGCCCTGGGCTAAAGTGTTTGGCCGGTCAGAGGGGAGCGTGCTTCAGAACTCACAGGAGCCTGCACCCAGGGTGGCTGGAATCTTGGTGACCGTGGGACCACAGCTGAGGCAACAGGTCCCTGGTGAGGGTGTCTATAGAGTTCTGGATGTTATCTGAGGGTACCCTGGATGGAGGTGAGGCTGGGTTCCCATTCACAGAAGCTCTCCCCTTCAAAATGGCAAGGTCCCTTCAGAAGAACCGGCCACTCTGGGACTGTTTGCAATGGTAGCAGAGGCTACATGGTTAGGCGAGCCCAGTTAGACTGCCCCTGAAAGTCCTGAGGGATCTAACTGTGCCTCACTCACATACGCACACACACACCTCACATTACCTCACATTCCTCTTTTGCTCCCTCACTCACTCATGCTCTCTCCCTCACTGCTGCCTTCTTCCTGCCTCTGTAGTTAGGTCTGGAGTGTTATTGACCAATTAATGCAGTGGTTCTCAACCTTGGCTGCACATTAGAATCACCTGGAAATTGAAGTTGTATTTCTAGTCTGGGCCCGGGATGAGGTGCACGACACATTTGTCTATTCAGCTGCCAGTTTTTCTTCTATCCCAATATACTTTTAATCCCACCCAGTATCATTTTCACTTTAGGTATTCTAGTTTTCATCTCTAGAAATTCCATTTACTTCTTTTTATATGTCTCCCACTTTCCTATATTCTTTTCCTCCCTGTGACTCCTTGAACATATCAAATCTACTAATATTATTTTAACATCCTTGGCTAGTAATTACACTTCTCTTAAGTTATGGATCTTCCTATCACCTAATGTTTTTCCTGGTTAAAGTTGATCCATTTCATATGGGTTTTCTGTTTCTTTTCATGTCTAATAGTTGTTGATAGAATGCTATACATTGTGGATTGAATGTTTGCTTTTGTTAATTTCTGTCAGGAGTTTTGGACTTTGTTCTGGCTTATTTAGTTGTAGCTTAGTTGAATCCTACTGAGGCTAGTTTTAAAGCTATTAAGTGTTGTGTCTAGAGTAGCCTTTCCTATAGGTCTACTTTGTCCCACAGCCAAGGCATGGTTCCCAATGTAGTTAATGAAGTCTCTTTGGGTCATGGGAACTTGAACAATTTCCTGGCTTTGTGTGAATTCTGGAAATTGTTGCTCTTATTGTTCCTTGGTAATTATTCTTTTTCTGTCCTTGATGAGTTTTGCCATTTATATGTACAGATTGGAATTTAGCCAAAGATCCATGGTGGTCCCTATGCAAATTTCTGGAGCTTATGTTTTGCATAGCTCCCCTCCTCACTTCTTGCTCTGTAAATTCTCAGCATTTCAGCCCCCTCATACTGAGATCTCTGTCACCTCAATTTTCGTGAGACTGCCAGGTTTTTTGGAGGGGGAATTTTGCCTGTCTGTCAATGTCAATCTTAATCACTCAAGCATCTGTTTGCAGTTTTGTCCAGAAATTGTTTTCAGGTAGAAAGGTGATATGACCATAGGGTATGCCTTGTTTTTTTCTTTTCTCTCCAGAGTTACTTTTCCATACTACCTGTTATTTGATATAAAAACACAATTGTTACTTTATTTTGTCCATATTTCTAATTGTTCTAGTGGAAGCATGCTAGTCTGGACTTCCTTATACCCTTTATGGTCTGAAACAGAAATCCCAATTCGTGTATTTTAAACTGTCAATTTTCAAAGTAAGATAACCTCATTTCAATGTATATTTCCTTTTTTATTGTTGTGTGCTTTTTTGCCTTCTAAACTAGCTGTGACTTTCGAGGCTTGCCGTGATACAGTTTGAGGGAGCCAGTTGCTTGGATATCATCTAACTTGGGTTGTTATTACAGTAGTGGAAAGTCACCTTATACCAAAACACACGTATCACGCTGGGTTCAGTTTTCAAAATTCTAGTGTAGTTTAAAAGGAGAAGATATCCTTTGCTATAAGCAATCTTCATGAATATAAGGAAGTCCATTGGTTTTAGCTGGAGAACTTAGAGAGTGGAAGTTTACAACCTCGCTAAATGTTAGTCACAGAAGAGATCGTGATAGGTGGAATGGAAAAATAGGTGACTGCTGCCTGTATACCTTGGCATCTTCCCACCATCAAGGGCTAAAAGTACAGTAGGAGGAGCTATACTTTATTCTTTAGGTGCTATAAAGTATTATCTTGATTTTTTTTTCTTTACTAAAATAATTCAATTCTATTTAGGTGCTTTTTTCCTCCTTAAAAACTTATGATTGGTTTTTATAGTTATAGTATTTTTGTGTAAATCAAATATTGATATAGTGTGTTTGTAAAAAAGTTCGCCTTTCCGGTCTGGGGACATGCCCCGGTTGCTGGCTCAATCCCCAGGGGGCATGTGGGAGGCAGCTGATAGATGCTTCTCTCTTTGTCTCCCTCCTTCTTTCTTCCTCTCTTTCTAAAATCAATAAAAACATACTTTTTTAAAAAAAGATTGCTATCCTATTTAAGTTTGTATTAAGTATGTAGTATCAATTCACCATCTATAAAAGCATTCATAGACACAGATGTCTTAAAGATACACTATATTGCTTTAGAAATTTTATATTTTCAGGAAGATCCCAAGTATTTAAAACAGCAAATATCTTCTTTAGCTTGATCAATAGATATTAAATTCATATTTAAGGTTGATGCTTAAAAATGCAGTTTTGATAAATTAAATGTTAATTTACAAAAACATAATAGGAAACTTTTGAATTAAAAATAACTTGTAGCAAAGCTATTTTTGGGACCCCTCAGAAAAATGTTATAAAAACTTTTTATTTTATTAATTTTTAGAGAGGGAGACAAACATCGATGTGAGAGAAAAACATCAATTGGCTGCCTTCCATACTTGCCCCAACCGAGATCGAACCAGTGACCTAGGTATGCGCCCTGATAGGGAATGGAACCTGCAACGCTTTTGGTGCATGGGACAATTCTCTAATCAACTGAGCCACACCCCCACACCCCTTTTCCCCCGAGAATTGTCAGTCCACTCCCTTTCTATGCCCCTGATTCTATTATATTCACCAGTTTACTCTGTTCATCAGAGTTTTTATTCACTTGATTTTTAGATTCACTTGTTGATAGATATGTATTTGTTGTTTACAATTTTCATCTTTACCCTTTTCTTCTTCCTCTTCTTAAAGAATACCTTTCAGCATTTCATATAATACTGGTTTGGTGGTGATGAACTCCTTTAGCTTTTTCTTATCTGTGAAGCTCTTTATCTGACCTTCAATTCTGATTGATAGCTTTGCTGGATAAAGTAATCTTGGTTGTAGGTTCTTGCTATTCATCACTTTGAATATTTCTTGCCACTCCCTTCTGGCCTGCATAGTTTCTGTTGAAAAATCAGCTGACAATCGTATGGGTTATTCATTACTGTACATACTTACCATTACTATAGTCTGGGGATGTTTCTACTCGTTTGGGTAATAGACAGGATCCTTGCTATACAGTTTCTCTCAATGATAAAAATTTGAGAGCAACCTTAACATAATAAATACTTTTCAATATTAACTGTGACACACAATAGGAAAAGTTCTTTGGGTTAGTTAATGCAATATGTAAGTAACTTGTGTGTGTGTGTGTGTGTGTGCGCGCCCGCGCACGTGTATGTGCAAGGAAATTATGGGATTTGATTTAGAATTATGAGTTATAGGAATAATATGGTTAGAAGGGAATGGTGGACATGGGTGGCCCTTGTGATCTGCAACACAAAATTGAGTCTTATAAGTGGGCCAGTTAAAAGAACTGCTTGTTGGAATATAAAGTGAGTAAATACAGAGACACTTGGGAAAAAGGACTCTTCTTAAAAAACTTTTTTGTTTATTAATTTTGAGAGAGAGAGAGAGAGAGAGAGAGAGAGAGAAACATCAATTTGTTATTCCACTTATTTATTCATTCATTAGTTGATTCTTGTATGACCAGGGATCAAACCTGCAACTTTGGCTTATGGGGATGACCCTCTAACCAACTGAACTACCTGGCCAACACAAGAAAAATGACTCTTGACGAAAAGAGGGTTGTGTATGCTTTGAGGCATTGTAGTATCTGATGTTTAGATATTTAACAATTACTCTTAGGTACTGTAAGTTTTTCATTTGACAACCACAGCCATATGAGTTAATACACTAATAGAATCTTTAGTAAAGTTTATAGTATCTTTGTTAGCTATATCTAATACTTCTCAGGAGAGCATATTAGTCCTTGGGTCAGGAAGATTAAGAGATTTGTTCTTAACATTTCATCAAGTTGGAGGTGGGATTATGACTTTGGATTAGACTTGAGTTCATTGTCACATCTGGTATAGTAGCTGTGATGCGTTCATTGTATGAGGTGTGTGAGGGTTTCATAGAATTCAGTAGCTTTGTATTTATTGTAAGTCTGAATTTTTCACCTTAAGGGATCAGCCATGTGACAGATGTGTATATCCATAATAGTGGGGACAGTGAGATTACTGAATTAGGCCAATGCATTACCTAGAACGAGGTTCTGTTGAGGATTAATTGTTGTATATTTCATGTAGATACATCTTATATTCCTTTCAAGGAATTCTTTATTGGGGGATTGACTTTAGTAATTTTTATCTTCCTATAAAACAGATCAAGTTGTTTAGATCATTTGCTTTTGACTTTTAAACTTTTGCTTAAGATAACTTTTTTTCAAAACTCTGATTGAAAGTTATTTTTAGAAGCTGATAGTAAAATTCAAATCAGAAAGTTTATCTCATTGTCACAGTTACTGAGGCCAACAAAGATGCCAACATGCACTGTTCTAGCACAATTATTTTCAGATATTATAGCTTAAAATGTCTTCTTATGGTAACTTGTTTGACCTAGGTAGCTAGATAATTTGAAACACGCGCAGCTTTATTTCAATATAGCTGCTTTTTCAAACCCTTTCTTAGTTTGTCTTCTTATTCACACCTATGGTGACTGTGGTTTGTGCAAAGTGGGGGTCTAGAAAAGACCTCCAAATCATGTCTTCCAGAGTTAGAATAATCACATTTTGCATTTGTACAGCATTTTCATCGTGTGTGTTTGATTAGAGAAATAGCCCAACTGCTTGCCACTGGACTATCTGTGCCTGTGTTCTGAAGGATTATGAAACATAAATGCCAGGTAGACACCACAGTTGAGCTTGAAAGTCTCTGTGTGTGTGTGTGTGTGTGTGTATGTACATATGCCTCTTGTCACAAAGCTCCATGATGGTTATACTGTTTTCCTGCAAAATTTTCTGAGCGCAAAGAGGAAACTACCTAACATACTTTTTGTATTTAAGTAAATTAGGAAAAACATATAACCAACTTCTGAACACCTTTTTTCTAGGAATTTTATGTCATGTCTTATTGATTTGAAGACATTTTTAATCTAATATTTCCTTGAGATGGGAGTTGGCATATAATCTGGTTGTTAATTGTGAAAGAACTTTGTTTATATAAGGAGTCAGCAAACTATGCCCTATGGATGGGCCAGATCTAGCCTGTGAGTGAGAAATGGCTTCTACATTTTAAGACTTATGTCTTAGACAAACAGAGAAAAAGACAAACAAAGAGAGAGAGAGAGAGAGAGAGAGAGAGAGAGAGAGAGAGAGAGAGAGAGAGACAGCATGGGGTCCAAAGCCTAAAATATTTACTACTTGACTCTACAGAAAAAGTTTGCCAACCCTTGATTTACAGAATCGATTTCTATTTTGAACATGAAGAAACCAAGCTCAGATGTAGCTGACTTGCTGAAGCTCACAGAAGGAGCCTGTTCTAATGGAAGGAGAATCAGATTCAAGTTTCTGCAGCTCTGGCTTCTATCAATTGACTTAATATATTTTTGTGATTGTTAATAAGGTTTTCCTTTTGGCTCTATCATTCTAGAGTTCACAGAGTAATGTCTGCAATGCAGTTCTAATACTAACTGCCCAGAGTTAAGTCCAACTTTACAGGTTCAGGTCACATTCTCTACAAAACTGGCCTCATTTCAGACACCAGGTGCAAGCTCTGGGGTTCCTAGGCCACCCACACTTATGACCAACTGGCTACAAATTCAAGGGTTTCCATTACTCCCTCAATTTTGGGGCAGATACAGTAAACTTTATTGATGGTGCATGATACGGTAGGGCTACCTAAGCCTCTCCCCTTCTTCAGGGGGTCTGGGATGGAAACTGTGGAGGTCAGGAGGTTCTCAGTGTATTGAAGGATCGAACTGGGGCAAGGACTCCCCAGCAGCTGAGGGCCTCTCTTACTCCTTGGAGGCCATGTGGACCATAAGGTCCACCACCCTGTTGCTGTAGCCAAATTCATTGTCATATCAGGAAATGAGCTTGACAGAGTGGTCATTGAGGGCAATGCTAGCCCCAGCATCAAAAGTGGAGGAGTGGTTGTCACTGTCACAGGAGACAACTTGATCATCAGTATGCCCTTGAGAGGACCCGCTGATGCCTGCTTCACTACCTTCTTGATGTCACTGTATTTGGCAGCTTTCTCTGGTCAGCAGGTCAGATCCACAACCACCACATTGGGGCTGGGGACACAGATGGCCATGCCAGTGAGCTTTCCATTCAGCTCAGGAATGACTTTGCCTACAGCCTTGACAGCATCAGTAGAAGCAGGGGTGATGTCCTGGGAAGCCTCTTAGCCATCTACCACAGCTTTCCAGAGGGGCTATCCACGGTCTTCTGGGTGGCGGTGATGGCATGGACTGTGGTCATGAGTCCCTCCACGATGCCAAAGTTGTCATGGATGACCTTGGCCAGGGGGGCCAAGCAGTTGGTGGTGCAGGAGGCATTGCTGACAATCTTGAGGGAGTTGTCATTTGTCATGGTTCACACCCATCACAAACATGAGAGCATCCGCAGGAGGGGCAGAAATGATGACCCTCTTGGCTACACCCTTCAAGTGAGCCCCAGCCTTCTCCATGGTAGTGAAGACACTGGTGGGCTCCACAACATACTCAGCACCAGCATCACCCCATTTGATGTTGGCGGGATCTTGCTCCTGGAAGATGGAGATGGACTTTCCATTGATGACAAGCTTCCCGTTCTGCGAGAGTCCACGGCCAGCGTGGCTTTTGTGGGTTCAAAGACTTGGAGAGAGGGCTGACGCACAAATGATACACAAGATGGAATATTAATTTTTTAATTACCGGGGGAACCAGAGGACAGCCTAACCATAGCAGTCAAGCTCTCTCCAGAGCTACATTCCCAGCTGCTTTTATTAGCTAGAATACACAATTGCCTTTAGGAATGCAAACAGACATATCAATGGTAATATTTAGCAAACAGTAAGATTGTCAGGTCTTGGGGGAGTTTGCTTTAGGCCATTGAATCAGCAGCAGGTAATAAAATGTAGATATTCACCCTGTGAATATCAAAAGGAGTCCTGGTCAGCCTTCTGCCAGACTCCTCACATTTATATCAATTACTGTTGATCTTGGTCGCCAGCAACATTCTCAGTCTTAACTGTGCCTTTGAATTTGCCATGAGTAGAATCCTACTTGAACACGTAGACCACGTAGTTGAGGCCAATGAAGGGGTCATTGAATATCCAGTTTGCCAGAATTAAAAGCAGCCCTGGTGACCAGGTGCCCAATATGGCCAAATCCATTCACTTTGACCTTCACCATCGTGTCTTAGGGTTGTGGCTGGCCCTGCGCAGGAAGACAGAGCTGTCTGACGAACAGGAGGAACAGAGAATCATGCCCTCAATATTTTTATTTCAATAATAAGCTAGAATAACTCCAAGAACTCAGAAAAGCACTATACTTGTGATTACAGTTGTATCATAAAGGATACAAATCAGGACCAGATAAATGGAGAGACACTTAAGGCCAGGTCTTGGAGGATTTCAAATGTGAAACTTCCACGTCTTTAGGATATGTCACCTGAGCTTTGGTGTCCATAGTTTTTACTGGAGTTTCATTACATAGGCATTATTAATTGGATCATTGGCCACATGATTGAACTCAATCTCCTACCCTCTCCATAGTCAGGAAGTCAGTCTGATATCAACTGGCTGAAACCCAAACCCTTTAATCTCCTGGTTAGCTTTTCTGGTATGGTCAGTCTCCTTCTAAAAAGGTCTAGGGGCCCACAATGAGTCACCTCATTAGCATTGCCCTCTGATGGTTTTGGCACCAATTTCATGCCAACAGGAATCCCCAATTTGGGGCAGAGTGAAGAAGGAAACTTTAGTGCAGAACAGCTCAATTGTGATACAACATGGCTGGCTGTGTGGCAGCCCTAGGGCCACACCCCTCTACAGCTTAACTGCTCTGCTGTGCTCCTTGATGATTTGCTCTGCTCTGTTCCTTACCCTCCTGCTTGGCACTGTGCCGTGTTTTCGTCTGCTCCATTCTGTGCCACTCTGCTGTAGTCTTCTCTGGCCTGCAGTGATCTGCTCCGCTCTGCTCCAGTAAGACATCTTCTGTGTTTCAGCTTAGCTGGGGAAACACTCTTTAGTCTGGGGTGGAAAGGGAAAGTGCACTCCCAGAGCCAGAGGGGAGCTGGCTTATGCAGACAGAAGTCCCCACCCCTGGTCCCCGATTGGTCTGTCCTGGTGCAAATGAGGACTCCAAATCCTTGCAGTTTGATTGATTCAAACAGTCCTGATTGGTCAGAATAGAGCCACTGTGGTTGGTGGGGCTATGCAGCTTCGAATGGATGGGAGAAAGCTCAGGCCTATTGGCTGAAATAGGATTCCAGGAACTTCTTTATAAGGGCTGGCTCAGAAACAATGCAGGCAGGTAGTTCAAAGCAGAGGCAGGCAAGTTTAATGCAGGCTTCTCCATGAAGTGCAGTTTGTGTAAGAGGCTCCTGTGCAGAAATGGCTGCTAGGCCCTCATGGCTTTGGACGTCAGCTGTCTTTCTGCATTTCCACTTTGCAACAAACTTAGTGTTAGTCCATTTACCAACTCTTGTTTCTCTTTATTTTTTCCTTTCACTTTGGTTTCTTTCTCAATAGATATTTACTGAACTCTCACTAACTGCTGACACTGTACTTGCTTATGTGGGGAGTTGTAAGCATATACTCTCATTTTGTACGGTGGTATTTTCAAGACGTGAGTCTGAATTTGAAGCCTTAGTCATAATGTGTTTTGCTATGTATGGAATAGTGTCTTCCTAGGCAATGCATTTGCAACAAATTTGTGTTATTTTGCAAATATTAACCGTTTGGCTGCTGACGTATTTTTTCAGACATATGCCAAAACTGCGGCACTAATTGCGCGTGTATGGGAAAAAATGTAAAACACTTTTTATACAATAAACTCACTTGTATTGCTTTGCAACAACAAAAATTAAAAAATACCAATTGTTTACATAAATTTGTTTTAAATAAGAAGAGCGCGATAGCGCTCCTTAGCAGTCAAATGGTTAATGTTTTCTCCAAAGCAGGTTGGGTCAGGATGAGGCCATTGATGTAGAATAAAGTTATCTGAGTCTTAGTTGGGCAACTATAACTATTTCTATCAAGAATACAATATAAGGTCTGGCTCTGTTAATACAGAAAGATGAGCTGGCCTGATGCATTATGTTTGTCATCACTAATTGCTTGTTTCAATATTTTTTCTGCCCAATATTTATTATAAAGCATTTAAATCCTTATTTGAAAAAACTATGGTTTCCATTCTTATTTCTATCAGTGATGTTTTTTGTGTGTGTATACACATGCCAGTCTTTTCCTCTTCAAGTCCCAATGATCTATTGTTTTTTCTTTTCTCATTCAATCCAAAAAAAGATCTTGCAGCATTTTCTTTTGAGATGTATCTCATGATCATGCTTTTTTTCTGTTTTCCATTTTAATTCATGCTTTTATCATCTTTTATATATATATATATTTTTTATTGATTTCTCAGTCCGCAGGCTGACGCTCTATCCACTGAGCCAAACCAGTTTCGGCCATGCTTTTATTATCTTGCTTCTAGATTGTAGAGTTCATTTTTTACCTGATCTCCTTATCTATAAACTAGAGGCCTGGTGCACGAAATTCGTGCACTGGCGGGGGAAGTGGGTCCCTCAGCCCAGCCTGCACCCTCTCACAGTCCAGGACCCCTTGGGGGATGTAGCAGTGTGCCAAGTGGCAGGAGGCCAGGGAGGAGCCTGAATCGGGGCCGGGCGCTGTGCAGCTCGTGCTCAACCTGGCCTGCTGCACCTGCTGCCGCAGAGTCGGGAGAGGCTCCTGCCATGGCAACTGCGCTTGCCAGCCACGAGCCTGGCTTCTGGCTGAACGGCGCTTCCCCTGTGGGAGTGCACTGACCAACAGGAGGCAGCTCCTGCATTGAGCATCTGCCCCCTGGTGGTCAGTGTGCATCATGGCGACCAGTCATTCCGGTCGTTCCTCTGTAACGGTCGCTTAGGCTTTTATTATGTAGATTCTCCCCTCTTTTTCTCCTTCTTGTACATCACTACCAGGTGCATCTCTCTCCTGCTTAGAAACCTCCTGTGGCTTCATGTGACCTTTAGGATGAAGTTCAAGCTTTTCCCCTGGGCTATTTAAGTCACCCACAGTCTGGGTATGGGCTATGTTTTTCTGAGCTTCCTTTCTACTCGTTTCTAATCTGGTCCTCTAGTGCTGGTTTTCCTTTGTTTTTGTATTGGCTCCTAATGCATTTTGTGTATTCAGCCCTGCTTATGCTTTTCTGGCCCTTCCCTACAATGCCCTCCTCTCTCCTAATGTAAACTATCCCCCTACTTTAAGGCTCTTATATCTGTACTTGCCTTCTGATCCTACTCCAAGCACAAAAATGCTGCTGACCTCTGACCCTCCTCAGCATGTTCAACCCATTTTTAGTCACTTGGTCATAAACTGAGGCACACTGGCAACCATGGTTATACTGGTTAACATTGTAGAGAGCAGGAGCCAGATCTTTTGTTTTTGTGTTCCCAGCAGCATCTAACAAGTGATTCTCAACTGTGACTGTCCATTAGTATCACTTAAAGAGCTTTAAAAACAAAACAAAACAGAACCTGTTAGGGTTGGGCCAGGAACCAGTGACTTGTGGGAACTCTCTTGGTGACAGTATGTGCAGCTGGAGTTGAGAGCCAGTAAGTGAACACAGTCTCCCAGTGAACTGTTTTGACACTAGAGGAACATGGAGTTTGAGCCCTCTGTGCATATCACTGCATCTCTGCCTGGAGGATTCAAAGTGACCCTTTATAAGACTTGGGCAAAATGGCTTATTCAAGCACCTATGAATACTCATTATGTGCCAGGCACTGGTCCAAGTGCTGAGGTCACTGCAGTGAACAAAACATGTCCCTGTTGCCCTGGCCGAGTGGCTCAGTGGTTAGACCATCGGCCCTCAGACCGAAGGGTCGTGGGTTCAATTCCCAGCCAAGGGTACATATCTCCATTGCAGGTGCAATCCCTGGTCCCGGTCAGGGCTTGAGCGGGAAGCAACCAATTGATGTGTCTGTCTCACATAGATGTCTCTCTCTCTCCCTCCTTTCCACTCTCTTTAAAATATCAATGGAAAAAATATCCTTGAGAGAGGATTGAAAAACCAACCAACAACAACAACAAAAAAACATGTTCCTGCCTCCTGGAGCTTCTGCTCTTAGCCATGGGAGGACCATAAATAAGTAATGTCAGGTAATGATGATAAACACTGTGGAGAAAAATGAAGCAGGATAAGTGGGCAGAGAGAAAAGCAGTACTTTCATATAGGCTAGTGGCAAAGGTATTCCCCATCTGCCTTAAATCAGCCAATGCTTTAGAAACCAGCCTCCTCTGATTCAAGTCTGGGAGCCAGAGCGGCGGGCCAGCCAGTATTGAAGTAGGAACTCTTGCTGCCCCTTATCTATAAGCAGAGGACTGAGCAGTGTCCTGTGGAGCCAGAGGGACCCCAGAGAATGGAAGGCTGGGGGCGAGGAAGGCAGGACGGGAGGGTGGGGTCCTGGAACAAGGAACTGGAAGGGCGCTATGGAGTCACACCTGGCCTGGGGGACCAGGGATCCGCTGTGAACACCATTCAGGACAGCATGTCAGCTCTCAGTAACCAATTTTATGGTGTGGTTGTCCCCTCTTACACTGAGATTACAATGTGATTCTCATCACTTTAAAAAGATGACACACTTAAGTAGCCCAAACTTTCTGTTTCAAAATGTTTCTCTGTCAATGAACATTCTTTGTAGCTGCGAAGTGGATGTTTATTGAAATGACTTGTCAGTTTCTTTAATAATATGCAGCATGCATTTCTTTAGTAGGTGGAAAGCATGGCAGACATTAGAGCAAATACATATTTAAGGAAAGGGGGGAAGGCTTCATCTGGAGGGCGTTTTTCTGTGACCCTTTACTTCAGGCGCTCCTCCCCAAAAGTCAGTTCCTGAGGTGGGTGGCCCCTTCTACTGAGGGGTACTGCTTTGTAGCTGGAGATGTGGTTAAATCATCTGTGCGCGCCGGTATGTAGCAGTTTTTGTAATGGGTATACCATTATTCTCCATGCCGATATCTCCTTAAGGGAAGGGCATGGGAAGGCTGAGCACAGGGAGAGGGGCTTGATTCTAGGACTGAAATTAAATCTTAAGAAGATAGACTTGCATTGTCTTAACCATTTGAAACAGTAACTTGAGCAATGAAATGAAAGATCACGCATCTGTCGGTAAACGGATTGATGAAGCTACTTCAATCAGGTTGTCAGGCACGTCTGGGGAGAACAGCAGCTGGTTGATTCGAGACAACCATGGAGCAAGCCCTTCACACCGAGGCTGGGAATTTCATTTTTAGAGCACAGAGATATCTCCTTTCGCCACCTCTTCCTGTGGTAACTGAATGCAAGGCACATCCCCTTTGCTGCCGTCCTTTTGTTCCTACACCCAATCCAAGAAGCCAAGGAAACCTAGTGCCAGAGCTCAAACCCTGGGCCTGGAGGGGGAAACTCACCAGGCAGCAGGCTCGGGCCTCTGCCATCCTCGCGGGCCCCCAGCAGCCTGCAGCAGCACCCTCGCCT
>NW_006283442.1:1834467-1841937 GCF_000327345.1 Myotis davidii
CTGGACCCCGCCCGCCCGCGCACAGCCTGGCTCTTGGCTGCTCTTGCCTGGTGTGACTTCTTTGTGCTGTGTTTTCTGCCTGCGCCTCATCTCTGCAGGACCTGTTCGTCCTTCTTCGGGCTATAAAAAGGCAGATGATGAGATGTCCCGGGCCACGTCTGTTGGAGACCAGCTGGAGACACCAGCCCGCACCATTTACCTCAACCAACCGCATCTCAACAAATTCCGTGACAACCAGATCAGGTAAGAGAAGGCGGCTGAGAGACCAAAAAGCAGTGAATTCACAGCTGGGATGGGGCTCACCTTCCTTTTGTTAGCTTTATTATGCACCTAGGCAGCCCCCACCCCTGTCTGCTTCCTCCAGCCCCTTATACTACCCCCCCCTCCCCCTTCCCCTAGAGCCAGCAGTCTACACCCGCTTTTCCAATGGGGTCATATGTATTTAGCCTTCACTTTTCTCTCCTTTGCATCTATTCCTTGCTTAGGCAATGTGAGTCCAAGGAAGTTTTTATTCAAAATGAGGTCTCCTATTTTTCATCCCTAAACTCCCTTCCAAGAACCCCAAATCCTGTTTTAATACAGTTGATAACTCTTCTTAGCAATTTATAGACCATAGTGTGGGGATCTGCTTTATAAAGGAATCCCACAGGTCAGAAGGACTCACATTAAACTCTAAATGGCCCAGGACATTTATTAAGAGGTCTTTATTTGCTGGGAAACTTTGCCCAGAGTTAGCAGAAAGATGAATGGAAGTTAGCCTGTGTCTACTATTTGCTGCCCACTGTGTCAGATGCTTTAGCTATACTAGCTTTATAAATCCTCATAACCAACTGAAGAAGGCATTATTACAATAAGATCAGGAAACCGAGATAGCAAGGCGTTAAATAATGTATCTATGGTCATATAGCCACTGAATGGCAGAGCTGGAAATAGAACCCAGCCTGTCTGACTACTACGGCTCAAATTCTTTCTGCTGTGCAAAGCTAGATCATTAGGCACGGGTGTTAACACGTTTTCAAATTTCATTAAATTTTTAGGCTTAGATAACATTATCTCTGCAAGTAACTTCAAAGGATATAGTTCTGTGAGTGGCTCAGAATACCAAGTTCAGGTGTAGAGAAGTTAAGTGATTGGTCAGGTTACACATAGATTATTGACAAACCTGAATTCCAATTCAATGTTCTTTCTAGAAAGCTCTGGTTAAAACTTTGCTTGTTGTTATGTGTTTTAAGTATTCCACTATTGCAGTAGCACTTGTTTAGGCTGCTTAGCCTGACATCTTTATTTAGAAACAATTGGCTGTTGGACATTAATGTAGCTTGATAGGATTTGGAATAGAATAATGGTGCATATTACATGGACTTGATACCTTCATTTATTAAGAGAATGTTAGATTATCCTGGCTTTATTTGGGGTTTTAAGAATGATCATTGGGACATTGTATACTTAAAAGTGTAGCTTAGAAGAATAGCTGAGGCCAAATTCAAATAATGAATGGCTTGGTTTAAGATACAGAGCATCAGCCACAATGAGTTACCATTTCACACACTAAGATAGCTCTAACCAAAAAGACAATAACAACTGTTGATGAGGATATGGAGAAATTGGAATCTTCATACATTGCTGCTGGGAATGAAATATGGTGTAGCTACTTTGGATAACAGTTTGGCAGTTCCTCAAAAGGGTAAGTGTAAAGTTACCATATGATCCAGTAATTCTACTTCTAGGTTTAAATAACAAAGAGAAATGAAAACATGTCCACACAAAAACTATACACAAATGTTCAAAAATGTTCATAGCAGCATTGTTCATAATAATAAAAAAGTGGAAACAATTAAAATGTCTATCAACTGATGGACGAATGAATAAAATGTGGCATAGTCATACAATGGAATATTATTTGATCATAAAAGGAATTAAGTAGTGATATATGTTACAACATGGGTGAACCTTGAAAACATGCTAAGTGAAAGAAGCCAGTAACAAAAGGCCTATGATTATAGGCATGACCCAGAGATGTTGTGGGTTCAGCCTGGACCACCACTATAAGTGATTAAGTATTACAATAAAATGAGTCCTAATCTTTTTGCTGGCAGAGGTTCTTGTCTTCAATTAGTAAAAGACATAACATCTGTGGAATGTAATAAAGCAAAGTGCATTAAAATGAGGTGTGCTTTTATATGATTTCATTTATAAAAAATACCCAGAAGAGGGAGAGATCAACCAAAGGACTTGTATGCATGCATATAAGCATAACCAATGGACGCAGACAACAGGGGGTGAGGGTGAGGGCATGAATGAGGGGTAAGGACACATTTGTAATACCTTAATGAATAAAAAAAAAGAAAAAAGAAAAGAAATACCCAGAAGAGGCAAATCTATTGAGACAGAAGGTAGTTTAGTGGTTCCAAGGGCTGGGTAAGGGGGAATGACTGGTAATGTATGTCAAGTTTCATTTGGGGTGATGGTCACACAACTTGTGTGAAAATATTTGAAATCATTTAGAATCCTGTACTGCCAATATAGTTCCATTTCCTTATACCTTCTAATATATGTTTATATGGAATGACTTTTAAAAAGATAAAATTTCGCCCTACCTGGTTTGGCTCAGTGGATAGAGCATTGGCCTGTGGACTGAAGGGTCCCGGGTTCGATTCTGGTAAAGGGCACATGCAGGAGGCAGCCAATCAATGATTCTCTCTCATCATTGATGTTTCTGTCTGTCTCTCCCTCTCCCTATCTCTCTGAAATTAATCCTATATAATAAAGAGGCAATATGCAAATTGACTGTCACACCCTCACACAAAGATGGCCGCCCCCATGGTGGTCACAGGATGGCCACCACAAGATGGACGGCAGGGGAGGGCGGATATCCCCCGAGGGGTCCCAGATTGGAGAGGGTGCAGGATGGGCTGAGGGACAACCCGCACAGTGCATGAATTTTGTGTACCGGGCCTCTAGTAAAAATATATTAAAAAAATAAAAAGCTAAAATTTCTTTGTAAAAATATTTATACTGTATAAGGTTATGGAATTGAAGAGTCACTTTAAAAAATATATTTTATTGATTTTTACAGAGAGGAAGGGAGAGGGATAGAGTTAGAAACAGCGATGAGAGAGAAACACTGATCAGCTGCCTCCTGCACACCCCCACTGGGCACGTGCCTGCAACCAAGGTACATGCCCCAGACCAGAATCGAACCTGGGACCCTTGAGTCTGCAGGCTGACGCTGTATCCACTGAGCCAAACTGATAGGGCCACTTTTCTTTGAAAATACCTTAGAAATATTTTTGCTTAGTTTCTATTTAATTTTGATATCTATTTGTGCATACTTAAAGCTGGGAGAATGAAATAAGGGTCGTTGTTTTTGTCTAAATTCTCTAGTTTCCCTGGAAAATGGAGATTTTTAAAAGCCTTGGAAAAGGGGCCTCACAATCTGTTTGTAACCAAGACTCAAAGTGATTTTTGAGACTGATTTTATTATTAATCAGAGAGATTTCAAGTGGCTACCTGTTTTACAGTTTGATTTGTACTTGTTTGAGGTGGGGAGAAATCAATATGGGAATGTACAGGTTGACTAGAAATAAAGTAGGTAGATATAAATTATTCTATTTAAAGTGTTGTGTAAGTGAATAATTGAATTAGTTGACATGTAGTAAATATTAAAATTTATATAATTTCTGAGCTCATCACTTAAACTATGAACATAAATTTCAGAATGTACTGAATAGGATCCAAGAAATTAAAATGTGCCCCCTGCTGTTCTGTAAAATGGCTTTTGAATATTTGTTTCACCTCAACTGTATATTTAAATAGGAGTTGCTAATGGTGATGTGACTTATAGTTTATTAAGGGATTTATTATAAAGCTTCTTGGCATTATAGTTTAAGGATTTTATAAAAATGATAAGCCACCTTATTTTAGCACTTTCATACTGCTGAAGTCAAGTTTCATAAAAATATTGATTTTTAAAAATGAGTCTTTTTAATGTTTGCTAAAAGTTGATAAAGTTATTAAAAGGAGAGTTTTCATAAAAGGGAGTTGATAAAGTATTTTTTCCAGTAATATAATTTTTCTTGAGAAAAGATTAATGTTTTTTGTTTGTTTGTTTTTCTGGAGGCTGGGCATGGAGTGTTTATCCCAGATTGTTTGCTTCTAAATTGATCTTTTTTGAAGAGAAGGGACCACGTGTGACCGATGAGGCTAATGCTAATTCATGGAATTACATAGTTGGAAGCTATCCACCTCAGGATAGGGCAGTTTTCTCACTTACCTTCCCCACTCCAGTCACTTTCTGGCTTGGAACTGTGAGGATCATGGCAGTTGCTTGTGCCTACTTTCATGAGCAACTGGCATTTTGAATTCAAGGAAGATATCAAAGTTTGCTAAAGACAGAGGTGGCTGCTGGGTGTCGGAGGAGGTCAGTGAGCGTTGGTGTGGTAAATTCAGGACAGGAAATAAAGCTCTAGAGTTAATGTTTGGACTAGTGTATCCAGGAAAGAGGCTGGGCCTGGTGAGTAGGAGCAAGAAGGTCACCAGAGATGGTTGACTATAGCCTATAGGGGAATGGGTAACCTGGTAATTCCAAATTCCAAGCAATTCTTTGCTGTTCTGTAAAATGGCTTTTGAATATTTGTTTCACCTCAACTGTATATTTAAATAGGAGTTGCTAATGGTGATGTGACTTATAGTTTATTAAGGGATTTATTATAAAGCTTCTTGGCATTATAGTTTAAGGATTTTATAAAATCCTTGAAATTCTGGCAGTGTCTATGCCATGGAAACGCTGTCGCTGACACTGAAAATAATATGTTTGGTATGAAGCTGTGGCAAGTTGAAGTTTTCAATGAGAAACTTCATTATCATAATTATGGAAAAGTATGACATGGTCTTTTTCTCCTAGGCATTAATTTTCCAGGATCTTGAGAACAATAATAACTATCTTCATGCTCTAGGAATAGTGAATAATGGAATATTGCAAAGTACATATACTTGTCAAGGATGGTATTATATGTCTACCTAACAAGGCCCCTTTTTCCTGAAGTATACAATATCTTCTTTTAAATATTTCCACAGCTTTATTGAAATAATGTTCACCCATCTAAAGTGTACAGTTCAGTTGTTTTTAGTACATTCACAGAATTGTAAAATAGCATCACAGTTAATTTGAGGACATTTTCATGGCTTCTAGAAGAAGTCTGTGCCTTTAGCTGTCATCTCTCTGCCCCTTCCTCCCCCAGCTCTAAGCAACCACTGCTGTATTTCATATCTGTATTTGTCTCCCCCTTTTGGATCTTTCCTATGAATGATATAATTTCATTTTAAGTGTTTTAAGTTAAATATTAAATGTGTATAAAAGCTTGCGATTTAGAGACACCTGGTGGCAAATCTTTAATTTTAAATCTGTTAAGTTTAAACTTTTTTTTTCTTCCAGAAAATATCTTGAAATAACTTACCGGAATTTTTATGAAATCCTGATCAGGCATATGCAGTTTTTTATGTGATTATCATATGCCATTGAAATAGTGACTTTCAGGGCTGTAAGGCTGTTTTCTTCTGTGTTTGAAATGAGGTCTTCAAAGCATTAGGAATGTTGATTGATAGTAGTTTTGAATGAATCATTGGTTTCAGGTGGGAGTTTTAACTAGCAAAAGCCTGCATTAAAACAATCACTTGAATTTGGTCATACTATTGCATTTTTTCAGGGTGGGTTGACTTAAAGGAAAGTTGATTTGTAGGAATATTTTGTTGGTTTTGCCAGAAGTTTAAAATCGAGTTTTGCCTTTGTAGAAGGGGAACTGAGCATGTGTGCCAACTTTACAGTATTGTTGTTTTATAAGATTACTAGGGGCCTGGTGCACAGGTGGGGTCCCTCAGCCTGGCTGGTGATCGGGCCATCGGGGCCATCTCACCCAGTCCCGGGGCCTATCCCAGGGGGAGGGACTGCGGGAGGTTGGCTGTGGGAGCGCACTGACCACATACATATAGTGAAATACTACAGTGAAGCTAATTAACATATAATCTCCTCACATAGTTACCATTCACTATTTTTAAATTATAGGCAGATATACTTGGTTAATCTCCAAGCCACCAACTGCTGTTGTCCTGTATTTTCTGATCATGAATGTCACAGCATATTGAGAGTCCTTAATTTATATATACCAGCAGCAATTAATGGAGATTCTTGTAATCAGAACTTTTATCAGGGTTACACGCCTGGACAAGGCTTTTGAGGCATTCTGCAGATAAAGATATGTAAATCGGGGGACCTTCAGCACTCAGTGTTTCAGGTAACCATTAAACACATGAGCTTTCTTGAAGTGTATTTTTAGAAACAGAAAAAGCATGTTAGCCTTGGGCCAGTTTTGTATTTGATGTTTCCAAGGAAATAGCAAATGTTTAGGACAGACTCGTGTGGTGGTGTCTTTACCAAGTTGACTTTTGTAGGAGGTAGATGTGGAGCATATCAATCCATTCTCATTTATGAAAAGAGGTAAAGGCGTTTGATTTGAGAGGTCTAGTCAGTAAACTTATTCCTCCTCTCCCCTGTTCCCATATTCTGTTAACTCTTACTGTCTTCCGTGAACTTGTGAGCACTTCTGAATCTTACGGATAAAAAGAATTAAGTATCAGGATTTGTGAAAAACACAAGTTGACATTTAACCAGGAGGACACCAAGGAGATATGACAGTGTCAGTTCTGAATCAGATCTCAGGATAGAAAACATACATTGGTGGAGGAACTGGTGAACTTAGAATACACTCTGCAGGTGGAGTAGTATTGTGCCAACATTGTTTCGTCAGTTTTTACCATGTTACCGTGGCAGTACAAGACATAAACATGAGATAGAACATTAACATTGTGGGGAAACCTGCTAAAGAGGTATGGCAACTCTGTGCCATTTTTGTAGCTCTTTTTAAAGTATAAACTTACCTTAAAATAAAAGTATTTTAACAATTAACTGAAAGTATCTAGGAGAGCAGGAACTAAATGCTAACCTCATTTGGCTTTCTGTTGGGTGCTTTGGGATATGTTTGGGTCCTTTATTGGAGACAGACATGATTTTGAGTGGATGATAGTCAATGGAGACTGCACCAGTATCTCCACATGGTTGTCATGCTAGGTAGGTGGAAAAACACTTACCCTCTGGGTACTAAACAACATTCCCTTAGGTGGCAACACCCAGAGTTTGTTCGCTTAATGCAGTGGTTCTCAATGTTCCTAACGCCGCGACCCTTTAATACAGTTCCTCATGTTGTGACCTCCAACCATAAAATTATTTTCGTTGCTACTTCATAACTGTAATTTTGCCACTGTTATGAATCGTACTGTAAATATCTGATATGCAGGATGTATTTTCCTTGTTACAAATTCATTGTTACAAAAACAATATGTAATTATATATGTGTTTTCCGATGGTCTTAGGCACCCCTATGAAGGGGTCATTTGTCCCCCAAAGGGGTCGTGACT
>NW_006283442.1:1842713-1844259 GCF_000327345.1 Myotis davidii
TGTTGTTTTATAAGATTACTAGGGGCCTGGTGCACAGGTGGGGTCCCTCAGCCTGGCTGGTGATCGGGCCATCGGGGCCATCTCACCCAGTCCCGGGGCCTATCCCAGGGGGAGGGACTGCGGGAGGTTGGCTGTGGGAGCGCACTGACCACCAGGGGCAGCTCCTGCATTGAGCGTCTGCTCCCTGATTGTCAGTGTGTGTCATAGCGACCAGTCGTAATGGAAACTTAGGCTTTTATATGTATAGATGCTGGTATCCTAATGTCAAGAGGGCATTTCTGTCTTGAGGAATGAGGAGAAATCATCTTTAAAAACCAGTTTGTACATAAATAGTGGTGATAGATGACATGTGTAATTCGATAACTAACATTACCAAGTGCACTAAGGAGGAATGATTCTCCTTTAAGTGTTTAAAGCTGCAGAATTTAGGTAGGATCTGGTCTTAATACTTAGGTTACTTCCAACTTAAAAAATAATACAAACATCTGAGAAATAGTCATAACTTCCTTTTGATTTATGCAAAGACCAGTGTTTTAAAAACTAAGCTTTACATATCTCATTTGAGAAACTGCGTATGTCAAGGTTGGCAAAGGTAAATGTGTATTAAAGTCCTAATCCTTAAGAGTAATTGGTTATGTTGAAAGCATTCCAGTTACCTACCTTAAAACAGCCTCAATATTTTCTTCTGTGTACACTGTTTTTATTTATCTGTTTACATTTTTTAAGAAAATTGTATGCATTTAAGGTGTATACCATGATTATATATATATATGCACAAAACAAAACAAAAACAATGTAACAGATATAAAAAATGCCTTCAGTGGGCTTATCAGTGAACTCAACAGGATCAAGGAAAAAATTACAGTGGACTTCTCAGAAATCATGGAAGTTAGAAGATAGTGTAGTAAACTATTTGAAGTAACTTAGAATTCTATACGCAGCAACATTATCTTTCAATAATAAAGGAGATGTAAAACCTCATTAGATAAAAAAAAAAAACTGAATGAAATCATCTTTTGCAGAAATTCTATGGGGGAAAAAAGACAATGTTAAAAGAAGTTCTTCAGGCTAAGGATTATGACATATCAGAAGGTTTGACCTACATAAAGAAAGGAAAAGCATCAGGGAAAGAATAAATGAAAGTAAAATGAAATCTTTTATCTTACTAATATATGTAAAACATAACTGAGTTTAAGCTTAAATGTAATGATGAATCAGTTAGTGATAGCTAATATAAGTGAAATGAACAACAGCGATATCACAGAGGACAAGAGAAATGGTGTATACTCTGTCATAAACGATCCCTATTTCAAACCCTAGGAAAACCATGAAAATGTTTTAGTCATATAATGGATATGCAATGATATGAGATAAAATGGAATCGAAATGTTCAATTCAAATCAGAGAAGGCCAGACATGGAGCTGGGGAGAACAAATGCAATTAATTAAAAAATAGTTACCAACATGACAATTTCAACAATTATTTTACAACTGAATTATAATTAATACACCAAATTAAAATACAATTAAAAATTAGATGGTCAGA
>NW_006283442.1:1844536-1857748 GCF_000327345.1 Myotis davidii
GGTTCTCAACCTCCCTAATTCCACGACCCTTTAATACAGTTCCTCATGTTGTGGTGACCCCCAACCATAAAATTATTTTTGTTGCTACTTCATAACTGTAATTTTGCCACTGTTATGAATCGTACTGTAAATATCTGATATGCAGGATGTATTTTCCTTGTTACAAATTCATTGTTACAAAAACAATATGTAATTATATATGTGTTTTCCGATGGTCTTAGGCACCCCTATGAAGGGGTCATTTGACCCCCAAAGGGGTCGTGACTCACAGGTTGAGAACCACTGGCTTAGTGTCTGATCTAGTTGTATAGAAAAAGTAGGCAGCTACATGGACTGTAGAAAATTCTGTGGTCAGAGTTTAGTCATGTGAGCTTTTGTGTAGTTATCTAGAAAGTAGCATCTAAGTGTGTATTCTACTTATGGCTGAGCCACTCAACAGTAAAAGCTGACTCAGAAATGCTACTCAGCAACCCTTTCAAGAGGGACAATGCCGAGAGAGAACAAAAGAAGCATGACCATTGTTGGGATGCAGGGATGTTCTACAGAGAAATTTCCTGAAATCTATGAGGTTGGGTTTGATCATTTAAATGCTAAGCTATCCTTTTCTCTGAAATGAAGTCAGCTCTTAAAACTTAAATCCTGGTATTTAGCTACCCTTACTATTTTATATTATAGTTAAAAAAGCAATTTGGGGTTGAGTTTGGGATGTTGCTGGTCATTCTGAGGGATTTTTCTCTATAGATCTTCAATATCTGTTACATGCACTATCATCCCAAAGGTTACTGGAGAGTGTCGGGGTTTCAGCTTCTAGCTCTGCCCAAGGCATTAGCTGGAGGGAGAGTGGGCCTGGCTCTGTCACGTAAGTGCTGTATCTTTCATCAGTGGTCTCCAATTTTTTTGATCACATGTTCTATCAGTATGAATTTTTACCATGAACCTTTAATATGTATATTTAAATATCTGTATAGATGTGTCACTATCATTACTTACTATCTTAAGACCCAAAATGTATTTACCAAGACTCTCAGTTAAGAATCATGGATGATAATCCAGATTATTAATATTCTTCTTGATTATTTTGAATGTTTTTGGCTGATTTATCACACTTTTTAAAAAATATAATTTTATTGATTTCAGAAAGGAAGGGAGAGGGAGAAAGAATTAGAAACATCAATGATGAGAGAGACTATTGATTGGCTGCCTCCTGCATGCCCCTCACTGGGGATTGAGTCCACAACCCAGGCATGTGCCCTGACTGGGAATCGAACCATGATCTGCTGGGTTCATAGGTGGTGACACTGTTTCTTATATTCCTGGGGATTAAAAAAACCCACTATTTTGAACAGTGGGTTGGGCCAAGGTCATTGATTTCAAAATAACTCCCTTCTACCTCAGTGTTAGACCACTCCAGGGTGTCAGAGGTGCAAGGGTAACCTCTGTTGGGTGTGTCACAAGGTGTGTAGCTGTCCTTTTGTCTTTGTCATCTTCCAGCAAGGTGGGAGCAGCACTCATCCGACTGGAGAGACACCCAACATTTGTCAGATCTTTCCCTGCCTCTAGATAGGTTTGATTCCAAGATATTGGACGTTATAAACAGGAACTAGAATAATGTCATAACTCAGAAAGTGGAAAGAGTTAGATGAGAATATGAGTATAACTCAAGGTGCAGTATTAGATATACTGTCCAAAGAGAGGCTGATTATCTATACTAGTGATTACTAACACTGTTCTTTTATGCAACTCGTGTTGTTCACTATCCAGTTATTTGATAACAAAAACATTCAGTTGATAAGCTATTACTGGGGGAAAGGAAGGTGTACTTGAGTATTACCCTGTGCAAGGGGAGTAGACTGCCTGGAGAGTAAATACATATGCAGGCGAAGGAATAACAAGGTGAGTTTGGGGTGCCAGGGGCTTTTGTATGTATTTTTCTAGCCTGCAACTTTTACAGGCAATCATACTGTACTGAGAGCGTAAGACAGGGCTAAGATGTGTTTAAGGGTGTGTTATGTTGTTAAATCAAGAAATTTGCTTCTTCTTTTGGAGTTCTGCAAGAACAAAGTTCGGTGTAAATTCACATTAAATTCACCATGGCTTTCCCCTGCTACCCCAATCACCAACTGAATGGTAAAAACCTTAAACTTGGTCCCAGTGAATAACTAGAATGCTAATGAATTGTGAATATAGAGGCTGTATCTTTCTCCACTCTTAAACCTCCTTCCTTCCTTGTTTTGGATTGTCAGTTTTGCAGCCATTTGGACTCTGCTTTGAGTTTTCTAAGGAACCTGGCAGTGTGTTTAATATTTAATCTGAATACTAAATTATATATTTAGTTATATAAAGGAATATTATTTAAATTATCCAATCAAAAATATGACTCCTTTATTTCTATTCTAGTAACTGGTGAATGTTTTGAAAGTATTATTGTTTAGCATATGAAATGTGTTACTAAGCTCTGACAATTTAAAAATAGAGCTCTTTATGTTAAAGCAGCAAGTCTCTTTGCTGAGTAATATCGTAAATACCTACCCAATATTCCATCTTTGTTGAAACTGCCTCATATTAATTTTTAATGTTATTTTTACAAATTATAGTTTATTAATCATTCTAGTGTTGATACATGAGAGTAAATTGAGTTATTTCCTATACTGACTATGTCAAGGGCAGACAGAGCATTAACTTCTCATATTCCTGTTTTGCCTGCCAGCTGTTACACAGTTTCTTGGCCACTTGTATTTCAATAAAGTTTTGTTCACTGAATATGCTTAGACATTGCAGGAAAAGTAATTTTAATTTTATGTACTGGAGTGTGTGTATGTTTTTTGTTTGTTTGTTTGTTTTTGTGTGTGTCTATCATAGTTATTTTCTAAATGGAGGTCTTGACATGGGTTAGCCATATTTGTAGGCCAAACATTATAGCTATTACAAAGTTGGGGAACTTTACAGCAAAAAATAACATAATGGGATATCCCTACTGATACCTTTACCAATCTCCTTTCAGCACTTTGCGTAAATGTATACAAAGCTCTTACTTAATGTTTAGATTCATTTGGCCTATAGGTGAACATTGTCTCCATTGGGAACTTATTAATTCACCCGGAAAGCCATTCTAGTCCATGCTTACCTGATGTGGAAAGATCTTTCTTTACCCTGAGGCTTTTTGTGATTTTCACACATAAAAAACAGCAATTGATCTGTAAGCAGCAGGAAACATTGTAGTTGCTATAACAAAATATTAATTACAATATCCTATTTGAATTAATATTCATGAACTGTCTGCATTTAATAGTGCTCTTAACACTTAGTGTGACAGCCACAGACTCATTTATAGAGAAGAGCTTTGTAGTGTTGTCCCAGAGAGGAGGTGTGGTCTCCTCATGAGGACCTGTGGTCACCTCAAGTACTGGGCTTCTACTATAGCCTTGGGAAACTGGGAGTTTTCTTATTTAATGAAGTTCATTGATGACTGCTCTAGTATACATTGCTCCTATATTCAACAGAAATTAAAATGCATGTTTGAGAAGGTTTTTATATTTTTACCTTTCAAACTGTACCCTAAGACTCTAAAACCGCATGTCAGTATGTGTGAATTTTAAGGAAATGCTGATAATATTTTTATGTTTCTCTTCCAGTTTCTGAGGACCACTGATATATAGTTTTGTGGCCCATTTACTAGTATTTTCTTTGGTGGTTAATGGACACAGTGTTCCAAAATATTTTTAATCACATGACCTACATTTTAGGAGATAAGAAACTATTTTTAATACAATGCTGGTATTTGCTATAGAATAAAATAAATGTTTTATAGAAACCAATCCTCAGCATTTAAGGATTTTGGAATAGTGAATTGCTTTATAAGAAAGTTAGCTGATTTTGATTTTAAATCATACTACTTTTTATATAAGTAGTGTGCAAATATCGATTTAACATTCTTCATAGCTAAATATCTTTTCTTGCATAGCAGTTGAAGATAAAGTGCATAGCAGTTTGAACTGTTGTGCTAAGGAACCTCATAAATTTTGATATTTTGAGATACTACCATTAGAAAATACGAATACAATAAGAATGTCTAGTCTTTTAAAGAAACATATTCTGTTTACCTTTGAAAATACATTTAATATTTGAAAATTAGAACAGTGTACAAATGGGTCTACATTTATCCATGAATATAATGTTTGTAACATAGTGAATGGAGCTATGGTCGAGTTCTGCAGGAGTGCTAGACTGTGTAGTAATTTCTAAGATGTATTCCCTGCTTAGTAAGACCGTAAAGATAGTCTGTGACTTAAAAGTGAATTATCTCTAAAAACTTTTGCCAAGGTTTATGCACCCCATAAAATTATTGAATGCATTTTTATGGAATCTGCCAAAGATATCGGTGCTGATATTTACTTTTGCTCTCAATGTCTTGTTCTTGTGGTGGTTGCACTCTGCAGGCTGTCACAATTTCTGTGGCATGTCAAGGTAACTTGGTTGGTGAGAACATGATGTATAGATTTTTTTATATTTTTTTAGAAAAACCTTACATTGCATAAGAAAAATCCAGGTTTATTTGGTTTGAGCGGGGCTTCATTTCTGTTTGAAACAAGCACGCTAGCTGATTTTGTTGAAGGTGGTCCTCTCTTATTGTTACCCCTATCCGACAGTGCATATTTCTTTCCTAGGTCATTGTAAATATTAAATGAGTTAATATGTGTAAAGCACATTAAACTGGACTTCACTCAGTCTTTTATATATTTTGATGTTATTTCATTTGCATTTTGGATGGTATGTTTGGCAATAACTTTTCCACCAAACTGGGTGCATGTTACTTGAATTAAAAAGACAAACAGGTTTTGAATTGCCTTAGTAGAGATGAAAAGGTAACACACAAATTGAGTAGGATGAGTATCTTTAAAGAATAAACTACATTTTCTTTTTCAGCAACCTGATTTTTAAGATTAATTTTAGTATTTGCCTGAGTTCATCATGGAGAAATTTATATTAAGTATTTACTGGAAAAATGGTAATGGGAAAAAAACCTGTGTTTTTCTTGAGTAGCCAGAGAGGAAGGCAGTTAGGTAAAGTAAATGGGGCAAAGCAAACCTGCTGTATAAGTGACCAGCTGAGGGAGTTTTTCCTTATTTGTCAGGTGGGAAGCACACTTCTCTGGAAGGCTATTGTAATACTAAATGAGGTTACAAATGAGGCAATCTAGAGAGTAATACACCATGGATATTGTATGTCCGGACTTCCACAACAGGTCAGATAGGCTTATTGCTTTTTTCTTTTTTTCGTGGTAAGTACACATAACCTTTAGTATTGTAACCATTTTTTAAAATATATATATATGTATATATACATATATACATATATACATACATATATATACATATATACATATATACATACATATATATAGTACTGATTTTTTACAGAGAGGAAGGGAGAGAGATAGAGAGTTAGAAACATCGATGAGAGAGAAAAACATTGATCAGCTGCCTCCTGCACACCCCCTACTGGGGATGTGCCTGCAACCAAGGTACATGCCCTTGACCAGAATTGAACCTGGGACCCTTCAGTCTGCAGGCTGACGCTCTATCCACTGAGCCAAACCGGTTAGGGCTGTAACCATTTTTAAGTGTACATTTCAGTAGTTAAGTACATCTACATTGTTGTGCACCCAATCTCCAGAACTCTTTTCATTTTCCCAAACTGAGACTTTATAACCATTAAATAGCTCCCCAAGCCTCCCTCCCACCAGACCCTGGCAACCACCACTCTACTTCCCGTCTCTATAATCTGTCTGCTCTAAGGACCTCATATAATAGTTGTATTGCTCTTTGAAATAGTAAATCTCCATCATTATAGAGTTTGGTACTTTAACAAGTTGTCATTTTTTAATGGTGTCTCTGTCCCTTAAATCTTCCACACGTTGTCTTACGTATTGCTGTGAACCACGGCAAACACTCTTTTAAAACGTGGTATAAAAATTTAAAGGAAGTTCAAATGACTTTTTTCCTCTCCCTTTCTCCAGTGTTGTCAAACTTGCCACACCAATTTCCCTGATGATCCTGTGGAAAAGTTGGGCTGTTCCGGGAGCAGCAGAGAGCATTTGAGGGCCAAGGGGGTAGCTTGGTGGGGAGATGGGGGAAAAATAGGGGGGACTGTTATACCAGATTTGCTTTGTCAAGTAGATGGTTTCTACTGCACTGGCTCAGGATCTAATTTCTCCACTTCTAGTGTGATGATCTGCCTCTATGCCCATTTCCCTTCCACACGGTTTCATTCTAAAACAGTAAAGGGGCTGTGATCTCCCTGTTCAGTGACCATTGCTATTTTTATTTTGTCTTCAGTAAGATATACAGGGCCGGGCGTTCTCATTCTATCCCAGGCTTACTGTCCCATCTCTCCACATTCCTCTTCCTGTATTTAAGCTGCAGTGAGTTACTCACTCGGCCTTTAGTCATAGTATTTTCCCTAGAATGTTCCTTTTTCCTTACTAAAGCCTTTCCGTTTGGTGAACTCTGTCTTTTAAGGCTTAGGTCTCGTAACTCTTAAGAAGCGTTTTCTTCCTTGTCCTGCATCTCCATGCTTTACCGTTGAGCTGCCCCCTGCTTTTGCCACAACTTTGCAGACTTTTCTTTTGTGGAACTTAACACATTGCATCACATCTATTTTTATGTCTGACTCTCTGCCTCTGCTGCATCATCCTTGGTGGCAAAGTCTGTCTCTTTTATCTTGTATTTTCCCCAGCACCAAACACAGCTCCTAGCCAATAAGCACAAAATCTTTGCTAAATGACTTGGCTATACTGGTGAAGGTCAGAATTATACAAAAAATAGGAACTGACTTACCACATTGTTCTAAGATTTCCTTCATATTTAATTGCTTATTGAACAAAGTAAAAACCCCAAAGCAGTCACTTACGCCTCGGAAATTGATGTATTGTGTGGTTTTAATGTTGTGCTTTTATGCATAAAGTACTCTTGAAAGGGGGTAGCTGAGTTAAATGCTTTTAATGTCGATTCTTCAGATAAAACAGCGTGATATCTGCCCTCAAATGAGGTGCCTTTGGGAATAATGTGATAGCTGGCATCCTTAGTCATTTATGTCAGTTGAAGTTTAAATTTTTGTTTATTCTACAAATTTATTTTTGGTACCTAGTACACGCCCGTCACTATGCTTGCTATTTGGGGATATGATGGTGGAAAAGCAAGAGCTCTGTATACATGATTCTGATAATCTTTTTACTCTTTTTCTCTTCTTTTCCCACACTTACTTTTAGCTTTTTGGATACGTTTGAGTAAAGAAGATGACCTAGAGAACATATGTGTTAGTTGCTCCTTTGTTCCCTCTGCTTTTTGGCCCAGGTCCTCAGGCTCTTAAAAGAAGAGTGATAGCAGAAAAAGATTCAGAGTAGCCTTATGGTATGTTCTTCCTAGGCCACAGGTGGGTTGTGCCATTTCTTGAAGGGTTGCCCACCTTGTAACTCATTTCTATGCCACTTTCTTTATAGGCTCACTTGGGGTACAAAAATGCCACATATGTCAGAGAGCCAGTGCTCCCATACCTGAACCTACACTCCTAAGGAGAGGTGAGAAGTGAGGCATGGGTGAGACCAAGCTAGTCTTGGCTGGTGTCCCCATTTCACAGATGAAAAGACCAATAAAATAATGTTACACAACTTACTCAAATCCACACAGTCCATGGAGGACCAATATGCCTAAGGTGTAAACAATAAAACTGTCTAAAAGTTGATCTGCTTTTTATTATCCCATGTACCAGCAATTGTAAGCAATGTAAGAATAGTCCTCCCTGACATACCTCAACCCAATAAAGGCCATATATGACAAATCCACAGCTGACATCATACTCAACAGTGAAAAGCTTAAAGCTTTTTCTCTAAGATCAGGAGCATGACAAGGATGCCCACTCTTACCACTCTTATTGAAAATAGTATTGGAAGTCCTAGCCACAGCAATCAGATTAGAAAAAGAAACAAAAGCATCCAAATTAGAAAGGAAGAAGTATATTGTCACTGTTTGCTGATGGATACTATATGGATAGAACTGTAGAGATTCCACACAAAAACTGTTAGAACTAATAAATGAATTCAGTGAAGTTGCGGATACAAAATAAATATTCAGAAATCAGTTGTGTTTCTATACACAAGTACTGAACTATCAAAAAGAGAAATTAAGGAAACATTTCATTTATAATTGCATCAAAAAGAATAAAATGCTTAGGAATAAATTTAATCAAGAGGTAAAAAAACCTTTACTCAGAAAACTATAACACATCAATGAAAAAAATGGAAGAGGACACAAATAAATGGTGGGACATATTGTGATCATGGATTGGAAGAATTAATATTGTTAAAATGCCCCTACTACCCAATACAATCAAAAGATTCAATGCAATCCTTATTAAAATACTAATGGCATCTTTTCACATAACTAGAACGAATAATCCTAAAATCTATATGGAACCACAAAAAACCTGGAATAGCCAAAGCAATCTTAAGAAAGAATCACAAAGTGGGAGGTAACATGCTTTTCCTGATTTCAAACTATACTTCAAAGCTACAGTAATAAAAACAGTATGTTAGTGGCACAGAAACAGACACATAGACCAATGGAACAAAATAGAGAAATAATACTGGAAATAAATTAATCTATGACAAAGGAGGCAAGAATATACAATGACATTGGTGTTGGGGGAAATATAAATAGTGCTGGGAAAACTGGGCAAAAATAATGAAATTGTATCACTTTCTTACACCATATACAAGAATAAATTCAAAATAGGTTAAAGACTTAAATGTAAGACCTGAAACCATAAAACTCCTAGAAGAAAACACAGGCAGCAAATAGGCAGTAAACTTTTTGACATCAGTGTTAGCAATATTTTTTTGGACATATTTTCTTGGGCAAAGGCAGCAAAAGAAAAATAAACAAATGGGACTACTTCAAGTTAAAAAGCTTTTGAATGCAAAGGAAACCATCAATAAGATGAAAAATTAACCTATTGAATGGGTGAAAATATTTGCAAATGATATATTCAATAAGAGGTTAATATCAAAAGTATATAAATTACACATCTCAACATAAAAAACCCAAGCAACCCAATAAAAAAATGGACAGAGGACCTTAATAGACATTTCTCCAAACAGGACATACAGATGGCCAACAGGCACATGAAAAGATATTCAACATCACTAATCATCAGAAAAATGCAAATTAAAACCGCAACACGATATCATCATATACCTGTCAGAATGGGTAACAAGTGTTAACACGAATGTGGAAAAAAGGGAAGGAACCCTGTGAACTGCTTGAGACTAGGTTCCAATCTCACCACCACCCAATCTGGTCTCAGATGCAAACTGGGACCGTACAGCCACTTGGGACAAAGATCTGCGATCACAGCTGCAGACCCAAGACTCCAGGACACCAAGACTACAGGCATCCCGGCCGCAGATTTCTGTGTCACAGAGCCCATCCCCCTCTACGCCAGCCAGCGGCATCGGAACTGCTAGACCTGCTCCACACAAGCAGGCATCCTGCCCACACAGGGCAGCTGTGCTACCTGATTTTGAGCCTGGGTGCATGGACACGGGGAGTTTGTTCCCCACAGCACACACTAGTGCAACCTGACCCCACGCCCACACAGGGAAGCTGTGCCACCTGACTTTGATTCTGGGCAAGCGCACACGGAAGTCTGTTTCCTGCAGTGCAGGAGTGGACCTCCCACCGACACAGGGCAGCTGTGCAACCAGGTCCCCCAAGCAGACCAGGAATCCTGATTCTCCACGTGAGAGGCAGCACTGAGCACCAGTGACTTAACTCTGTTTCTCATTGCCCACGCACGAGATCCCTGATTCCCAGTGAATGCACACTAAGAGCCAGTGACTCCAATTCTTGGTGCATGCACACACAGGGACCCTGATGCTCAGCTCAAGGCTGCACCAAGCAACAGAGACTCTGATACTCAATTCTTGGTGTGGGCACAAGGGGACACTAACTCCTGGCACAAGCTAGGGGACTCTGATTTTTGGCACATGCCAGTGGGGTCTCTTTTCAGCACGATGCAGGTGGGGTCCCTGATTCTAGGTGCATGCATGAGGTCGCACTGAGCACTGGAAGCTCTGATCCTGGGCGAGTGTGGCTTCCACCGATCCATGGCAGCCACATGTCTTGGTGTCGGAGCTCTTCAGTGACACTTAGGAGGCGCGGAGCTCCTACTGCACATGGCCCAAGACCCTGCAACTCAGCAATTGGACCTTCTGGTGATAGTTAGAATGGGGAGACAATGAAACAATCCACAGAGGAAAGAAAAAGAGGAATCGCCAAGAAAGGAAATAATTGAAATGGAGGCTTGTAACATGACAGAAAAAGAATTCAGAGTAATCGTGGTACAGTTCATAAACTGGATGGATCAGAAAATCAACAACCTATGCAAAAATCAGGAAGAAATCAAAAGTGATATAGCTACAATAAAAAAATGCCATGGAAGGTTTCAACAGTAGACTAGAAGAAGCAGAGGACCAAATTAGTGAGTTAGAAGCAAAGGTAGAGAAACAAGCCCAATCTGAACAGCAAAAAAATAAAAAACAGAAGGAGAGCCTAAGGGAGTTTTGGGACAACATGAAATGAAGTATCATATATATAATAGGGGTGCCAGAAGGACAAGAAGAGCAGCAAGGATTAGAGGATCTATTTGAAGAAATAATGACAGAAAACTTCCCTGATATGGGGAAGAAAAAAGTTACACAAGCACAGAGTCCCAAGCAAGATGAATCCCAAAAGACCCACACCAAGACAAATCATAATTACAATGGCAAATGTTAACTACAAAGAGAGAATCTTATAGGCTGCAAGAGAAAGACGAAGAGTTACTTACAAAGGATCCCCCGTCAGATTATCAAATAATATCTCAACAGAAACAGAACAAGCTAGAAGGGAATGGAATGAAGTATACAAAGTGATGCAAAGCAAAGGACTTAATCCAAGAATATTCTATCCAGTAACACAATCAATCAAAATTGAAGAGGAAATCAGGAGCTTCACAGACAAAAAATGGCTAAGGGAGTTTATCACTACCAAGTCAGTGATGCAAGAATGTTAAAGGGAATGCTATGAAAAGAAAGGGAGGAAGGAACACAGGCATAAAATACAGAAATGGTTACAAACAAGTACCTATCAATAATAACATTAATGTAAATGAATTAAATGCTCTAATCAAAAGCCATCGAGTGACTAAATGGATAAGAAAACATGACCCATATATATATGCTGTCTACAGGACACCCACCTCAGAACAAGGAACTCACACAGACTGAAAGTGAAGGGATGGCAATGGACTAAATGCTCCAATCAAAAGACATCAAGTGGCTGAATGGATAAAAAAACATGACCCATACATCTGCTGTCTACAAGAAACCCACCTCATTAGAAGGGACTCACACAGACTGAAAGTGAAGGGATGGAAAAATATCTATCAGGCAAATGGAAAGGAAAAAAGAAAGCTGGGGTAGCAATACTTATATCGGACAAAATATGCCTCAAAGTGAAGACAATAACAAGAGACAAGGAAGGCCACTTCATAATTCTAAAGGGATCAATAAAACAAGAGACTATAACTCTGGTAAACATATATGCACCCAATTCAGGAGTACCACAAAACATAAAAAAACTTCTGGAAGATATCAGGGGAGAGATTGACAGCAACACAATTATAGTAGGAGACTTTAATACCCCATTAATATCACTGGATAAATCCTCTAGACAAAAATTTAGCAAAGAAACTTCGATCCTAAATGACTCACTAGATCAGACAGATTTAGTCGACATCTTCAGAACATTCCACCCCAAAACTACAGAATATACATTATTCTCAAGAGCACATGGGACATTTTCAAAGATAGACCACATATTGGGACATAGGTAAAGTCTTTCCAAATTCAAGAAGTTTGAAATCATATTAAGCATCTTCTCATATCACAATGGTGTAAAATTAGAAATCAACTACAGTAAAAACAATCACAAAAATTCAAACGCTTGGAGGCTGCAGAGCATACTATTAAACAATGAGTGGGTAACCAAAGAGATCAAATAAGAAATAAAAAACATCCTGGAAACAAATAATGAAAACACAACAATCTGAAATCTTTGGGACACAGTGAAAGCAACCCTGAAAAGGAAGTTCATAGCATTACAGGCTTACCTCAAAAAAAAAAAAAAAAATCACCAAGAAAAACTGGTAATAAACCATCTAACTCTGCAACTTAAAAAATTAGAAAGAGAGCAACAAGAAAAGCCCAGTGTGAGCAGAAGGAAGGAAATAATAAAGATCAGAGTGGAAATAAATGACATAGAGACCAAAAAATCAATACAAAAGATCAATGAAACCAAGAGCTGGTTCTTGAAAAGGATAAACAAGATTGATGAACCTCTAGCCAGGCTCACCAAGAAGCAAAGGGAGAGGACCCAAATAAACAAAATCAGAAATGAATGAGGTGAAATAACACACCCCACAGAAATACAAAGAATCATAAAAAAGTACTATGAGCAACTCTACTCCAACAAACTGGTCAACTGAGAAGAAATGGACATATTCTTAGAAATATATGACCTTCCAAAACTCAACCAGGAGGAATAAAAAAATCTGAATAGACCGATAATTATGGAGGAAATTGAAGCAGTAATCAAAAAACTTCCAACAAACAAAAGCCCTGGACCAGACAGCTTCATGGGGGAGTTTTATCAAAAATTCAAAGAAGAAATAAAACCTATCTTTCTCAGACTATTCCAAAAAATTCAAGAGGAAAGAGCACTTCCAAGCTCTTTCTACAAAGCCAGCATTACCTTAATCCCAAAACCAGATAAAGACAATAAAAAAAAAAGAATTACAGGCCAATATCCCTCATTAACATAGACACCAAAATTCTCAACAAAATTCTAGCAAATCAAATCCAGCATTACATTAGAAAGGTCATACACCATGACCAAGTGGGATTTATTCTGGGAATGCAAGGATGGTACAATATCTGCAAATCAATAAATGTGATACACCACATAAACAAATTGAGAGATAAAAACCATATAATCATATCATTGATGCAGGAAAGCATTTTACAAAATCCAACACCCTTTCCTGATAAAAACTCTCAGCAAGGTAGGAATAGAAGGATCATATCTCAACATAATAAAAGCCATATATGAAAAAACT
>NW_006283442.1:1858724-1862756 GCF_000327345.1 Myotis davidii
TTAAGAAAGTAATGTTTTTGATAAGAGATAGGAGGTATATTCATCAACAAAACAATAAGAGAGTCCAGTGCATGGAAGAACATATTTGTCACTGCTGCATCCAATAAGGGTATAGTCTCCAAAACTTATAGGGAATTCATACAACTTAACAAAAGGAAGATAAACAATCCAATCAAAAAATGGGCAAAGGACCTAAATAGACACTTTTTGAAAGTGGACATTTAGAAAACCAAGAGATATATGAAAACATGCTCGAAGCAACTAATCATCCAAGAGATGCAAATCAAAACAACCATGAAGTACCATCTCACACCTGTCAGAATGGCTATCATTAACAAATCCACAAACGACAAGTGCTGGAGAGGATATGCAGAAAGAGGAACCTCCTTCACTGCTGGTGAGAATGCAGACTGGTGCAGCCACTGTAGAAAACAGTATGGCCTTTCCTCAAAAAATTGAAAATAGAACTCCCATTTGACCTATTAATTCAACTTCTAGGAATATATCCCAAGAAAACAGAAACACCGATCGGAAAGGATTTATGCACCCCTATGTTCATAGCAGCAGAACTTACAATAGCTAAGGTTTGGAAACAGCCTAAATGCCCATCAGCAGATGAGTGTATTAGAAAACTGTGGTATATCTACACCATGGAATATTATGCTGCTATATAAAAGAAGGAATTCTTACCATTTGCAACAGCATGGATGGAACTGGAGACCATTATGGTAAGTGAAATAAGATATCTTTCTCAGTTGGAGAAAGATAAATATCACATGATCTCACTCATTTATGGATTATAAAGAACATTATAAACTGATGAACAGAAATAGGTATAGAGGCAGAGAAGCATTGAACAGACTGTCAAACAACAGTGGGAAGGCTGGTTAGGATTAGGTGAGGGGAGGTAGGAGATCAACTGAAGGACTTGTATGCATGCATATAAGCATAACCAATGGACAGAAGACACTGGGGTCGGGGTGGGGAGTGTTGAGGGCATGTGTTGGGGTGTAGGGGAGGCTGGGGGAAGGTCAATGGGGAAAAAAAGGAGACATATGTACTACTATTTGTAATACTTTAAACAATAAAATAAAATTTAAAAAGAAAAAAAGGAAGAAAAGGGAACCCTGTGCACTGTTGATGAGATTGTAAATTAGTGTAGCCACTATGGAGAACAATATGGAGATTCCTAAGAAAGCTCACAAAAAAGTAGAATTACTGTATGACCCAGAAATATCACTTCTGGGTATTTATCTGAAGCAAACAAAAGCAATAATTCAAAAAGATATATGCACCCTTATGTTCATTACAGCATTATTTACAATAGCCAAGATATGGAAGCAACCTAGGTGTCCATCAACAGATGAATGGATAAAGAAGATGTGATATATGTACACACACACACACACACACACACAATACTTCTGATCCATAAGAAAGAGTGCAGTCTTGCCATTTGTGACAACATGGATAGACCTGGAGAGTATCATGTTGAGTGAAATAAGTTAGACAGAGAAAGAAATACTGTATTATTTCACTTACATGTGAAATTTTAAAACCAAAACAAAACAGAAACAAACTGATGGTTGCCAGAAGGGCAGGTGTGGGAAGATTGGTGGACAGTGGGAAGGGGATTAAGAAGTACAAATGCCCAGTTACAAAATATGTCATGGACATGTAATGTGAAGCACTGGGAGTAGAGTTAATAGTATTGTAATATCAATATATCATGACAGATGGTTACTAGACTTACTGTGGTGATCACTTTATAAGGTATGTAAATGTTGAGTCATTATGTTGTACACCTGAAAATAATATATTTGGTATGTCAACTTTAACCCTAACCCTAACCCTAACCCTAACCCTAACCCTAACTTAAAAATAAATTAAAAAATATTCTTCCTTGAAAAAATTCTTTGTTTGAACTAAATTCTAAACAATTGTTGTAATTACTATTTATCTTTAAATATTATATGTATATGTAACATATATGCACATATATGCTTCACATTGGCACATTTTTATTATTTTTTAAAAAGCTTGGTATTCTATATGGAAATCCATTAGAAGCACTCCCAGGTAGACTTCCAGCCCCCAGTCACATGGACTAGGTTGAATAATAATCTTAAAATTGGAATTTTCCATAATTTTTCATTGTTTTAAAATTGAAGACCAAATCAAGAAAATAAAACATAACCCTAGTGATATGATTTAGTAGTGGTCTAAATTATATCTTTTGCAGATATTTTGGTTTTGTTAAATTTCACTTGTTATTTAACAATTATGACATAAACTAGAGGTCTGGTGCATGAATTTGTGCACGGGTGGGGTCCCATGGCCTGGCCAGTGTTCGGTGCCCATCTCCGTCTTGACCAGTCCCAATCAGGGTCGATTGGGGCCCACTGGCTGGGGGGAAGGACTGCAGAGGTTGGCTGGCCATGGGAGGTTGGCTATGGGAGCGCACTGATCACCAGGGCACAGCTCCTGCATTGAACGTCTGCCCCCTGGTGGTCAGTGTGTGTCAAGTGACCGGTTGACCGATTGTTCAGTTGTTCAGTCATTCGGTCCCTTAGGCTTTTATATATATAGATATTATAGCAGCCTGTAACCAAAGCATCAAAGTTCACCTTGTTGTGTAGACATAAAAATGATAGAATAAATAGTTGTGTCTTTTTCTTATTTGTACTATCATAAAAATTATTTATTGGCATATTTAGATATAAAGACAGTGTTTTCTGTCTTTTCTGGTTGATTTTGTATGTTTTTATTTCATATTTTTGTTACTGAAAATAATTTTGTAACATAGAGGAGGGGACTGTTCAAAAACCACTGAGGCCCTGGCCAGGTTGCTCAGTTGATTGGAGCGTTGTCCTCTACACCAAAAGGTTGCATGTTTGATTCCCTGTCAGGGCATATACTTAGGTTGTGGGTTCGATCCCTGGTCAGGGTGAATATGGGAGGCAACTGATTGATGTTTCTCACATCAATATTTCCCTCTCTCCTCTCTCTTTCTCCATTTCTCTCAAATCTATACAAACATATCCCTGAGTCAGGATTAAAAAACACATACACAAAAACAGTGGATGTCAGATAGGGTGAACCAGGGACTCTGCCCACAGCCAGTGTTGTGGTGCAACTGAGCCTGACCTGGTCTGGACGGTCATGCGGAGTCCCTGATTACTGAGCTGCAACTTTACCTGCCCATATATGGATATCTTCTATGCCTCAGTTTTGTTCAATGTAAGAAGAGGTGTTCCAATTAGATCTTTCAAGGCCTCTTTCTGTTCTGAAATCCTGAGGTTGAATGTGTCCAAAGCCCGTGGCTGGCATTGGTGGAGCAGTGTATCAGCTGACCTGATGGCCAGTTATTGCTGAGGTGCCGCTCCTGCCAGGTCCTCATACCTGAGGCTTGTGGGACAATGGGACCAGGAGTGAGAGACTTACTCTAGGTTTCCCTCTGCACTTAGAAGGAAGAGAGATTCCCTTTGGGCTCCAAAGTTGATTTGTTCAGCCATTTTAATTACATTTTTCAAATTTGTATTCTTAACCTATTCAATTAATCTGATAATTGCACTAGTCTCCTGTTATAAATTTCTCGGTCAGTTTGCTTGTGATTTTCATTTTACATGTTTTCATGCTATGTCATTTATTTTTTTTTAAATTAAATCTTTATTGTTCAGATTATTATAGTTGTTCCTCTTTTCCCCCCATAGCTCCCCTCCACCCGGTTGTCACCCCACCCTCCGCCCTCACACTCCCTCCCACTGTCCTCATCCAGAGGTGCACGATTTTTGTCCAATCTCTTTCCGCATCCCCCAAACCCTTTGCCCCCCCAAGAATAGTCAGTCCACTCCCTTTCTATGCGCCTGTTTCTATTATAATCACCAGTTCATTCTGTTCATCAGATTATTTCTTCACTTTATTTTTAGATTTGCTTGTTGATAGATGTGTATTTGTTGTTCATAATTTGTATCTTTACCTTTTTTTCGTCTTCCTCTTCTTAAAGAATACCTTTCAGCATTTCACATAATA
>NW_006283442.1:1863669-1865753 GCF_000327345.1 Myotis davidii
CCTGGGGCCTGGGGCAGCTGCAGTTTGTTAGGTAATTATCAGATTGCAAAGGGCCAGGCCTTTCATATGCAAAAGCCTCCATGCATGGCTTGGGCAGGGTTAGGTCCCAGGGGATCAACAGGGTGGAGTGAGCAGTTATGGGTGCTCTCGGTCCTGCCCTCAGAGGCCCTGCTTCTCAGTGTCCTGGCAATTGCTGCAAGTACCCCCGAGAGAAAGCTGCCCTCGAGTTCCGACCGATGCCAGACAGTCCAGTTTCTCCCGTATGAGTCTGGGTCCCCAGAAACTTGCCCGGAACTGGAGCTCAGAGCTTGAGACTCCCACCCAATTGAAAAAGACAACCCTGTCCTCAGCTGCCAGCCCTCTCTGCATGCGCTTCTGTACCTCTGTATTTTACTTCCATACTGCACCTCCTCTGAGTCTCGGTATGCTTTTCTCTTTCCTTCTAGTTGTAGAATTTCCACTAAGCCAGCCTTCCTGTGGTTCTGGATGATGTCCGTTCCATCTTTTAGTTGTATTTTTGAAGTGGTTGTGCGAGGCAGCAATCTCCGGTGTTTACCTATGTCGCCATCTTGGTTTCTCCGCTATGTCATTTAATATATAGAATTTATCACACAGGTGTTAACATAGCAGTACAAGTATACCCCTTACTTTTCGAAAGTTTGCCTTAATGCCACTTCACTTACAAAAGATTTACATTAGTACCAATTTTCGCTAAACCAGTGGTTGGCAAACTCATTAGACAACAGAGCCAAATATCAACAGTACAACGATTGAAATTTCTTTTGAGAGCCAAATATTTTAAACTTAAACTATATATGTAGGTACATTGTTATTAACTTAATTAGTGTACTCCTAAGGCTTAGGAAGAGCTACACTCAAGCGGTCAAAGAGCCACATGTGCCTCGTGAGCCGCAGTTTGCCGACCACGGCGCTAAGCAAAAGAAATCTGGAGAGGATTTTTGCTTTTAAGAAAAAAGGTGAAAGTGAAAGAAAATAGCATTCAGTGTTTTTTTCCAAGTGAGTCATTATAGAAGCAGCGTGCACCCCCAAGGTTAAGAGTGGCACTTCCAGGCTCCTTCCCTGGAACCATAGTTAGCATCTCAGCATTCAGCTGCAGACCTCTGAACTGTGTTGGTGAGCATTTGTGTTTTATCAATTTAATTTGTACATTTGTTAGCAAGTTCTGTCCTAAGGTACTGGCTTCTTTGCTTGATGCCATTTCAACTTATAAATGGTTTCATAGGAATGCCCTGCCTTCTGATAGTTGGGAAACATGTAATTAGCGTTTTATTTTTTTAAGTTTATTTTTAGTTTTTAGTATTTCAAGAAAAACTATCTTAAATATAATAATGTTACATGCAATAAACAAATATCTCAAGAAAAATGATTTTAAATATAATAATGTTACATGCAATAAACACCAATTATTCAAGAAAAATGATCTAAAATATAATATTGCATGCACTAAACATTAATATTTCAAGAAAAAAAGGATTTTAAGTATAATAATGTTGCCAAGACTGTACTAACATAGTATGATATCACAAAAGTTGTAGGAAATACTAAAAATCTGCAAATAACAGGATTACTTCTATTCTAAAACATTTTTTTCCCTCTGGCTCTATTTTTGTTCAACAGTTTATGTTGCCCATTATATTCCACAAATGAGCGAGATCATGTGATATTTATCTTTCGCTGACTGGCTTATTTCACTTAGGATAAGGATAATGCTCTCCAGTTCCATCTATGCTGTTGCAAATGGTAAGAGTTCCTTCTTTTTTATAGCAGCATAGTATTCCACTGTGTATATGTACCACAGTTTATGTACCACCACTCTTCTGCTGATGGACACTTAGGCTGTTTCCAAATCTAGATCATGTGATTTATCTTTCGCTGACTGGCTTATTTCACTTAGGATAAGGATAATGCTCTCCAGTTCCATCTATGCTGTTGCAAATGGTAAGAGTTCCTTCTTTTTTATAGCAGCATAGTATTCCACTGTGTATATGTACCACTGTTTTCTAATCCATTCATCTACTGATGGGCACTTAGGCTGTTTCCAGATGTTAGCTATAGTGAATTGT
>NW_006283442.1:1867900-1883464 GCF_000327345.1 Myotis davidii
TGCTTCGAGCATGTTTTCATATGTCCTCTTTCAAAAAGTGTCTATTTAGGTCCTTTGCCCATTTTTTGATTGGATTGTTTATCTTCCTTTTGTTAAGTTGTATGAGTTCCCTGTAATTGTTGGAGATTAAACCCTTATTGGACATAACATTGGCAAATATGTTCTCCTATGCAGTAGGCTTTCTTTTTGTTTTGTTGATGGTTTCTTTTGATGTGCAGAAGCTTTTTATTTTGATGTAGTCCCATTTGTTTATATTCTCTTTCGTTTCCATTGCCCTACGACACAGGTGACAAGCGAACTCATTTTTTTGGTTGATCTAGGAGCTGTACAGGTTAAGATATTCCTATGACATATGTCTGCTATTTTGCTGCCTATGGATTCTTCTAAGATTTTTATGGTTTTCCATCTTATGTTTAAGTCCTTTATCCATTTTGAGTTTATTTTTGTGTATGGTGTAAGTTGGTGATCTAGTTTCATTTTTTTGCAAGTATCTGTCTAATTTTCCCAACTCCATTTTTTGAAGACACTCTCTTGAATCCATTGTATGCTCTTGCCTCCTTTGTCAAATATTAATTGAGCGTAATGGCTTGGGTCAATTTCTGTGTTCTCTGTTCTGTTCCACTGGTCTATATGTCTGTTCTTGTGCCAATACCAGGCAGTTTTGAGAACAGTAGCTTTGTAATATAGCTTGACATCTGGTATTGTGATCTCGCCAACTTTGTTCTTCTTTCTCAGGATTGCTGCAGGTATTCAGGGTCTTATTTATTTATTTATTCCAGATGAACTTTTGGAGAGTTTGTTCTAGGTCTGTGAAGTATGCCATTGGTATTTTAATGGGGACTGCATTAAATCTATAGATTGCTTTGGCCAGTGTGGACATTTTTATGATGATGATTCTACCAATCCATGAACATGGTATATTCTTCCATTTGTTCATGTCTTCCTCTATCATTTTTTTTCAATGTCCTGTAGTTTTCCAAGTATAGGTCTTTTACCTTCTTAGTTGAGTTTATCCCTAGGTATCTTAATATTTTTGTTGCAATGGTAAATGGGAGTTTTTATAGTTTCCCTTTCTGTGAGTTCATTATTGGTGTATAAAAAAGCCATAGGTTTCTGGGTGTTAATTTTGTATCCTGATCCATTGCCGAATTTATTTTTTAAACCTAGTAGTTTTTTGATGGAGTCTTTGGGGTTTTGTTTGTACAATACACTGCACTGTGTGCCTGGCACCCCCCTGCCCCCCACCGGCTGTACTGAAAGGACTGTGGGACTCCTCGGGCAGGAGCAAGGAGTGGCCGGACCTGCCTGAGGGCCTGCCATCCCCTGTGGGGCTGAAAGGACTTGGGGACTCTGGTGGGGCTAAGGGGACTGGGCACCACCATCTTGTGGCTATGGGCGCCTCCATCTTTATGATGGTGTGACAGTCAATTTGCATATTCGTCTTTATTAGATAGGATTCTCTATGCTGTATTTTACATCCCTGTGACTATTCTATAACCACCAATCTGTACTTCTCAATCCCTTCACCTTTTTCACCCAGCCCCTGAACCTCATCTTCCATCTGGAAACCATCAGTCTGTTCTCTGTATCTATGAGTCTGTTTCAATTCTGTTTGCTCGTTGGTTTTGTTTTTTAGCTTCTGACATCTTTGTAGTCGTTTTCAGGCACAGTTAACTCTAACTTTCTTTTTATTCTTTGGGGTACCTTCTGTTTAAATTCTAGTGGTGAGTAAGTGTGACAGTCATGATTTTTTTGTCACTGCAATGTCAGCAGATGCACACAGACCTGCAGGTTTATCCTATAAATGCCGCAGTGTTCTTCTTGGTCCCTAGTGGCTCTTTGCTCACTGGTGTCCCTTAGGTCACTGTCTTTTTTCTCATTACAGCTTTCACTTCTCATATCCATTTAATGTTCCCCTTCATAAACTGCCTGAGTTAGGCATTTCCTCAGATTTCTTTTTAGCTAACATCTGTATGAGCCAATTTTTGGTGGTGTTCCTAAAGATTTTGAAGGAACAGAGTTGGGCCAACGAAATAAGAATGAGAAGGTGAGAATGGAGTTCATCTAATCACCTTATCAAGGCCATGGTATGTCATTGTCTCAGAAATAGCTGACTGGATTTATGTTAGTTTCTGAAAGCCATGGGATTGGCTTTTGGAAGGGTTGATGAAGACTGTGCTACCCATTGTTGGACCGTGAGTTTGTGTGTGGGAGAACTGTAAGCATAGATAGGGCCCTGGGGAGACCCTTTCCTCATCTCCATCTCCCCTCCCCATGTTCCGCTGTTTTTATTTCTTGAAAATACTTTTTGTTCCCCATAGTCAAGTTCTAATATAATTTTATATTGTGTATATGTTGATCTGAGCTGCACAACTCAAGTTTCTTGGTTTGAGTAGGTTTTGTCTCCCCATCTGCATTAGAACCCTCTGAACACAGAGGACAGCGTTCCTGTTCATTTTCACATAGGCAGTAATATCTGAGCAGTTCATCCACAGCACTGATTGTTCCTAGCACCGATTTCCCCTGTGAGTCATCCAAGAATTAATCTCATTGTATTGTTTGATTTCTTGGGAAATTGCTTTTCTATAGAGGGAGTGCAAATGTAGACTTTTTAAACTAGGCCAAATTAATGATTTTATGAAATGAAAATGAATAGTTGTTGAAGAGGAGACTAGCTGGGGAAAAAGGATTGAAAGCATCTTGGGGAATGAACTCTGTTCCATATAAATTGTGGTCTGATTTACCTCAGTTTTCTTGACTTGTCAATCTTTTGTCAGCTCCCACTTGAATATTGGACAACTGGATCATTTTTTAACCCCTTCCCCAACAATTTTTTTGTTAAAAACGTTTCTTTTTCAGACTAATTTTTTTATTTTGGTTCTATATAGTATTTTTGATGCTGGTTATGAAAACAGTTTGTAACTCGTCTTCCTATAAACCATATTTTTTTACCATATTTTCTTAGTATACTCGTCGACGACTGAAAAAGAACATTTTGTGAAAACGTGTATACACGTTTCTGCCGGGGAAGGGGTTAAAATTGCTTCTGGCTTATTTTGAAGCTCTGTATGAAATCTACACTAAAAAGTGAGAAAATATTTTTTATTTTCACATTAGTTAGCTCCTGATAAGAACAGTTTTTAGTGAAGGAAATTTCAAAACACTAAAAGTTAATAAACTAAATGGGTCTCAACTTCCTCCCTAAAGAACATTGGGAAGTTGATACCTACTGTGAAGGAATTTTTGAAGATTAAGTAAATGATGTAAAAAAGAAAATCCACACAAACCCACACAGAGAAGAGTGCCAGGGACACTGGATTTCCAGTCAAGGTCGTCTTCCTTATTGTCAGTAAATGGGTGGTGACAGGACTCAGTAATGGCCAGGTGATGTGATTACTAACAACCCTTGCAACAAAATTTCATTTTTGAGAAATACATTTCGGCCCTTAAAAGAAATGGGGGGGTGTGTGTTTAAAAACCCTTTGACTTAGAGGAACACTTTGTTCTCTTAGGCACTGGTGAAGTTGGCCTTTGTATACAAGTCATGTTTGGATTAACAGATTTCTGTGCTTTTGTAATAGAATATGTAATGCTTTTATTAGACTACTAAAGGCCTGGTGCACGAAATTTGTGCATGGCGGGGTGTTCCCTCAGCCCAGCCTGCATCCACTCCAATTGGGGGCCTCTTGGGGGATGTCCGACCACTGGTTTAGGCCAGATCCCTGTGGACACTCCTCTCATAATCTGGGACCACTGGCTCCTAACCACTCACCTGCCTGCCTGCCTGATTGCCCCTAACCTAGTGGTTCTCAACCTTCTGGCCCTTTAAATACAGTTCCTCATGTTGTGACCCAACCATAAAATTATTTTCGTTGCTACTTCATAACTGTAATGTTGCTACTGTTATGAATCTTGCCCCCAACTGCCCTCCCCTGCAGGATTGATCTCGCCCCCAACTGCCCTCCTCTGCTGCCCAATTTGGTTCTGATTGTTTAGTTTCTATGCCAGTCAGAGTCAAAAGCTCCGCCTCCTAGGCAGCCATTGACTCCTTATATTCACCCAGACTTGGTTCTGATTGGTCAGTTTCTATGCCAGTCAGTGTCTCTGGGCCTATCAACGGGGCCTGATCAGAAAGGCGGGACTGATCAGCAGCTTGGTGGAGACCTGGAGAGAAATGGAGGTGTGGCTGTTGGCCAGTCCATGAGAGAAAGAGAAGCAAGTTCTGATCAATTGCTGCCACAGAGGCTACAGATCAGACCCTGCCTCTCTCTCTGCAGGCCTCTCTCCAGGCCTGATCCGCAGCCCCCTAGGCAGTCAGTGCTGGGTTGGGCGCCTTCTGGTCTGGTGGAGCCTTTGGTCCTAACGGTTATTATGACTTTGGCTCTTTATTATATAGATCAGGAGGAAACTGTAAATCTCAGTTTTATAGTCTATTTGTATGACAGCAAAGGTTTGGTGTGTAAGATTAGTGCCGAAAAGAAAGACCCAAGTGAGCTCCCTCACTGCTCTGTCCTGCGAGGACTCAGCAAAATGATGGTGGTCTGTGAACCAGGTGGCTGGCTTTCACCAGATGCCAAATCTGCCAGCACCTTGATCTTGGACTTCCCAACCTCCCAAACTGAGAAATAAATGTCTGTTGCTTGTAAGCCACCCAGGCTATGGTATTTTTGTTACAGGAGCCTGAGTGGACTAAGACCAGAACCCTCACTGAATTGAGTCTGTAACACGTAAGGCCGTCTTGGCAAAGGCTAGTGTAGTGCAGTGATGGCGAACCTTTTCAGCTTGGCGTGTCAGCATTTTGAAAAACCCTAACTTAACTCTGGTGCCGTGTCACATATAGAAATGTTTTGGTATTTGCAACCATAGTAAAACAAAGACTTATATTTTTGATATTTATTTTATATATTTAAATGCCATTTAACAAAGAAAAATCAACCAAAAAAATGAGTTCGCGTGTCACCTCTGACACGTGTGTCATAGGTTCACCATCACTGGGCTAGTATATTACAACACAGAAGAAACTCAAAGGAATGTGGCTTACGAAGGTATAGCTTTATGAACCTATTGTAGATATCGTTCTTAGTTATTAGCCTATGACTATGTAATGTTTCAGAATATGAGATTTGGAGCCAGACACATTTGGGTTTGAATCTTGGCTTTACTATTGACTAGCCATGTGATCCTGAGCAAGTCTGGTACCTGCTCTGAAACTGTTTCCACCTTTGTTAAGTGAGTGCCCACTGAATAGAGTTGTTTCAAAGGTTAATTGCCTGGCATATATTAGTTCCTAAATTGGATAGTGATAATTCTTCATGTGGGCACTACCTTTTATCATTCAGGAATTGTATAGCTATTATCTCAAACTCTACCAAGAAAGGTACTGATTCTCCTTTCCAGAAAGTCTTTTACTTAATATTTGTTGAGTCCTTACTTGAGCTTCTGATTTAGTTAGGAAGATAAACAGTAAACAAAATGACTAGATAACTTCAGATTATAATATTATAATAAGGGCTATCAAAAATACACAGAGAACGTAAGGAAAAGTCAGGGTGGGTTGGGGAAGATCAGCAGGTGCATCTCTGGGAGGTGATGTTTGTGTCAACAATTTAGAGAAGGGTGGGAGATGGGGCATACCAGGCAGAGAAAAAAGGGCAGAGGATGTGACTAGAAAAGAGTGGTGGAGTCCTGCTGGTGTGGTTGAGTGTCAACTTATGAACCAGGAGGTCAGGGTACGATCCCCGATCCCCGGGTTGTGGGCTTGATCCCCAGTAAGGGTCCTGCAGAAGGCAGCCAATCGATGATGTTTCTCTCTCATTGATGTTTCTATCTCTCTATCCCTCTCCCTTCTACTTGCTCTAAAAATCAATAAAAACATATTTAAAAAATTTATTAGTGTTACACTGTGGGCAGCTGATCAATGATTCTCATCATTGGTGTTTCTGTCTCTCTCTCTCCCTCTCCCTTCATCTCTGAAATCAATAAAATATATATATTAAAAAAAGAAAGAGTGGTGGACAATGGTGAAATAGGAGGGCGGTTATAGGGAATCTAGGGCCCCAATCACTGGGGTCTCACCTGGAGCCTGTCTTATTTTTGAGGACCTGTCCCTTGGAGTGATGGCTGTCAGGAGTCACCATAATCTTCAGGGGCTGTCACAGCTCCTCACAGCAATGTGCTCTCTGCCTGCAGTCCTGGGTCAGGATAACCAGAACTCTCCAGGCACAACAAACCCACAGTTCACCCAGGTCTGTGTGTTAGCACGAGGAACACTAACTCAGTTCCTCACAAATGCTTCCTCTTAAAGATATCAGAGTGCTCTCCAAAAATGCACTGTTTGATCCTGTATTACTTTGTAGTATGGTAAAAATAAGTAAGATTCTCGTTTCTCTGAACTTGAAAAGAAGGTACACTATGGTAAACTTGATGCCACACAAGTTGTTGCAAATTAATAGGGAAAGTATCCAATGCCTTATTCGTTCTAGATAATCCAGTGAACTCAACTGCGTTATGATAGAGCTTTTCTGAAGGTGTAATTGAAATATTCAGGTGTCACATTGCAGAAGAGGCAGTGAACTTTATCTCATTAAAGAATCCTTTTAAACTTGCAAAAGGAATTTAAATGGCTTAGTTAATTTTTAAAAAATTCATTAAGTGTTGCCCGGCTGGTATGGCTCAGTGTTGAGCAGTTGACCCAGGAACCAAGAGGTCACCGGTTCGATTCCTGGTCGGGGCACGTGCCCAGGTTTCAGGCTCGATCCCCACTAGGAGGCATGTTTCTATCTTTTTATCCTCTCCCTTCCACTCTCTCTAAAAATCAATAAGCACATATTTTAAAAATTCATTAGTTTTACACTGTGGGCATAGATCTGCTCTATAAAACCATTTGTGTGGAACATTTATGCAATTCTAGAGAAATGAACTAAAGTAAAATTAAAGTTGAATATAGAGACTCTGAAAGTAATATCACGATAATTTGATGCCCAATAAAAATATTGAATTAAAACCTTTATGTATTTTTGTATTCTGTTGAGGCATAGAAATATATTCCATATGCATTTTTCTTGTATGCTTTATGTGTTTGCTCACATCTGAAAAATTAAACCTTATTGTCTATTTGCTTCAGTCTGTGTTTGTGTTTTTTTTTCTTTGATATACTTTACTCTTACTGTATGTTTGTGACACAGTTTTAGTAGTATGTTTGGGCAGAAAGGGGAAGTCATACAAGAGATGCAGTCTTGGTGTGTTTTTAATGGATTTGTTTTAATCAGGTAAGACATTCATATGCAGAAATGATGCCTGGAAAGAAGAAGTTTGTACTCATAGTTCCCTGGATGCAGGAGACATGTCTGCTATGCAGGGCCACATGGGGAAGCCCAGTGTCAGTGAGGAGGCAGAGGGAGTGAGGGGAAACTGTGGGCAGCACCTTTTACTGTGGTTTCCACAGGAAAGGCAAGGTGGGGTAAGCAGACTTAGGATGGGATGGTTTGCACAATTTCAGTAGGTTCCAAGATATAGGGGCTGCCCCTAGTTGCCTGGTATCTGGCCCAGGGATGATATTAGGGTACATTTGATGTGTGAGTGCTCAGTAAAGGAGATAGTTGAGTGGCATGAACATTCAGGTGGTTGAATTACATATGAAAGAGATGCTCTCTGGAACTCTGTGTGCTATCTCTAGGAATTAGCTAACTCTGGGAAGGGTAATACCTCCTTGGTTAGTGATGCCCCAGATGCCAGAGCATCAATAATACAGAAAATGTAAGTGATACCATGTGGAATTTGTTTTTGTCTGACTTTTTTCATTTAACATAAAACCCTCTAGGTCCATCCATGCTGTTGCAAATGGCAGGATTTCATTCTTTTTTATTGCTGAGTAATATTCCATATATATATATATACCACATCTTCTTATCCATTATTCTATTGATGGACACCTAGGTTGCTTCCATATCTTGGCTATTGTAAAATAATACTGCAATGAAATAGGGCTGCATATACAAATACCACATGATTTCACTTATATGTGGAATTAAAAAATGAAAACAAATGAACAAACAAAACAAAAATAGATTCATAGAAACAAGGAACAAACTGATAGTTTCCAGAGGGCTGGAGGAGGTATGGGTAAACAGGTGAAGAGGAAGATAATAGTTTTATAACTTTGCATTGTGATAGATGGTTACTAGACTTAGTGTGGTGAGCACATAGCAAGATATATGAATGTCACCCAGCTGCAGCGGCTCAGTGGTTGAGTGTTGACCTATTAACCAGGAGGTCATGGTTTGATTCCCAGTCAGGGCACATGACAGGGTTGCGGGCTTGATCCCCAGTGTGGGGTAGGAGGCAGCTGATCAATGATTCTCCCTCATCATTGATGTTTCTCTTTCTCCCTCTTCCTTCCTCTCTGAAATCAATAAAAAAAAAAGATACATAAATGTCAAATCACTATGTTGTATACCTGAAATTAATATATTGTATGTCAACTACACTTTAATTTAAAAAGCTGGGAAAATAAAGAAAATACAAAAATATAGTTAATACAAAGTGAGATGCACTTAGTTCTCTAGAATCAAATTGAGACAAGATACATATACATGAATAAATAATTTGTAGTGGAAGATGGCATGAGATCAATGCTGAAGGGTGAGTTAAATTTTCTCAGACTTTAGGGAAAGGGTCATTTGTCCCCTGGGGTTCTGAGGAGAGGCCTCAGAGAACGAGTAGATTAGGCAAGCATGTTCGAAGGGGAGTATGGATTGTAGGAAAGAAGAGAAATTAGCCTGAAGAGTTCAGGGAACAGGGATAAGTGTGTCCAAAGCAGGGCCTTGTACTGGAGAGATCAGTGGTTAGAAACACATGCCGTGGAGTTCACGAGTGGTATAATGTGTTTATTAGAAGTGCAAGTTTAGATACCATGACCCTGGCTTTGCTTCCTGACTGTTGCTCAAAAACAAATTACTTAAGTAATAAGTTTTCAAAATCTAGCTATTGTTTGGATCATGGGGATAGGGGGATATGATAAGGGGTATGTCAGAAAGCAGTCAGGTGTCCTTGCAGTCAATTCAGGCACATAGGTTAGGAGGTGTGAGATGGGGAGGGCTTCCAAAGGCTATGATGGCATTGGGAGTGAAAAGGAAGAAATAAATGGAGTATTTGGTTATATAATTTATCCAGAGAATACCTCAGACTTGGAACCCCATTATGACATCATCATAATTGTTATTGGCAAAATAAATTTGTTGTCAAATATTGAAGTCTAGAATGCCGCAGATGGATGTCTGCTCATTTTTCTGTGGAGCAGGTCAGTGATTGTCATCTGATTCCCACAGGGGACTAGAACCCAATAAAAGTAACTCAATGCCTGGAATTGGGTAAGCCTGGGTTTGAATCATGCCTCTATCATTCATTTTTTGGGGATAATATAGGACAAGTTTTAAGCTATGAATAGTAGCTGCCAATAGTTACTATTGGTATAATATTCAGAAGAGAGTGGTCAGAATAATGGGTTTATGTGCTCCTTCCTCTGCCTAGAACACTGACTAATTCACGCCTACTTATCCTTTGGGCTAAAACATCACTTTCTCTGTGTTTCTGTTGTATCCTGTGCTTGCTGTGGTTGCAGTACTTATCACTGGACACTGTGATTGCCTGTCTACACTCACCAGGCTCAGAGTCACATGTGTTCTTGGTATCTAGTATGGTAGTGTGTAGACCTAGCAGGTGTTTCGTGGGTTGTTTGCCGTTCCATTTAAAGAGGCATTTTTGAAGAACCTGAGTGGTGGAGGCTTATGTTTATTTATCAGTTTGGAGAAGAGAACTCTCAGGGAAGACTTGGATGAGCTTTCAGATGCTGAGAGCTGTGCAGGCTGGGCTGGGCTGTTCTGGCAGGTGAGCATACTTCATAGAGGTGTCCAAGCAGGGCCACAATGTCAAGGATGGCATGGGCGGGTCTGTGTTCTGTCTTGGTGGAAGCACCACTCTGATATTCAGGCTAGAAGAGATGTAAGTTGCCACTGAGTTTTACCCCCCACTTCTCATCTTATAGTTGAAACAGAGATTGAGTAATTGACTTACCTGAAGTGACATAGCCTGTTTGCTCTGTGTTGCTGAGTTAGTGACATATAGCCTGGTTGCTCTGCGTCACTTCTACAGAACTGGGTACTGGTTGAGGTCAAAGTGCTATATCCAAGTGGGGTAGCCCTCTAGGGAGCTGAATAAAAAGGTGAATAATCTTACCAGAAGTAAGATTGGCTAGGGAATTCAGCATGGTGATAACAAAAAAGCTATGGAACAGTATTCACATGAGAGCTTTCTAATGTTAAGAGTTGTGCTGTGGTGGAAATTTCCTTTTGGATAAGATGCCCAGCATTGATTTTACCCTTGGACATTTGGACATGAATCTATAAGAACTAAGCATCTCTTTCCAACAGGGCCAGGACAAGGCCTCATTTTCTCAATAAAAAGAAATAAAGTCCTCTTGAAAGTAATAACATGTTGCAAATATAGTTGAAAACACTCTGGATATTTTCCCTTATGGTTGGTCTTGCAGAATTTGAATATTTGTTACCTACCCTAACATGCTGAAAAGGGTCGTCATACAGTAAATTGTGAAGAAAATTAAAGTGCTTGCATTGAGAAAACCAGCCACAAGGATGACTTCTAAATGCTTAATGACCACAGAGCTATGGGCTTGTTGCTAATATTCAGCAAATATCAAATGAAGATGGGTAGGCATGTGCACACAATCTAACAGTTTAAGGCCCACGAGTATATAAGCCTTTAAAAAATCTTCTCCAAAAGGATATTGAGATCATCTCTTGCTAATGATTATTGAAATGTTGAAAAGTGCCATGAAGTTCCATTCCATATCTGACTTCCTTAAGCTCTAAGGGAAGATGACTGTGTATTGCATGCTGTGTTAGAGGAATCCAACGGAGATTTGTGGTCACTTCCCTCTACCTCATTCCACTGAAATGGTATTAGATGGTGTTTTTGTGTCTCTAACTACCTCCTCCTCCCAATCAGGTTTTGGGGTTAATTGCTGTCAGTAGTCAGTATTGGTGCATATAAAAGGGATGAGGATTCAATGTTCTATTGGTAGAGTTTTTTGAGGATTGGTATTTTGAAAAGGTATAACTGAATGGTACTCTCTTCTTCTAAAATTCTTCTTTAGATCTGACATCTATTCGTATATATTTTTTAGAAGTTGTAGTTATGGGGGATTATTCATTCAGAGCAAATTTCTTTTTATCCCTTCTTCCCTCCCCCTTTAAAAGTATGTGATGTTTAGACTGAGTCCCTCTACAATGTGATGGAAAAGGTCACATGTAATAATCATGGTTCTCTTGTTAGTACATGTATGCCTATAAACAAGGGGTGAGGAACCTTTGTTCTCTCAAGGGCCATTTGGATATTTATAACATCTCTCATGAGCCATAGAAAATTTTCAACTTAAAAATTAGCCTGCTATATTTGGTCAAACATTTAATTAACTCACCCCTAATGCCTTGGCAGGGCCAGACCAAATGATTTCATAGGCCTTATATGGTCCACAGCCCAGACATTCCCACCCGTGCTATAAACAAACTATTGTTCTCATTATTTCTAAAATCCTGGCTGGGTCAGTTGGCTTGAGGCCTCTCAAACTCAACTTTGATTTGTATTCTCAGAATTTCTTTTAAAATGAGGATTGTCAATTTAATTAGGAAGGAACTACTGCTCTGCTCCATCTTCTATGCAGGCACTATGCTGATGGTCATTACTTACCAAGAAAAGGTGTGTGGGGGTTTTAGAATGAATGGATTGAATGAATCTGAGATCATCTGCCTTGGACCCTGGTCTCAAGTTGCAGATGATGTCCCCCACCCCATCCCAGCTTATTATCTTTTCTTCTTCCAATTGTTGTCAAAACCATATAAACACCCTTGATTTATTTTCGCTGATACGAATATGCTTTCCTCCTTGGTGTACATCATGTAACCTTAATGTCTGGTATTAGTTATACAACCACTTTGCAGTTGTATAACTGGTTACATACATTAAAGGCTCTTCCATACACAATTTTATGTTACTCTCAAATACTTCTTAAAACACAACCTGATAGAAATACCTTAACTTTTTAGTTGATTCCCAACTCATATTTGCTTTCAGTATATCTGACCTAGAGATACTTTATCTCCAACTTAAGATGTCCTGACTCTTAGCTCCTGAGAGTCTGTCCATTTACTAGTATTTCCCTTTCAGAACCATTGCCACCTGGCTTCCATTGTTTTGGCTCTATGTGCCATATTATTTTATATGATATATATTATGTAATGTTATACACTAATATTATTTTTAAATGTTGTCTTATTTTATATTCTCCTGCAAAAGTGTTCTTGTTTGCCCTAGAATTATAATTAGCCATAACTTTTTAAGACCTGTCACATGGAAAGGAAGAAAGTGTCCTTTACTTACAAGTGTAGAAGTGGAGACACAGTAAGGTCCAGTGGCTTCTACAAGCTGGAGCTGGAATCAGAAACCAGCGCTCCATACTCTCTGACTGGGCCTTTTCTCTCTTATTATTTAGAGGAAACTAGATTAACAAAATTGTGATTACTGCCCAATAAAGAGGACAATGACTTTTAGCTATGTCTGAACTCTGACTTTGTATTTACTATAGACTAGAGGCCCGGTACACAAAAATTTGTGCACTGGCGGGGAGGGGGTTCTCCTTCAGCCCCACTTGTGCCCTCTCACAGTCTGGGACCCCTCGGGAGATAACGACCTGCTGGCTTAGGCCCGCTCCCGGGTGTCAGAGGGCAAGCCCAATCCCTAGGTGCCTGCCCCACAGCCCCTGGTTGGGCTTAGAGCAGGGCCGATCAGGAGGTTGGGGAGATCTCCCCTGCCATGCACAGAGCAGGCTGGATCAGGAAGTTGCAATGCCACCCTAGGTCACGCTCAAGGTAGGGCCGATCAGGGGGTTGGGGCACTCCCCCCTGTCACACTCATCGTTGACAGTTGATTATTTTTAGCTTAGTGCTCATTTGAGGGGAGCAGACAGATTTTTTTGGCCTCTGATTTTAGGTTCTTTGATTGTATAGTTGCTATAAAGGGTGGATGATTTTCCATATGAACAACTGTAAACCTACTTTTGCCCACCCCTATATATGTATATAATGGAAGGATGGGGAAGAATTTCTTAATATTAAACCACAGCACTATAAATTTTTTTGGAACATCTACACTGTTTAGTACCTTTTCAATGTCAAAAGTACCATTTAAAAAGCTCAATATAGCCCTAGCTGGTTTGGCTCAGTGGATAGAGCATTGGCCTGCGGACTGAAGGGTCCTGGGTTTGATTCCAGTCAAGGGCACATGCCTGAGTTGCAGGCTCAATCCCCAGTGGGGGGCATGCAGGAGGCAGATGCTCGGTGATTCTCTCTTGTCATTGATGTTTCTATCTCTCTCTCCCTCTCTCTTCCTCTCTGAAATCAATAAAAATATGTTTTAAAATAAATAAACAAATAAATAAAAAATAAAAAGCTCAATATACAAATGAATGGTTTAATATAAATTAAGGTTAATAATTTGACACTACCAAGAATCCTTATAAATGGACACTGAAAAGACCAACAAACCAATAGGAAAATGAGTGAAGTATATGAGGACGTAATGATGGAGCAAAGCCATATGACTCTCAGATGTATGAAAATATGTTCAATTTTGTTATAATCAAAGAAATGCAACTTAACATTACAATAATACATTATATAACATAGAGCTGAGTACTGTAAAAAGACTGTTAATATGGACCGCTGGCAGGAATATGGAGATAAAGAATATGCCCATACATTGCTGGTAGAAATGTGAACTACTGAAATGCTTTGGGGAAGTATTTTGCTATCTATTAAAATTAAAAACTTATGACCCTCTTGGAACAGAAAAAGAATACTCTGTAGAAACTTAGGAAGTCTTTAATGGTGCTTTAATCTTTAGAGGTGCTTAGAATGGAACCACTTTTTGAAGTAAAATCTAACAAAAGTAAACTCACCAGCATTATGTATGAAAATGGATATTCATTGAAACATGTTTTCTAGTATAAAAGTCTGGAAATAAAGTAATTGTTCCTCATAAGACCATGATTGAATAAATTATGAAATATTATATAACCATTAAAAAGAATGAATAGGGCTATACCATTGACTAACAGAGATTTTGCAGTTGTTGAGTGATAAAAGCAAAATTCAGAAAATGGCATAATGTCCCCTTTTTGTGGAACATGGGCAACTTTATGTATGTTTGAATATGTGTGCATGTCTGTGTAAGATTATGTGAGCTTTGAGAAAAATTATGGGAGGCTATATAGTTCATTAAAATAACTATATTTGTATTAGATTATGCATATATCCACAGAATCAGATTGACTTAAAGCTAATGGAGCTTAAGATCCAGGACATCAGCCCATTCCAAGGCCCTGCGGGAGTGTCTGCAATATGTTTACCTGGTCAATGATTTTGTGTAACTAAGGGAATAGATCTGAACTCTGATCAGCTAAGGCCACTATCAGTCAGACTTCTGCCGTTATCACTTTCTCTCTTGTTAGATAACATGGGACTGGCGTTTTAGGGATCTGGATTAGGAAAATTTGGGAATAATATTTTGTTTGGTTTTAGAGATATGTTTATGTAGTGTCCAGTCACTTTTGTGAATAGATAAATTATTAAATGTCCCAGCATAAGAGCAAATATCAGATGTGCTGCTACTGCCACCACCTCTGCTGGGGTTGTAATATGAGAGTGTAGAGTTAGCAGTATCAAAATATGAGTATGAGGATGTGAGGGTGATCTGGCTGCGACATCTGTCACCCCATTGATCACCAGGATTGATTCAGCTGATCTGGCTGGCCAAGTAGGTGTCCCCATCCTCCCTCACTGACCCATGTGTGTCCCTCCTGAAGCTGTGCGCTGGATCAAAGAGGACAACCTTACCCCCAGAGGAGAGGACTGGTAGAAGATATACGAGTAGCTGTGGTCCCCTGCTAGAACCTCCAAACAAGCTCTCAAAATATGAGTGTGATGTATTTATTACACTTGAACTATGTGAATCATACTAGAGAAGCAATTTTTAAAAAAATATATATTTATTGACATCAGAGAGGAAGGGAAAGGAAGAGAGAAATAGAAACATCAGTGATGAGAGAGAATCATTAATTGGCTGCCTCCTGCACGCCCCCCACTGGGGATCAACCCCACAACCCAGGCATGTGCCCTTGGCCGGAATCGAACCAGGGACCCTTCAGTCCACAGGCCAACACTCTATCCACGGAGCCAAATGGGCTAGGGCATGGAGAAGCAATTTTTGAAATGTATGGTGCCATAAGCTAGTCTGCAGGGAAATCTTCTGGATTTTAACTTCCTATCTAATAAAAGACAAAAATGGTAATTGGCATACGACCGATACCCTTTTCATTGGCTAATCAGCGAGATATGCAAATTAACTGGCAGCCAAGATGGCGGCAGGCAGCCAGGCAGCTGATGCGAACAGGGAGGCTTGCTTGCTTCAGTGAGGGAGGACTACAACGTTCCC
>NW_006283442.1:1883884-1901042 GCF_000327345.1 Myotis davidii
GGAAACCCGCCACAGCGCCTGGGAGTGGGAGGGGAAACCCAGCAGGAGCAGCTCGGAGTGGGAGCGAAGCCTGCCTCAGCTGGTTTCGCTCCCCTCTCTGCTTGGCTCCAGCCACTGGAAGCCCTATTCTTGCAGGAATCTTCCTGCAACGGGCCTCTAGTATATTTATAAAAGAAATTTGATAGGAATTTTTTTAAATTTACAATCATAAAAACTTACTGTTCATGAATTATAAAGCTGAAAGAAACATTACCATAAGATCAATGAAAAATAACTTATAAACCACTGCTAGAGAAAAGAATGAATTATCTTTCTATAAAAACTACTAGAGGCCCAGTGCATGAAATTTGTGCACAGGGGTGTGTGTGTGTGTGTGTGTGTGTGTGTGTGTGTGTGTCCCTCAGCCCAGCCTCCACCCTCTCCAACCTAGGACCCTTCTCACAATCCAGGACTGCTGGCTCCCAACTGCTCGCCTGCCTGCCTGCCTGATTGCCCTTAACTGCTTCTGCCTGCCATCCTGAACAACCCCTAACCATTCCCCTGCCAGCCTGATTGATGCCTAACTGCTCCCCTGATGGCCTGATTTCCCCTAACTGCTCTCCCCTGCCAGCTTGGTCACCCCGAACTGCCCTCCTCTGCAGGTCTGGTCCCCCCCCACAGCCCTCCCCTGGAGGCCTGGTCACTCCGAACTGCCCTCCTCTGCAGGCCTGGTCCCCCCAACTGCCCTCCCCTGCTGGCCCGGTCACCCCTAACTGCCCTCCCCTTCCGGCCATCTTGTGTCCACATGGGGGTGGCCATCTTTGACCACATGGGGGCATCCATTTTGTGTGTTGGAGTGATGGTCAATTTGCATATTACCTCTTTATTAAATACAATTACAAATTGTTATGTAAGATGTGATCTATGCAAATGAAATAAAATATAGGAGGAGAAAAGTATAGAATATTAGATAGTAAAAATACTGTGTTTTCTGGAAGTTGCAATGTGGTATATTTCAGCTTTCATGAGCTGTGTTAGGTTGTGATCTCCATACCCCATTGTTAAATGTATTCACTTTGTGTTCTATTTTCTTTTTATAATTTTGTATTTTTCTTAAAGCAAGATCCACAAATTGTATGCAAATTATACACAGATTATGTCCAACCCCCCAAAAAATATGTATTTAGATTTTTAAAAATTATCTAACTGGTTATAAAATGAGTAAATTAAATGAGAAGACATTTTAGGATTACTTAGAAATGAATTACAGTGCTTGTGTTTTTATATTAAACTAGAGGCTCAGTGCAAGAAATTCATGCATGGGGTAGTGGGGTCCCTCAGCCTGGCCTGCACCCTCTCCAATATGGGACCCCCTTGGGGGATGTCTGACTGCCTCTCCCAATCCGGGACCTCTGGCTCCTAACCGCTTGCTTGCCTGCCTGCCTGATCGCCCCTAACTGCTCCCCTGCTGGCCTCATCACCCTAAGCACCTCTGCCTCACCCTGCACCTGGGACCCAGGATTCTCTCCTCTGGCTGGTGGCAGGCACCAGAACCCTGGCTTCCCTCCCGTTGGCTCCTGGGACTGTGCGTGGGCGGCTTGTTCCTCTCCTGGGCCACAGGCACAGGCACAGCCCCTGGCGTGTGGGACCATGGGGTGGGTGGCTTGTCCCTTTCCAGGACCTAAGCCTGGCTGGTCCCCATTCCTCTCTTGCGAGCTCATTTGTGCCTGGCTGGTCCCCATTCCTCTCTCGAGAGTTCATTTGTGCCTGGCTGGTTCCCATTCCTCTCTTGTGAGCTCATTTGTGCCTGGCTGGTCCCCATTCCTGTCTCCCAAGTGTTGAGTGTCTGAGCCATTACTGTGTGACGGCATGAGGGCATGACAACCATTTGCATATTAGCTCTTTATTATATAGGACTAGAGGCCCGCTGCACAAAATTAGTGCACCAGGGGTGGAGTTTTCCCTCAGCCTGGCCTGCACCCTCTCCAATCTGGGATCCCTCTCACAATCCAGAACCACTGGCTCCTAAGTGTTCACTTGCTTGCCTGCCTGATGCCCCTAACTGCTCTTTCCTCCTGGCCTGATCCCCCTAACTGCCTAACTGCTCTCCCACTCTGCCCTGATCCCCCTAACTGCTCTCCCCTCCTGGCCTGATCCCCCCAACTGCTCTCCCTTGATGGTCTGATACCCTTAACTGCTCTCCCCTGCCATCCTGATCCTCCTAACTGCTCTCCCCTACCTGCCTGATCATCTCTAACGCCTCTGCCTCAGCCCTGCCACCATCCCTCCCTCCTTCCCCCTCCTGGCCTGATCCCCCTGCCTATCAGCTCTCCTCTCCTGGCCTGAACCCCTTACCTGCCTATCTGCTCTCTCCTCCTGGCCTGATCCCCCTAACTGCCCATCTGCTCTCCCTTCCTCTCTGTGCCTTCAGACCTGGTGCAGGAGTGCTAAGAGCTCTCCACTGAGGTCCTGCCCCCGTCCTGACTCCCCCCTCCAGGCCGGGTGGCGTGGCAGGCCTGCGCGTGCTTCTGCCAGGGGGTCTGCCGCTTTCCATCCCAATGCCCCCCTCTGGGCTGGGCGGTGTGGCAGGCCTGCACGCACCTCCGCCAGGGGGGCCGCCCCTGTCCTGATGCACCCCTCTGGGCTGGGTGGTGTGCTGGACCTGTGCGCACCTCCACCAGGGGAGCCTCATGTCCCGGTGGCGCAAGTCCCTGCCCGCTTCCCTGTTGACCAGCTCCTGTGTGCGTGCAGCCTGTTGAACGGTCATGACTGGGACACCGTTAGGACCAATTAGCATATTAACTCTCTCTATATATTAATAACCATGAGTGAATATGCAAGGACCGATTATTAAAGTGAAATAAAGCTAGGACCAATTAGCATATTACCTCTCTCTATATATTAGTAACCATGAGTGAATATGCAAGGACCGATTATTAAAGTGAAATAAAGCTTTAAAGCTCTAATTTAAATATTGCTTCTCTGAGGTTTGATGTTAGAAAATTATTGAGGAACTTGATCTTCATCTGGCTCAGACCTGTTGCTCCAGTAAGATTTACATTGCAGAAAATGCTGCTATGATGACTGGCTAGCAGAGGGCACTGTGCTGTAGGTCTGCTGTAGGTGTTTGGTGAGCTCTGCCTCCAAGGCTGGGTGAGGTGGTTAAGAGAATAAATATTTGATGTGGCCAATTTAGAACTCAAACGTGTAAGAGAAGAGAAGTTCCTCCTCCTCCCTTCACCCACCCACGTATGCACATGAGAGCGGCGTGCGTTCTCTCTCTCTCTCTCTCTCTCTCTCTCTCTCTCTCTCTCTCTCATACACACACACACACACACACACACACATGCTGAGATGAATGGATAGATTGCAGATTGTATGCTGAGTAGACATGAATAGGGAAAAGCTTGTTAAGAGAAGATGAACCCTTGGGCTGTTGGCTTGGAAGAAAAAAAAGGATGTGGTTTGATTAAAAAGAATAAAGATGTTCTAGAAATTTGGCAGAGGATTAAAGGAAGCAAGAGAATTTAAGAGCTAATACTTTTTAGGATAAAGTGATTTCAATTTAAGTGGGAAAAACTTTATTCTCATTTTTCCTGTGGTCTGAGGTATAGGGTAGAGACTACTGAGTTGAAAGCCAGACTGCTCTTCTCAAAGGAATGACTATAAAAGTTTTGTACTCTGACTGCTGTACTGTTTGTTTCTTGTTAGATGCATAAAGGCAGATTAGAATTTCCTTTTTTTTATCCATGACCTAGCTCCCCGTTTTTGCTGGTAGAACATAGTGACTGTAGATTAGTATCAGATATGAGTGGTTACTAGATTTTTTTTTTTTTGGTGGGAAGTATTATAAGAATAAATTAGGTATTTAGCCTACTGTCATGTTCCAATAAATAGCTCCTTATGTATGACCATTCCTGAAATTAGCTAAAAATAAAAGAACTGATGGTTCTTTGTCAGTTATATCTAGATACTATTAGTTTTTAAAATATCAAATAATTATTGAAATTATACATGTAGGTAGTTAAAAGTTTAAGTACTATGGACGCTTATGAAAATCAGTAGTCTTCAGCTTCATCACTCCCATTCTGGTTCTGTTCCACCAAAGGCAACTACTTTGAACTCTATTTTAAATTATTTTGGTGTGTTCCACTATATTTCTAAATTAGTTTTAGAAATTATTTCTCGCCCTAGCTGGTTTGGCTCAGTGGATAGAGCATTTGCCTGCGGACTAAAGGGTCCTGGGTTTGATTCCAGTCAAGGGCACATGCCTGAGTTGCAGGCTTGATCCCCCCTGCCCCAGTATGGGGTGAGAAGGAGGCAGCTAATCAATGATTCTCTCTCATCAATGATGTTTCTATATCTCTCCCCTCTCCCTGCCTCTCTGAAACCAATAAAAATATATTTAAAACAAAAAATAACCCAATGGTGTACATTTTCATCTTGCCTCCCCTTTTGCATCTAGGGGACCATTGTGTTTGCCTTAGTTCCACCTGGATGATCCAGGCTCATCTTCTATTTTAAAGTCAGTCAATTAGCGCCCAAACTGGTTTATCTCAGTGGATAGAGCGTCGGCCTGTGGACTGAAGGGTCCCAGGTTCGATTCCGGTCAAGGGCATGTACCTGGGTTGCGGGCACATCCCCAGTGGGAGCTTGTTTGCAGGCTGGCCACAACCCCCAGACAACCAAGCTCTCAGTGGAGGCTGGCTGGAAGCAGGTGTCTGGGATTTATTTATCTTCTATAATTAAAACTTTGTTGCCTTGAGCTGAGGCCACAGCTGGCCAGCACAGGTGGGAAGCTTGGTTCCCTCCGTTGCCGGGGCAACCAAGCCTCCTGCTTGCTCCAGCTCTGTGGCTGCCAGCCACCATCTTGGTTGGGTTAATTTGCATATAGTCACTCTGATTGGTTGGTGGGCATGGCTTGGGTGTAGCCAAGGTGCAGTCAATTTGCATGTTTCTCTTTTATTAGATTGGATTATCTCTCTTAATTCTCTTGTAGATGAAGATTTAACTTATTTACCTTAAGGCCAAGTAGTGAGATATACTATATTTGTCTCGTTTTTAGTGTAACTTGCTTTTACTGCTTCATTTTTCTACTGTAACAGTTTTTTTATATATTAATTCTTATTTTTCCCCATCAGATTATTATATACTTATACTATACACCATCTCTCTATATATTACAAAAGTATTTTCTTAGAACAATTTCTCAGTTCTACTATTTTCTCCTCCTAGAGACTTCCTTTCTAGGAAGACTGATAATGTTGTCCATACGGTATAAAGCAATCATTCCAGAACCTTCTTTCTGCCTTCTTGAGTTGGATTCCTAGCTTTTTGGATGCATGTGTGTTTTATTGATTAATCTCCAGTATTATTGATACACATCTTACAATGAGTAGTTTCTTAGGAAAGCTTACATGAAAAGTAAGTGTTTTATAATTTGGTTAGGTATAGAAATCTGAAGTCTTACTCTAGTTGTTTATGTTGCTATTCAGAAGTTCAATGTCATATTGATTTTTCCCTTTACATATAAGCTCTTTTTACAAGCATGTTTTAAAAAACATGGCACTCTATAATTTTAAATATTTGGTATATGTCTCTTGTTTTGGGTACTTGGTGAAGCCTTTCAGCCAGAAACCTTATTTCTTAGAGTTCTGGGAAAATATTTAATATAAATTTTAAATATTCTCTTTCTCTGTTTTTTTTGTAGAACTCTTAGTAAAAAGGATATTTACTCTCATATTGGTACTCTTTCATCTCTTTTCTTTTACTTTTTCATCTGGGTTTTTTGTTCTGCTCTTTGGGAGATTTTTCGCTTTTATTTTTCACCCCTATGACTGCATTATCTTAGGCTATGATCCTTCTAATTTCTACTGGTTCCTTTATTCTGTTACTTTTTGAAGACAGAATGTTATTTTTTTTTCTTAAAAGGTAGACTTCATTTTTTTTAGAACTTATTCTTGTTTTATATGCATGTATTATCATCTTATAACACTGAGGATGATAGCATTTTAAAATTATTTTTAAAAAGTTTGCTGGACTACTTCCTCAGGTCTTCCTTCCTTTCTGTTTTCATTTTTTAATTTCTTTTTCATAGTGGGAACTTTGTACACATATCTGATAATTTTCCAGAGACAGAGCATAGAAGACTGAGGGGGTGCTCTGAGTGTGGGTCAGAGACCAAACTTTACTTTTAGGGGAAGGACTTTCCAACATGAGTTATGTGGAGGTTTTCCCCACATACTGTGAGGTCTCAGTGGTTGCTGAGGGAATAATCTTTGGACCTCTGGCCATGAGGTGCTCCTAACCTGCAGGAGAGGTAAATGTACTCCACTACTCCTTTCCCAGTACTGGCTGGCTGAAGTGACAAGGTGCTAGGGTCAGCCTCTTCACAATGCAGACACAAAGACCAGCTTTTGCTGGTCCATCTCCCCAATATAAGCCTTCCCAGTGGATGCTGTGGAAAATCAAAAACATATAAACAAACAAGCAGAAAACCTGCTTTACGCAGACCTGATGTCCTTGTGCCTCCAACAGAAAAGGGGATGGATCAGCTCTCTGAAGCCCCAGATACCCCCACTGGGCACAGTTCAGGGTAGGAAGAGAGAACAGCTCAGAGGAGGACATTAAAAGAATAAGACTCTCAGAGAGTGTTGTTTGTGACCAGGAGGAAATGCTAAACACCCCTCCTGAAGGCTGGGCTGGCAATATATTCACAGGATACTATTTTTATCAACCCACTGAGCCCAGGGCAGCTGAAACTGCCCATTCAGAAAGGGCAGCAGACGGTATCCAATCTGAACCTGCATCAGGCCATTTTAGGGGGAACTAGAGTTGAGGATATGGTAGAGAGTGAGGAGTTGGCTTTGAAGCTGAGACTAATTTCCCCTCAGTGAGTGCCTGACAATGAAATCTCTAAGGGGCCCACTAGCCCTAATAATGCTAGCTTGCCTCCACCTTAAAAACTCTCTTTGGAAGACACTGGAGAAAGACCAGGAAACCACAGGGGAGAGGCAGAGTAGGTGACAAGAGGAGGCAGGATGCAGAGAGCTTCAGGTCAGCCAGCTACAAAAGGACATTGAGAGCCAAACTTGAGCAACTCCTGACATTGGCTTGACACAAAATAACCTCCCAGGAGGCCTGAAATTAGCATACAAATCAGTGAGCCTCAGACATCATAAGCTGCCCAGACAAACTTCACATGGCTGACATTTTATTAAAAAACTAGAAGCCCTCGGGGCCTCTCAGCCTGGCCTGTCGGGATTGGGCCGAAACTGGCTCTCTGACATCCTCCAAGGGGTCCCGGATTGCGAGAGAGAGGTTCTCAGATGACGTGCCCTGGAATTGGGCTCCCTCCTCTCTGGTTCTGGGTGTGTCACCCAAGAACCACAGCTGCCAAGTCACCGCAGCTCGGCAGCTCCTGCGTTAAGTGTCTGCCCCTGGTGGTCAGTCTGTGTCATAGCTACTGGTTAGACTGTCAGATGGTCGAATGGTCGACCAGTCACTTAAGCTTTTATATATATAAACTAGAGGCCCAGTGCACGAAATTCGTGCATGGGGTGTGTGTGTCTGTGTGTGTGTCCCTCAGCCCAGCCTGCACCCTCTCCAATCTGGGACCCCTCGAGGGCAGTCGGACATCCCTCTCACATTCCAGGACTTCTGACTCCGAACCGCTTGCCTGCCTGATTGCCCTTAACCACTTCTGCCTGCCAGCCCGATCACTCCTTAACCCAGGGGTCCTCAACCTTTATAAACAGAGGGCCAGTTCACTGTCCCCAGCCATCTGTGTCCACATGGGGGTGGCCATCTTTGATGACATGGGGGCGGCCATCTTGTGTGTTGGAGTGATGGTCAATTTGCATATTACCTCTTTATTATATAGGATATATTTTTCTTAGTTTTGTTTTGTTCTTTTTTCAATATTTTCTGCTTTATTGCTTTGATGTTATAATAATTATTATATTTCTTGCTTTTCTCTCTTGTTTCTTTCATACCTCTTATTGACTGTCTTCCTTACTCTATTTTTTTTCTACTTTCTTTCCCATTCTTTCTTTTGCTTTACCTTTCCTTGTTACGCTTACATAATTTTTTTCTTTCTCAGTCTTTTTGTCTTTTTTCTCATTTTCCTATTTCTACACTCATTTTTTTGCTCTTCCTTCTTTCCTTTCAGAATCTTTTTTTCTGCCCCCTTTATCTCTAGTAGCCTCTTTATTTTTTTAACTATTAGCAATAACATCCTTTTCTCTGTTTCTTTTTTGCCTTAGTATTTGTGTTGTCTCTCTTTTCTTTCCTAATTCTCTTTTCTCTTGGGTTGTTATCATTGTGGCCATCAGGATATTTTGTATGTTCCTGTTCATTTCCTGTCAGTTTTGTTTTGTTTTTCCCTGTCAGTACCTGTACTACAGTTCACACAATGTGGTAGTGACTGAGCCTCATAGTTAGCCAGCCTGAGAGGAGAGTCCTCCCATGAACGGGACAACCACAAGCTAGATCCAGTCACAACATGAGAATCCAAATAACACACAAAAGGGACATGCCTAGCATATTACAGCTCAGTAATACAAGGGAAACACACCTCTGGATCCCACAGGACATTTACTGTAAAAGCCCATTCTATAAGACTGGATGACATAGCAATTATATATAATACATAGAGACAAACACAAAGAGACACTTAAAATGGGGAGACATAGAAACAACCTCAAATTAAAGAAATGGAGGAATTGTGTGGTAAAGACCTAAATGAGATGGAGGTAATCAAGTTATCAAACATAGAGTTCAGAGTAATGGTTATAAAAATGCTCAAGGAACTTAGTGAAAATACAAAATTTAATGGGAACTTCCAGGAACTTAGTGGGCACTACAAGGAACTTAGTGAAAGGTACATCAGCTTGAAAAGACAGTATATATATATATATATATATATATATCAGGGAATAGGGGGTTTCCCTCAGCCCAGGCTGCACCCTCTCGCTAAAACCAGACAGAAATGAAAAATACTATATCTGACATTCTGACATCAAGAATATGCTGGAAGGAATTAAAAGCAGACTCGATGAAGCATAAGATTGAATAAGTGAATTGAAAAATAAGGTAGACAAAACCAGTCAATCAGGGCAGCAAAAAGTAAAAAAAAAAAATACTTCAAAAGCATGAGGACAGTTTAAGGACATTAAAAGGAACAACATCCAAATCATAGGAGTTCCAGAGGGAGAAGAAAAAGAGTAAGGAATCTAGAACCTGTTGGGAAAAATAATGACAGAAAACTTCTGTAAGCTGGTGAAAGAAAAAGCTACACAAGTTCAGGAAGTACAGAGGTTACCAATCAAGATGAACCCTAAGAGATCCACTGCAATACACACCATAATTAAAATGGCAAACTTTAAGGACAAAGAGAGAATCTTAAGGGCAGCAAGAGAGAAACAGTCAATGATCTACAAGGGAGCTCCCATAAGGCTGTCAGTTGATTTCTCAACATAAATAGTGTAGACCAGAAGGGAATAGCATGAAGTATTCAAGGTAATGAAAAGCAAGTATCTGAAACAAAGACTACTCTATCCAGCAAAGCTATCATTCAAAATAGATGGTGAAATAAAGAGCTTCTCAGAAAAAAATGCTATAGGAGTTTTTTTTACCACCAAACCAGCATTGCAAGAAATGTTTTTAACATTTCCAGCTATAATGATAAGGATAAATAGAGAGAAATATAGGCATAAAGAATAAAATGGCAGTAAATAAGTACCTATCAATAATAACCTTAAGTGTAAATGGATTAAATGCTCTAATTGAAAGGTATAGGGTAGATGAATGGATAAGAAAACATGGCCCACAAATATACTGTCTCCAAGAGACCCACCTCAGAACAAAAGACTCACACATGAGGAAAGGGAAGGGATGGGAAAAAATTTTTCATGCAAATGGAAATGAAAAAAAATCAGGTGTAGTAATACTTATATATGTCAAAATAGACTTCAAAGCAAAGGCTATACCAAGAGACAAAAAAGGACACTACATAATACTAAAGGGATCAATCCAACAGGAGGATATCACCTTGGTAAACATGTATGCATCCAATATAGGGACACCCAAATATTTAACTTTAAGGAAGAGATCGACAACAATACAGTTATAGTGTATGGGACTTGAACACCCACTGATGTCACTGGATAGATTGTATAGACAAAAAAAAAAAATCAACAAGGAAACAGAGACCTTAAACTACACACTAGGTCAGATAGATTTCATTGACATTTACAGAACATTCCAACCCAAAGCTGCAGAATATACATTCTTCTCAAGTGCATATGGGACATTCTCAAAGGTAGACCACATGTTGGGACACAAAATAAGTCTCTGCAAGTTCAAGGGGCTTGAAATCATATGAAGCATCTTCTTTGATCACAATGGCATGAAACTAGAAATAAGCCACAATAAAAACACTAAAAAACATTCGAACACATGGAGGCTAAATAGTATGTTACTAAACAATGAATGGGTTGCCAATGAAATCAAGGAAGAAATAAAAAACTTCCTGGAAACAAGTGAAAATGTACACAGAACAACCCAAAACATATGGGACACAGCAAAATCAGTCCTGAGAGGGAAATTCATAACATTACAGGCCTACCTTAAAAAACAAACAAAAAACGGTAATAACTATTTAACCTAAAGAATTATAAAGAGAACAGCAAAAAAATCCCAGAGTAAATAGAAGGAAAGAAATAATAAATATCTGAGCAGAAATAAATGACATAGAGACTGAAAAAAAACAATACAAAAGATCAATGAATCCAAGAGCTGGTTCTTTGAGAAATAAAAAAGATTGATAAACCTTTAGCCAGACTCATCAAGAAACAAACAGAGGGGACCCGAATAAATAAAATTAGAAATAAAAGAGATGAAATAACAAATGACAACACAGAATTACAAAGGATTGTAAGAAAATAATATGAACAACTATATGCCAACAAACTGGACAACCTGGTCGAAATGGACAAATTCCTAGAAAAATACAATGTTCCAAAACTAAACCAGAAAGAATCAGAAAACCTGAATAGATCAATAGCAACTGATGAAATTGAAATAATAATAATAATAATAATAATAATAATAAAAACTCTCAGCAAACAAAAGCCTTGGTCCGATGGCTTTACAAGGGAGTTTTACCAAACATTCAAAGAACAACTAACACCTATCCTCCTCAAACTATTCCAAAACTATCCAAGAGGAAGGGCCACTTCTTAGTTCTTTTCATGAGGCCAGCATTATCCTACTCCCAAAACCAGGTAAAGACACTACAAAGAAAGAGAATTACAGGACAATATCCCTGATGAACATAGATGCTAAAACCCTCAACAAAATATTAGCAAATCAGATCCAGCAATATGTTTAAGAGATCATACACCATGATCAAGTGGGATTTATTCTGGGTATGCAAGGCTAATACAATATTCCAAAATCAATAAATGTGATACACATCACATGAACAAATTGAAAGACAAAAATCAAATGATCATATCAATAGATACAGAAAAGCATTTGACAAAATCCAGCACCCATTGTTGATAAAAACTCTCAACAAACTGGGAATAGAGGGATCATACCTCAACATTATAAAGGCTATATATAATAAACCTACAGCCACCATCATACTCAATGGGAAAAACCTGAAAGAACTGGGACAAGACAGAGATGTCCATGTTCACCGCTCTTATTCAACACTAGAGGCTCAGTGCACGGATTCATGAACATTGAAAGGAAATTAATAGAAGGTGGCCATCGGTGCGGGACTGGGTGAGACAGGCCAGACACGGCCTGGAGCCAACCTCCCACGGTCCCTGACTGGCTGGCTGCACCTCAGGCGGTGCCGGGGCTCGAAGGGCGTCTGCAGAGTGAGTGGGGTCCCTCCAGCAGGTGGGGTCCCTCAGCCTGGCCTGCAGGATCAGGCTGAAACTGGCAGTCTGACATCCCCCGAGGGGTCCCAGAGTGCAAGAGGGCGCTCTGCAAAGTTGCTGTCACAAGGCAGCTCCTGTGTTGAGCGTATGCCCCCTGGTGGTCAGTGTGTGTCATACCTACTGGCCTTAGCCTTTTATATAGATAGATAGTACTGGAAGTCCTACCCACAACAATCAGACAAGAAGATATAAAAGGTATCCAAATACGCCGTAACTGGTTTGGCTCAGTGGATAGAGTGTCGGCCTGCGGATTGAAGGGTCCTAGGTTCGATTCCAGTCAAGGGCATGTACCTTGGTTGCGGGCACATCCCCAGTGGGGAATGTGCAGGAGGTAGCTGATCGATGTTTCTCTCTCATCGATGTTTCTAACTCTCTATCCCTCTTCCTTCCTCTCTGTAAAAAAATCAATAAAATGTATTTTTTTTAAAAAAGGTATCCAAATTGGAAAGGAGGAAGTAAAACTGACATTTGCAGGTGACATAATATTGTACATAGAAAACCATAAAGACTCCACCAAAAATCTTCTAGAATTAATAAATGAATTCAGCAATGTTGTAGGATACAAATTAACACCCAAATTGATGGCATTTTAATACAACAATAATGATCTTCAGAAGGAGACACTAAAAAACAATCCCATTGTAACAAAAAAATTAAGATATTTAGGAATAAACTTTACCAAGGAGGTAAAAGACTTATATTCAGAAAACTATAGGATATTGGAAAAAGATGGAAGAAATATAAATAAGTGGAAGAATATACTATGTTCATGAATTGGTAGACTTAACATCATTAAAATGGCCATAGTACCCAAAGCAATCTATAGATTAAATATAATCCCTATTAAAATACCAATATTTCACAGATCTTGAAAAAATACTCCAAAAATTCATATGAACCAAAAAAGACCCCAGATAGCTGCAACAGTCTTGAAAAAGAAGAACAAAGTTGAAGGGATCACAATACCAGACATGAAGTTATCCTTCAAAGCCACTGTAATCAAAACAACCTGGTACTGGCATATGAACAGGCATATAGATTAATGGAACAGAATGAAGGACCAAAAAATCGACTCAAGCCATTATGATTAATTAATATCTGACAAAGGAGGCAAGAGCATACAATGGAGTCAAGACAGTCTCTTCAATAAATGGTGTTTGGAAGGTTGGACAAGTACATGTCAAAAAATGAAACTAGACCACCAACTTTCACCATACACAAAAATAAACTCAGAATGAACAAAAGACTTAAGTCATAAAACCATAAAAATCCTAGACAGCAAAATGTGAGACATATCATCTAGCAGTATTTTTACAGATACATTGCCTAGGGCAAAAGAAACAAAGGAAAAAATAAACAAATGGGACTACATCCAACTAAAAACCTGTACAGCAAAAGAAACCAGCATTAAATTGAAAATGGAACCCACTGTATGGGAGAACATATTTGCCAATGATACATCTGATAAGGAGTTAATTTCCAAAATAAAGCACTCATACTACTCAACAAAAGGAAGACAAACAACCCAAAATTATGCGAAGGACTAATAGACACTTCTCCAGAGAGGCCAAGAGACATATGAAAAAATGCTCAATGTCACTAATTATCAGAGATGCAAATTAAAATGACAATGAGGTACCACCTCACACCTGCCAGAATGTCTACCATCAATAAATCAACAAACAACAAAGGTTGGCGAGGAAACGGAGAGAAAGGAACCCTATACACTGTGGGAATGCAGACTGGTACAGCCACTATGGAAAACAGTGTGGAGTTTCCTAGAAAAATTAAAAATGAAACTGCCATTTGACCCAGTGATCCCACTTGTAAGAATATATCCTAAGAAGCCTGAAACACTGATCCGAAAGAATGTATACACGGCTATGTTCATAGCAGCATTATTTACAATAGCTATGATCTGAAATTAGCCTAAGTGTCTATTGGTAGATGAATGGATTAAAAAACTGGTACATTTACACAATGGAATATTATGCAGCTGTAACAAAGGAGGATGTCTTACCCGTTGAGACAGCATGGAGGGATCTGGAGAGTGTTATTTTAAGTGAAATGAGCCAGCCAGAGAAAGGCAAGTATCACATGATCTACTCATTTGTGTAATTTAACACAATTTGTCCTGAGGCGAGGCAGAGAGATACACTTCAAAAGGTCAGGGTTTCATATACAGAGTCCATTGTCAGAATGGGGAGAATTAGCCCACGGCTGTTCAGGTGTTTGGCCAGTAGGAGGCAATAACATGTAGATTTAGATGCCCTGAGCTGTCCGGCAGCAAACAATCATCCGTTTTCAGGTTTGGGGAAATGCTATGTGCCATTCCCAACAGGTGACAACATATGTGACTCAGCCCTTGTTGAGTCCCCAAGTTCCATCAACCTTTTGATGAAACTCTTGCAATTATGACATGCTGGAATTGGCTTTCGGCAAAAATAGGTCTAGAAACATTGAATCATGGAATAAACTGATATATTTCAGAGGAAGAGGGCATTGGGCAGAGATTTACCAAAGAACTTATATGCATAGTCCATGGACAAACAATAGTGTGGGGAAGGCCTGGGAAAAGACAAGGCTGAAAAGCCTATGTGAGCCATAATAAGGTGTTATAAAGAATAACAGTACCAATAGTACCAGGTCTGGGTCCAATTACTGCATTCTTGGAACAGGCTGTGAGATAAGGTAGTATCCAACACTTTTATTTTCTACTTTAGGCTTAGAATTAGGAAAAGTGTTGAAAAAAAAATCAGTGTGAGCTTATTAACCTTTTATTTGTAACTGGTAAAATTTCAGTAGTTTAGTAAAACAAAGTGAACATTTCTAGTGAGGTGGTCATGGTTTAATATTGACAGGCCCTGTTTTCAGCAGCAATTTTTGTATTTGAGGGGATTTCCAGACTGTAATTTGGGAGGGATGGTTGGCAAAGCATTAGGAATCTATGCCAGGTACAGAAGGCCACAGGCTTTGCTGACCATTGGCACCTTCTCTTGGATGACTTTTATGTGTGCAGTGATGTCAATAGGATCATTTTCAATGGGAGAGGCCATTGCATTTAGTGGTCTCACTTGCTCTTGCTCTTGCTCTTTCCTGTGAGTTAGTTTAATGAACTCTTCATGGGCAAGTGAATTGAACTGTTACAAAGACTTAACAACCTTCTTAGGACATTGTGTTGTCTTCTTGTCTTCTACCTCCAATAACTCCCTGCTGAGCAGGTATTTTGAGAGGAGAAAGGTGAATGGTTTCTTACAGTGACCTGGGTAGATGGAAGTTTCCAGGATGAAGTCATGGAGCACTGGCTCAGCTCACAGCCAGCTCTTGGAGAGGTTCACAAGGGCCTTCAGTCAAATTGAACACCCACTGTCCATTGGACACATACAGGAAACGTATTACCCATGTAATGCAGGCGAATAAAACAGTCATGCTTGCTTTTGGCTGTCTGTACATCTTGGTGTGGATTTCTACTGCTCACATTTTCTGGTGTCCTGTTTTAAGGGGAAGTTATACTACTGCATTTTAGATTTGCCATTGTCAACTTCAATTTATCCCACAGCTGGAAAAACATACTCACACATCATCTCTGGGTCCTTGCTTTTGCTGCATTATGGAGACCAGACTTCTGTAAGTGCTTTGTGATTAGTGGCAGGCAGGTCGCACCTCACACATATTTTTTTCAGGCCCTATTTTCTAATGCAGCGGTTCTCAACCTGTGGGTCGCAACCCCTTTGGGGGTCGAAGGACCCTTTCACAGGGGTCGCCTAAGACCATCAGAACACACACATATAATTACATATTGTTTACAGTAGCAAAATTACAGTTATGAAGTAGCAACGAAAATAATTTTATGGTTGGGGGTCACCACAACAGGAACTATATTAAAGGGTCACGGCATTAGGAAGGTTGAGAACCACTGTTCTAATGGATTGTTTTCCACACTTGCCAGATCCTAACAGTTACCAAGAAAAAAGTGTCCACCATACACAGAACCAAGTTCCACCCCTCCTGAGTCAGGTTCCCCAGGGGACGGATTTGCATATTGCTATTATTGCCAGATCTCGTCTTGGAGTCTTCTGGAGGCTTCCATATACTGAGGAGAAAAAGGCTGGTGTGTGAACATGAGCTCCACAGCTTGAGTTGGCCCTGTAGTCTCTTTATATTTCCCCACACAGTCTTCCCACAGGAGGAACAATAGGAGCTCTCTCCTCAGTGCTTTTGCACTTGCTGTTCCCTCTCTCTGCAAGCCTTTTCCCCGGTGTATCCAAATGATGCATTCATGCTTCTCCACCTTCTTCAGGGCATAGCTCACACAACACCTTCTCAGTGAAACCTTCCCTGATATTCCAGTGAAATAACACCCCTCCCCTGGCCTCCACCAGTGTACCCCTCTGTGTCCTCCTTCCCTATCTATTTTCCTCCACAGTGTTCACTACCATCTAGTCTGCTATGTATTTTTAAAAATGTGCTGTAGAATGTAGTTCTCTGCAGGGAATGCATTTTTGACCAGTTGGTTCCCTGCAGTGCCTAGCGCAGCGCTTGGTATATAAATGGGGCTCAGTAAATATCTGTTGATGGATGAGTTGGTTTTTGACAAGTCCTTAGTCATTCTTTCTGCCACCCAATTTCAGGAAACACTGGCCTAGCAGATGTTTAGGGAAAACTGAGTGAACCATAGGAAATGTTTGTTTTCTTCCGGTCATTTCTCCCCATCCTCTGGGTTCTAAGACTTGCTAAATGCCTGGACTTGCTGGGAACAGCCACCCTGGCAGGGATGCTGACCTATGCAGTGTGAGTGGGAATCTTTTGAGGGTGACTAATCCACCTGGGTGAACAGATTTTTCTGCTGGGAAGCACTTTTATTTGTCCATTTCACCTGTAGATGTTCTTTCTCGTGGTACAGTGAATGGGAAATGTCTCCCAGCTTTTTATATCTTATAGTTTTTGGCTGGATTAACTGCAAATAGGAGATTTGAACAAATCTACCTCCTCAAGGGTAGTTGCTACTCAAAGTGTAGTATTTGGACAGGCATTACCCCATGTGGGAACTTATTAGAAACACAGAATCTCAGGCCTACTTCAGACCTACTGAATCAGAATATGCATGAAATGGTTAATTTTATGTCAACTTGGCTGGGCCATATTTGGGCAAACATTATTGTAGATGTTCCCGTGAAGGTGATTTTTGGATGAGATTAATGTTGAAATTGGTGGACTTGAGTTCA
>NW_006283442.1:1901077-1922705 GCF_000327345.1 Myotis davidii
TAAGGTGGGTGCTTCATCCAGTCATTTGAAAGCCTGACTACTAGTAAAACAGAGTCTGACCTCCCTGGGCAAGAAGAAACTCTGCCGGCAGATGGCATTCAGACTCGAACAGCATCACATCTTCCCTTGGGTCTCCAGCCTGCCAGCTACCCGGCACATTCTGGGCTTGCCAAGCCTCCACCATCTCATATGCCGATTCCTTAGAATCCATCTCTCTCGGTGTGTGTACACTCCTATTGATTCTCTTTCTCTGGAGAACCCTGAATAATATGATCCACTTTAACAAGATTCCTAGGAGATTCAGAAGCATCTTCAAGTCTGAGAAGCTTGCCCTAAATAAACTCTTCCGGTAGAATGATTTTGATGGGGGCTGCCTTCAACTGTTTGGAGTTTTATGTATTTAATTCTGTAACAGGACGCCTAAGGGTTGTATATTAAGGCAATTACTTTAATGCTCTACAGTAGCCATCTCCTGGATGAATGGCATTTTCTCTGAATCATTGATTATGCTGATTCTATTTTAGGATGAAAACATTTTAGACTCATTTTTATAGTTTAACTACAGTAAAGGTTGGTATGCTTTACCTCTACCATCTTTCCCCTTGTCTTTGGTTTTCTGTCATAAACAGAATCTCTTTCTTCCCCAAACCATTACCCTAATGGCCTTCATAAACATTGGGTCCCCTTAAGCATATAGTATTTTACTCTAGGCCCTAGAGTCTATCAGTGGTCGGCAAACTGCAGCTCGGCAAACCGCGGCTCGTGAGCCACATGTGGCTCTTTGGCCCCTTGAGTGTGGCTCTTCCACAAAATACTAACTTCTGCACATGGGCCAGGAAGTTTCAATCGCACTGTACGTGCGCGATTGTATGCCAACTGTGTTTGTGTGTGTCTATTTTATACAGTTGGAATCTTGGGCTCAAATGTTATAGTCAAACTATCTTATAAGATACTTTATTTTATTTATTTATTTTTTAAAAATATTGTATTGATTTTTTACAGAGAGGAAGGGGGAGAGATAGAGAGTTAGAAACATCGATGAGAGAGAAACATCGATCAGCTGCCTCCTGCACATCTCCTACTGGGGATGTGCCCGCAACCCAGGTACATGCCCTTGACCAGAATCGAACCTGGGACCTTTCAGTCCGCAGGCCGACGCTCTATCCATTGAGCCAAACCGGTTTTGGCATAAGATACTTTATTAAGTCTAATCTTAGAGTGTGTGAATTTTCATGTTTCCTTGAGTGATCAGTGTTGCTTTATTTCAGTGGGCAGTGCTGCCATAAACGAATGTCTGACGTTCCATTTGACTTTGTCCTATAAGCTGCAGTTAAGAAAACTTTGTGCTATGAGCCATCATGTGCATTAGTTAGATATATTTTCAGTACTCTTTAATGAACTTAATGCCAGCCAGTTTATTCTGTCTGGCAGAATTCTACCATGATATCTTATTATCCCATAGGGCTACTTAGAAGAGTAGGGACTCTGTGTAAGCAAATTTTCTAGCTAATTCAGTGATATTCCTTCAAGTATCATGTTCTTTAAGTTTGAACTGTTTTATAAGTGGTTTTCATATAACTCATCATATATACTTAATACCTTAAGCAGAAGGAGGATAAAATTAAGTCTGGGTGTAAGGACGACGCTAATCATTGTGTATTTGGAAATACTAGACCGTTGTACCATACGGATGGTCTTCTCTGAGGCAGTGGCAATAAATGGTACATGGCACACTTTCCTGCTCCATCAAGTGAGCTCAGGCTGCTATATTTTTTGAGTTGTCAGATTTGGTTTCTTTGTTTTGTGATTCCAGGATTGGTTGCTGTCAGGTCTTGCAGCAGTACAAGGGCCTCTGGCGTTCTGTCTCCTGAGCACTTCTATTTTGATGCTTCTAATTGGTTGTGTATTTGAAACCTGCTAGGTAACCTTGCTAGAATGCATTTCAATTAGGAGTTGGTTCAGAGGCGTGCCTTCAGAAGGTGAGCTAGGAGTTGAACAGGTACTTTTATGGATACGCCTTTTAGCAGCCAAAGGAGGTGAGGTTCATTTTTCCCCTTTAGGTTCCCAGTTCCTGCCTTTGGATTATTTCACTATTAATTATCTGCTATGTGCTCTGTGCTAGGAACATTCAAAGGTGAAGTAAACATTTTTTGCTGTTCTCGAAATCTATTCTGGGGATAGATAAATAAATATAAAATAAAGCAAAGCAGAAACTATATAATAGTGTAAATAACATACTGTGGGCTTGGAAGAAGGAGAGTCTGTGTGGATTTAACCAATCTTAATGGAAGATAAAAGGTTGGATGAGGTTTCGGGTGGTAAGATGTGAAGTATAGTTTAGCTATGGAGAGGATGTCCCAGGTGGAAGCAAAGTATGAGCAAAGATGGCCCAATAAAGGGTGTATGGAAGGAATGGAGTTTGTCCAGGTGTGGCTGGGCAAACATCTGTGGTGGACACTCAGAGGGACACTGAACTGTTGTTCACATGCCTGTTCCCCAGGGCACTTTTTATAGAGTCGACTTTCTACATTGCACCAGTGGCTTTGTAATAAGAATTTTAGAGCATCACAAACCCTGGAGTAATAGTTCTGCTAGGCTTGGGTGAGTTGCCCGACTGGTGCTTCCACCTCACTCTTTATTTTAGTGTTCATATCTTACTGTGCTTGGAACATGGACCTCTTTCTGTTCTGTGATCCTGGAAACATTCTTTATATGCTTACTGTGTTTGTAGCACATAGCTGTTAGAGGGTGGGTAAATTTCCCAGCTTACACTGTGTGAAAATGAAATGAACACATATGTTAAAATTTGAAGACAAAGATCACATTGGAATTTTTTCTTAACAGGTACGTCCTTTTTTAAAAAGGAGCTTCGTACACAGGGCCAGCGAAGAATTTACTTGTCCTGAATTTTAAAATATTTTGTTTTTAAAATCCTTTGTAAAAATTTTGAAACTGTTTTTTCTTGTCTTTTAGAATTTATATTTACAATTGATAGTAGTATTTTTCTTTGTATTTATAGTACGGCCAAGTACAGCGTGTTGACATTTCTACCTCGATTCTTATATGAGCAGATTAGAAGAGCTGCTAATGCCTTCTTCCTCTTCATTGCCTTATTACAGGTAATGTTTCTTTAAAATATATTTAAAATTCATAACCTTGATGAAGTTCATAACCAAAATGAGATTTTGCTGAAAGGTCACTTACCTAAAAAAGTATCATAGTACTTGAATGTAATTTGCTTTCTTTGTCCAGTTATTGTTTGCATGAACTAACATGATCTTGCTGAAAGGCAGACTTCTTTAAGTATGCCTTACATTGAAATTACTAAAGTGGACATTGAGAAATGGCCTGAGGGTCTTAATTTTAACTCTTTTTCTATTCTACATCTAGCAATGTTGGATAAAATTTTAAAAATATGTAACAAAAATAAGGTAATTATTGTGTAGCAGAAATGGAAAAGAACCACAGAAGAGTGAGTGGTGAGTGTCATTTTTTTTTTTCGTAGAGGATTTTAATTTGTCAGCTTCTCTCTTTTGGTCTCTTGTCTTGCAGCAAATCCCAGATGTATCTCCAACAGGAAGATATACCACCCTGGTGCCATTGATCATTATTTTAACAATTGCAGGCATCAAAGAGATTGTAGAAGACTTTGTAAGTTTTTGTTTTCAGATAATAAAAACCTTGCATTGACTTTAACATAACTCACTTGTTGCTTTGCGTTTTCTGTTTAAGACAGGACATTGGTCTATAGCTTAATTAGCCTCTCAAGGTCATGGTAGCATATTTTTTGAGAGGAAACATGTACATACAGTGTCCTTAATGTCTGTACAATGACATAGAAGTAGTTCAAATTATGTTTTCTAATATTAGTTCACTGGACCCCCTTTGGTTTTTATCACTGATGTTCCTACATCTTCCTGCAGAGTTTGCTAAGTTGGTGGCAAACGTATTGCGTCTAGAATAACTGCATTGTGCTGGCTGTGCCTGAGGTGATTTTGCAAGAATATTCTCCCTTCTCATACTAATCTCAGTGCATCTCCAAGTTCATTGGCTACAGCCATATTGGTATTCTGTCATCCTCTTTTCTAACTCCATGCTCTTTTTCTTCCCTTCTCCTACTCCCCCTCCCCAATCTTTCACCCCACATACTTGCAATTTCTAGCACACATTGTATGCACATTTTTTTTTTCTGGGAATAGGTAAATGATCAAAAGTAACCCAAATCAAAGCAAAGCTACTTTGTCCCAGAAGTTTTTTAATCAATAAAATGGCTTCAAGTAATTTGTGTTTATAATACTGAATAATTTCTTCAGCCTGATGTGAAACAAAGGAGGAGTGAGAAGTTTCATACTTCAAGGTGCTTGTTCATCATTAGAATCTAAATATGGTAATTTAAACCAGAATATATGACAACATATCTACTAATTCAGCGAGCGGGGCTGGTCGCCAACCATTGAACTGAACAGTAGAGCCTTAGTTTTGTAGGTAGTTGATTTCCTCCCCCCCACCCCCCACACTCCCCTTGACCCTTATTGTTTGCTGTTTCAGTTATCCATTTGGAACTTTTGAATCTAATAACTTTTTTCTTTTTTCTTTCTGTAACAGAAACGACATAAGGCAGACAATGCAGTTAACAAAAAGAAAACCATAGGTAAGATACCAGGCCGATCACTTTTTCCACTGGGAAACCTGAGAAAAGGCCTAGATTTAAGGAATTTGAGAAAAGTAGTTAGTGGTATTGAGATAAATTGGGGGAAATTATCTATAAATACTTTAAAAAATAGCAAAATGATAAACAAGTGCAATAAAATGTGAGCCCTATTAATTAATATTTGAATAGGACTTGTGTATTTTTAGAATTTTAGAAAAGGTTGTAATTTTGAGGAGCTAGGCATATTTTATAGAAAAAAACACACCTAAGCATTCATGTCTTTGGTTTTAATTGCTCCATGCCTCTCTCTGTCTACTTTTTATTGTATTGACTTGTAGGGCATTGGCTCTGTTATTGTTTTGTTTTGTTTTTGGTAAGTCTTATAACAGCAGGGTGATTTTTTTTCTTCTTCTGGGCTAAATATGAATAGATTTAACTTACATACATCTATATTTATGTGTATGCATGAATGTATTATATATGGTACATAGGTACATAGATTGGGGGAGTGTTGGTATTATACTTATATGTCTAAGGAGATGGTATATTGGGATTAATAAGTGAAATTTTAAAAGGGGCCTTTTGGATTTTGGAAAAATTTTTATGATCAATATTAACTTATACACTTGTGTGTGTTTTTTTCTTTTTCAGTGTTAAGAAATGGTATGTGGCATACCATTATGTGGAAAGAGGTAAAAACTGTTTTTAAAGATATGCCAAAAAGTATTGGTTTGCATACTTGTAATTAATTGCTAATATTGATTACAGTATAAAGTTTATTTTAAGACATAGGCCATCTCTACTTAATGTCAGTTTTAAGATATGGCAATTTCCCCACGAGATTTACTTAGGACTGACCAAATGCTCACTGCATCAGTTCAGAGCTGTGGATATTTCTGAAATCTCAAAACATTTTCTGGCTCCTAGATCCAGTTCAAGAAACAATCTTCTGTTCTCCTAACCTCAATTCAACGTTTTAAATATTTTTTTTTGAGTTTTGAGATTCAATTAGCAGTGGGATAGTAGGCAGTAGTTGCTGCTCTTAATGTTACAGAGGCCAGAAGGGCTTGCTGCTGTGTCCCTGGATATGAGGTCTGCAGGGTTTAGGGATTGTGAGTGTGTGTGTGTGTGAGAGTGTGTGTGTGTGTGTGTGTGTGTGTGTGTTTGTTTATACTGATGAATAGAAAATTTAGAAATATGCTGTGCCCTCTGGGTTTCTTGTATCTGATAAAATTAGCTTTTTAGGTGAGTCTCTGTTTCAGCTGGGCCTTCTCAAAAGTCACAGATGTTTTGGGGGTGACTCTTTTTTTAAAAAATATATTTCATTGATTTTTTACAGAGAGGAAGGGAGAGAGATAGAGAGTCAGAAACATCGATGAGAGAGAAACATCGATCAGCTGCCTCCTGCACACCCCCCACCGGGGATGTGCCCGCAACCCAGGCACATGCCCTTGACCGGAATCGAACCCGGGACCCTTCAGTCCGCAGGCCGACGCTCCATCCACTGAGCCAAACCGGTTTCGGCTGGGGGATGACTCTTACTACTACAGGAGTTGAAGCTGATTAAAAGATTTCAAAAGATTACTTTTTAGAAGGGTAACTTACAATAGTTTCTCTTGCAAACGTTTAATAAGCAATGTTTTAAAATACCTCTATGACCTTTTAATCTCCAGAAATGCCTGCATGGTAACTGCAGCCTTCATTTTAGTTTTTGTTTTGTTTTTAGTTTGTAATAGGAGCCCCTTTAGAGTGTTTGGTGATACACTGTAACCTTGGTAGCCATGCAAGGTCCTGTGCTGCAAGTATTAATTGACACTACTCTCATTTGGAAGAGTGGTGGCTCTTGGTCAAGTGGTTGGAAACTCTTGATGTCACAGAGGGTGGAAATGCTACCAGTGCTATAGAATGCAAGGTTCCCACAGCACTTAGGACTGGCCTGTTTCTCTAAGGCGCCTATTGTCAGCCCCTCCCCAAAGAGGCACTAACACTGGCTGGAGTGGAGAATGATTTGGGATGTTGACACTATTTGAAACTGCAGAAAATGGAGTAATGATCTCTGAATTGTGGGCCCAGGAGTTGATGGCTGTGCAAACGCCAAAAGCTCGTGACTGTTTCTCACATGCATTTGGAGGAAAAATAAACTGAAGCCAAATACTTGTTATATGATTTACCACTGGCTATTTTATTTCAATTAAAAATGCATTTTGTTTGTTTATTTAAAACGAGTTCTCAGCATGTACCTGAGACTGATAGGCCTTGGGGATGCACATGAGTATCATAAAGCTTGGCCTGCACTGGAGTTTTCTCTAGTGGTTTCCAGACTTCAGCAGGCACCCCAATCACCTGAAGGGCAGGATAACACAGAGTGCTGGGCCCCAGTCTCAAAAATTCTGACTCAGGAGTTCCAAGTAGGGCCCCTAGAAAATTTATTTTGTAAATATATATTTTTATTGATTTCAGAGAGGAAGGGAGAGGGAGAGAGAGATAGAAACATCAATGATGAGAGAATCATTTATTGGCTACATCTTACACTGCGGATTGAGCCCGCAACCTGGGCATGTGCCCTGACTAGGAATCAAACCGTGACATCCTGGTTCATAGGTCAATGTTCAACCACAGCCATGCCAGCCGGGCTAGAATTTGCATTTTTAACAAGTTTCTAGGTGAGGCTGATGCTGCCGGTCTGGGGAGCACACTGTGGAACCACTGGTGTGGTGGAAGTGAGAGGTAGCTGAACAGCGTGCAGTGCTGGTGCTGAGCTCTGTGTAGGGCACGCTGCAGGCGCACTGGGGACACCTGGGAGGGTCAGGAACAGCTTTCCTTAAGAGATGCTCACGTGCCCCTCTTGAAGGATGAGCAGGAGGTAACCAGTTTAAGTCATAGGGCACTGGGAAACCCAGGCACATCTGCGGAAGTACTCAGAATAGGAGGAGAGGACAGGTGACGAGAGGGCAGTGGTAACAGGTGCCAGATGTGCAGGCACATTGGAACTGGCTCGCTTTAAGCTTCCCAAAGCAATACCCACTAATTGGAACTGCCAGAGCTCAAGTCAGCGATCCCCAGGCTGTAGCTGAATCATTGGTAAATGCTGAGAGGTAGCTCTGGGGTGGATCTTGACAACTTCGGTTGATTTTGAGAAGACTTTTGGGCTTATTTTTCAAGTTGAGAAATCCCCTGAGGCTGGAGTGAATTCAGGGACCTGGGGTGTGTGTGTCTCTTTTCACCATAAGACTTCTTGATTTAGGTAGTTTAATACCCTGATGGGATAATCAGGCATAAGCACACCAAATAGAAAAGCATTTCAAACAAAGTTCCAAGTAAGTAGTATCTAATGTGTGTGCAACTTCTTAGTACTTTGCTACTGAGAGATAATTGTGTCTATTTTAGTAATAACGATCGGAGAAAGCCATAATTTCTCTTGTCCTCCCACTTTGAATTAAAAAAAAAATTCACAGCCTTTTTTGAAAACATGACTAATTTTTCTTTCTAGTTTTTAAAACTAATTGCTTCTTCGATTTTTTCTATGTAATTAAACTGTTCACATAAAATATTTTTACACTTAAAAACATTTTCAATTTTCATAGGTATTTCTTGCTTTTGTATTGATGCCGTTAAAAGAGCTCTGTAGCATTTATTCTTTGACTTTTCTTTATTGTGGAAGATACTTTACTTCCTTTTGCCTTAAAAGTGGGTACTAACGTCAAATTTACAGTGGCTCTGGGATTTGAGTTCTACCACCCTGGAGCCTGATTCCTTAGATTTCCCCGCACACCGTGATAAGCAGTTCACAGTACTCATAGGACACCTTTCAGTAAACCCTCCTTCGTAGTATTGGAAATTAAATGTAGGCCCCTGCTAGGGCCATTCTCCCAGCTTGCAAGATTCAGTAGTTTTTCACAAGTATTGTGTCTTGTGAAATTCATGATTTCTATGAGAATAGTAACATGGGTTAGAATAAGAAACAGAAAACATAGTGCCCATTTTGAGTTGTGAGTTGCTAGTATACTAGGAATTGTCTTTCTTCTTGTGCCATCAGAGAATTCTGCTATCCTTCAAGTTCACACTCAGACCACTCACTCACATCCCTGCTGGTGGAGACTAGCACTGACCATGTGCCTACTCCGTGCTGGGTGCTCCCGTTAACGCCCTTCAACACTGCACCACCCTGCACAACCAGTGCTGGTTTTCCCTCGTCTGTAAGTGAGGACATGGGAGTTCAGAGAGGTGAAGAGCTTGTCAAGATCCCAGCGCCAGTGTATCTGTGAGCTGGGATTGGAACCTAGGCCTGCCTGACTTGAGAGCCTACATTCTATCCAGCCAGCTGCGTATATGATGTGATTTAAAGGATTTATAGGTGCTTGGCTATGGTGCTCATTTTCTACAGTCTGGGGCCTGTTTCTGTGGCTTGGGGTCTTCTGTCCAGTGGATTCTGTTTCCCAAAGTGACCTCTGACTTTGGCCATGATGATTTTTCTGGCAATTTCTTGAGCTATACAAATCTTCTGTGTTTTATGTGGCATGTTTCCAGGGGACCTTTTAGATGGATTGTTCAGGAGTGAGTTTAGTATTGTCTTTTAATCATACCACTGGCCAGATTATTCAGTTTTGGATCTTGGTTGTCTGACCTTGATCAACTTATTTCACTTTGAGCCTTAGTTTTTCCATTTGTAAAATGGAGAAATGTACACGTGTTAACTCAATTGATCCTCACCATAACCCCATGAAGTAAGTGCTGTTGATTTCATTACATAGCTGAGAAAACTAAAGCACACAAACTTTACAGGACTAGTTCAAGGTTACACATAGCTGGTAAGGAGTACTAACAGGGGATTTGAATTCAGGGCTGTGCACTTAACCAGTCTCCCCGACTGCAGCCAGCTGTGGAATTTATAAGTGGATGAATAATTGTAAGGAAATGAGACTTTGATAGTTCTGACTCATCTTTGTCCCCCATCTCTTCCTTATATTTTCTTTTCATTCAGCATCATCACAAAGAGGCAATAGTATCATTTGTCTGTATTGAAAGATTTTCCTATTGTTCTTAAGAAAAATAATTTGGGCTTCTTCATCTTAAACTTCATGGCATAGTTATACAGTAATTTTTTCTTCAAATATTTAACCACCTTATCACCATTTGTGCTTTCTATTCTTTCATGCTTCTCTGTCCTTGTCCCTGGTTTTCTAGGTGACAGTGGGAGACATTGTGAAGATCGTCAATGGGCAGTATCTTCCAGCAGACATGATCCTGCTATCCTCCAGGTCAGGTGTGCTATAGTGAGCACAATTTTTGAAATAAATGTCAAGAACAATAAAATATAAAATGGTGACTGCTGACATCTCCAGCCACCCTTTCTCTTCCACTCTGAGTCACCAACCTTCTCTTTCTGGCCTATTCTTCCATTGCCTGTCATTCACTCTTTCCTGCCTTAATCCTAAATTTTCTTTCTCCTATTTATCAATTCATTTTACTCTCATGGCTATTCTGCGCTATATTCCTCATTGTTGGAAGACATTCAAGACAGTGGAGTGATCCCTCCAGTAACCTCCAGGTGGCAGCCTGTTTGAGACTTCACATCCCCTCTCCTGATGGGTCCAGCCCACAACCTCTCCTGCAGAGCCCAATGCCTCCCTTTACTAGCTATTCAGAGAACTGCAGGGATTTTCTCAGTGTAGACATGGTGCTTGCTCCTGATTTGTCCACATTTTGTTCCCTTTCTGCCCAAGTATCATTGCCATGTTTTCTAGGCAGTTCTGTACTAGAAAATTATAACTAAGTGGTATAAATAGTGAGCAACACAGTCTTTGTCTTTGGCTTGGCACATACAATTATATATCAAAGAAGGAATGCCAAAATTTGAATAAGTATAGACTTTTACTCTTGAAATCAAGATTACAGGATTTGATGTGAAAACTGAAAGTTCCTATATTCCTGTTGGAAATCATAGATGCTCACACAGTTTGCGTTTTCTTTGGTTGTAGACAGTGTTTCTTTTATTGGATTTGATCACACATGAGATTTTAAGTTTTAACATCAATTTTCTGGTTGAGATCAAAGGTTTAAAACTAGACTCTTGCCACAGAGGGTTAAAGCACCGTGTACATGGGGCAGCATTCATGTTTGATCCTACTGATTGGTTACAAAGAAACTCTCCATAAAATGTGGATCACTTGATAGTTCGGGGTCGGCGTTTTGGTTGTGGCCCTCAGGAAACCTGGTTGGAGTATGAGATTGTTTCTCTGAGCTGACCTGTTTTTAGGTGGCCATTAGTGTTTGGGTCTGTACCGTGTGCCAAGCAGCCTGCTGAGCACATTGTTCCATTTAATCTTCCCAGCAACCCTTGATATCCCTACTTTACACAGAAAAAGCAGAGAAGCAGAGAAATTGAACAACTGGTTAGAACCATGTAGCCAATAAAGGTAGTGCCAAGAGATTTTAACTTAGCTGGTGGGTGGCAGAGTCCATTCTCTTAGCTACTAAGTATGCCACCTAAACCCGAAGGTTGGAAGTGTTAGCTGCTCTGCTTAATTTTATTCTTTGAGTTTTCTGTCCTTCAAATTAGGTGCTTTGGTTAAAAAGTTATCTGTGGGGCGAGTAGAAGATGCAGGGCAGTAAAGGCTTGCCAAGCCTGTGCCTGGGTTCGTGAACCCTTTGGGCTATGATTTTCTTTAAAAGATGTGTTTGTACTGGCTGCGTCAGGGGGGGCACTTTTGGTCAGGAGGAGCAGACCAGGTCTCAGACTGCAAGGGTCATGGAACATCATGTTTGCTCTAACCTGCCCCTCCCCTTCTCATTTTACCCTCCGCTATTTCTGTTACTTGAAGTCAAGCAGCTTTTGTGGGGCCCATAAGGGCAGATCACTTGTATTGGTGTTGAGCTCCAAAGATAAGTGTTTGTCTTTCTACTCAATTACTACTACTAAAGTGGTTGTTTATGCAGGTGACCCTTGAACAACACAGGTTTGAAGTGTGTGGGCCCACTCACTTATTGAAATTTTTTTCATTAGATACCTGTTTTGTTTTCCATCCGGGGTTGGGAGTCTGAGGATGCACAGAGTCAACTGTATGCAGTGATTTATGGCCATTTTATATAGGGGACAGAACATCCCCGGTTTTGGTATAGGGGGCCTGGACCCAGTTGTCTGCAGATACCAGGGAACAACTGGGAGTAGTTAAATTTTGGGGGACTCAAAAGTTAAGCTTGCATTTTTAACTGTGCAGAAGAGTAGGTGTTGGTGCCCTAACTCCTAGGATTGTTCAAGGGTCATTTCTAACACTATTTTGAAGAGCTGGTCAGCAGACATAGTTTCCACAGTAGACTCTTTTTGAGCTGTGGCTTTGTGGAGGGACCTTAATAAACTTTGGCTTCTTTTCTCTCTTTTCTTAGTGAACCTCAGGCAATGTGTTATGTTGAAACAGCGAATCTAGATGGGGAGACGAACCTTAAAATACGTCAGGTAAAGTTACCTTTTATGGCTGGTGTTGTTATGGAGGCCCATATAGCAAATCTGATCCGCACAGGTACCAGTCAGTGCGTTTTCTAGAGGAAAAATGTGTTCTACCACAAAAAGTTATGCCTTAACCCTAATGGAAACTATGGGGAGAAGATACCTTTTAATATAAAGGGAACTTCTTATAAGTGATGGCAGAGCTAAAAAAGTGGGCTTCACCCAAGATTGGGTCAGGAAGGGTATCATGTGTTAACTTAGATTCACTGCACTCTCTGCCTGGTAGTGTCTGTGGGAAGAGAGAGCCTCTGCTGGGTTGAGCTGCATGGTGGATGAGAGAGATGAAGTTAGACAAACAATGGTACCTTCCTTTCCATTGTTTTAATTGAGGTTCTAATTACAGAGAGTGAGTTATTAGATACAAAATTTCATCCTTTAAATAAGTATATTCTTACTGTATTTTAAAATTCTAGAATGAAGAATAGTTTCTAACATAAGCATTTGAAAGATTTGACACTTAAATTTTATGCTGCATAAAGTTGAATTTGATAATTCTGTCCACATATCTTTCTTTTCTACCTTGAATATTTGATTTAGACTTTTTTCCTGTTTAAGGAAGAGTTACTGGGCCTAGTACCATACTGCATTAAAGGGGTGCTTTATTCTGTGTTTATGACCGGGATTAGAGTACTGCTAGTAAACATGCTTTTCTGGACGTTGTTCGAGCTTATGAATTGCTGCCAAACAGGGATGTTTCCAGCACAGTGGTGGAATCTTAACTTTGTGCTTCATTGATTCTTTTGTAACTTTTGTATTAGGCTGCTATCTGTAAAAAAAAGAAAAAGAAAAATAAAGCTACCTGTAACACTGATCTCATGGGCTGATAGCTTGATTTCTTTTTTTTTTAAATACATTTTTATAATATTCATCAATTTCTTTAGATTAACAGTGGGATGTGGAATGCTACCTCTAAATTTGGAAGACTGTAATCAATTTCCTCTTTTGATTGAACATTTTAGGGTTTGAATTGCACTGCTGATATGCAAACAAGGGAAATATTGATGAAATTATCTGGAACTGTAGAATGTGAAGGGCCCAACCGGCATCTCTATGACTTCACTGGAAACTTGAATTTAGATGGAAAAAGGTATCACTTTCCCTTTTCTTGGTGTTTATTTTATTTATTTATTTATTTATTTATTTATTTATTTATTTATTTATGGGACTAAGAACTGCTGAAGCTTTGGAAAATATTAGTTTGTTTTCTGGCTTCATAGTATCTCAAAAACAGTGAGATTTCTTCATGTCTAGCGTAGATATGTGAGACTGACCTTTTTTTGAAACATTGTTTTAATCGATTTAAACCATTGCCTAAATTTAAGGAAAGAACTGATTTTTCTTAAGAAAAAACAGCCAGAGGGTCTGAAATGATGTTCAGGGCACCATCCTGTTCTTTCTGTGTGTACTACCTGCCAGGTAGGAGAGGTGGTTTGGCTGCATAAAATTATCCAGTAAAGCAGAAGGGAGGTGTCTGAGTGTATGAAACCTGATATTTATTAGAGAACCTGTTTTTTTTCTTTTCTTTTTGCTAGCATTCTTTAAAGTAGGTTAAATGAAAGGAACAAGGAACAACAATTAGTCTTCTTTTAAAATATTCACTGCTGTCTGTATTCTGTTGTCTTTGTTCTCTTGGCATTGTTTTCTTGGTGGAGAATCATTTTTGTCATTATGTTGGGGAGTAGTTTCTGCCTTCTGCCCATCTTTAATCTGCATGCTTTTTATCAGTGCTTCCCACCTATATATTTTGAAGAGACCCATAGAGAAGAACCTGATCATGGTAATCAACCCAGAATAACCATAACAACCACATGTGCCTACTTTCTTGGTTTTTGTTTAGTGTGCAGAGCCGCTGCATAGGCTCCCATTTTGAATTTCTAAATTACTGCTCAGCCTTTTATCTAATCATTAAGTTGTTCTTGACAAATTTGATATTACAGCATTTTTTTCTCCTCTATAATAGACTATAAAATAAAATTCTGGTTATTTTAGCAATTTCTTTTTCTTTTCTTTTTTTTGGTGTTGAGTTTCATAACAGGGTTATAAGAAATACAATTGCCTCTAACATTTTATAGGAAAAAACAAAAAAATATTTTTGTAGTGATGAATGGATAAGAGAAACCTTTCTTGTGGATCTTCTTCTTCTCTCCCCCCCCCCTTTTTTTTATAGATTAAGCCAAGGGTAACCTTTAATGTCTCAGTGAAATAGTTCAAATTTGAGTAAAGGAAACATTTGATTTATTGTGGGTTTATGTTTAAGGGGAAAAGCTCATGCTCATTTGTCAGACTACCATTGAGTACAAATATTGTTTCCTATTTTTAGTCCTGTTTCCCTTGGGCCTGACCAGATCTTATTAAGAGGTACACAGCTTCGAAACACTCAGTGGGTCTTTGGCATAGTTGTTTACACTGGACATGACACCAAACTCATGCAGGTAAAACATTTCTATACTGGAAAACAATGCTTATTTTAGTCTTTTTTTTTAAAAAAAAATTGCTGTTTTTATGGAATAAAGAGTAGAAATGCAGATGTTGTATTTAGGAAGCTCGAGTTTGTGAGCTTAAATTTTGTAAGGAAGTGCCTTTATTTTGGTTCTTTAGGTAGTTTCTCATAGATTTCTGTTATTATATCATATATTTGTTACCCCCTGCTTAAAATATCAATGGTTTTGTTTTCTGGATTTAGGGGGACAATCAGTTCTGGACCTAAGAGGGGACTTGTTCTTTCCTTATTTCTCTCACTACTTCTACGCCTCACCCCCATTAATTAGGATTATATAGCAAATTGTCTTATTTAATTCAATTCTAGTTAATTTAAAATCAGTTATTTTTGAACTAATGTTTATTCTTCATATAGCAAAAAAATTAATGAAAATGATATTGTTCTTTCTCCCTGTTAATATTTTTAAATTAGTTGTGAATTTGCAGATCACATTTACATCCTATATAATAAAAGCCTAATATTCTAAGTGTCCGTTCATCCGTTCAACCAATCAAAGCATAATATGCTAATGATATGCTAATGCTGCTCAACTGCTTGATATGACATGCACTGACCACCAGGGGGCTGATGCTCCAACCAGTAGGTTAGCTTGCTGCTGGGGTCCAGCCAATTGGGACTGAGTGAGACAGGCCAGACATGCCCTGGAGCCCTTCTGCTGTCCCTCCCCAGCTGACCATCCTCCTGTGTCCCTCCCCGGCCCTGATCATGCACCAGTGGGGGCCTTCGGCCTGGCCTGCACCCTCTCGCAATCCAGGACCCCTCGGGGGATGTTGGAGAGCCAGTTTCAGCCCGATCCCACTCAACGCAGGATGCAGGATGTGCCCCCTGGTGGTCAGTGGACTCCCACAAGGGGAGCGCCACTCAGACAGAAGCCAGGCTCATGGCTGGCGAGCACAGCGCGGGAGCCTCTCCCGCCTCTGCTGCAGCGCTAAGGATGTCCGACTGCTGGCTTAGGTCCGCTCCCCGGGGAGAGTGGGCCTAAGCTCTCAGTTGAACATTCCCCAAGGGCTCTGGGACTACGAGAGGGTGCAGGCTGGGCTGAGGGATCCCCCCATAAGTGCACGAATTTCATGCACTGGGCCTCTGGTTATGACATATTTTGCTAGACTAGTTTGAAATTCTGCATAAATCAGTGTCCCTATGTGTAATTTCTTATATTTCTTTGGCATCTTATTTTACTAATGGTCACTATTAATGAGAATTAGCTTTGTAGCTTATCTGGCCTTTTATATACCTTCCAAAGCAAGTACTTGACTATGTTTCTTAACTAAAAAATCTTCAGTGACCACTATGTCTTGTGCCATGTCTTGTGCCAAGCTGTATGGATACAATACTGAAAGGCCCAGCCTTATTCTCTGGAGCCATGGGCACTGAGAAGTAACAGGGAATTATGAAATAGAGAGTTCATTGTTGTATATGTGTCATTACAAAGCACTATGGGTGCATATTGAAGGGTCAGCCAACCCAGGTTTAGGCACGTCAGTTGACTAGCTACTAAGAATGATACTAAGGAGCACATTTTAGAAATAAAGTTGGAGAAGAGAGGCTGTTGTGTTGGTCTACTCTTTGAGGTTAAATGATGTAGGAGAGAGTTAACCATTGATGGAACAGATGAAGTGATAGACCCCAATAGATGGGGAGGATTAGAGGGTGAAGTTGAAGAAGATTGTTGGAGTTTCTGAGTGACGGTTGATCAGTGTGTAGGGTGCTTGTCTTCAAGTTTCTAGGGTGGAAGGTTTATAGAGTGAGGAGACCTGGGAGTGATTCATGGGAGTAGAAAGCTAAAGGTAGAGCTGTTGGAGGCCATTTGATGTTGAGGAGTAAAGGACTGAGAGACTATGGCATTTGATGGCTTGATGCTATGACTTTAAACATTGGATCATGGCCAGGCTGGGGTAGAGATGGGTGCCATACGCCAGTTGGTCGGAGGACTTGCTGAGGGAAGAGGCTGAAGGCAGTGTCGCCAAATGGCATGAAGTTTACAAGTGGGTTTTCACGTGGCATTAGAAAATGAAATACCTGAAGTACTGCCGAGTCCCACTTATACAATCCGTAATATTGCCCGGAATCTGAGGGATGCGAGTCTGCTTGAGGGGCTCCAGGGAAGGCGTGTCCTCTGCTGGGAAGGCAAGGGGCAGGAGAACAGCTCCTGAATGAGGGCAAGGACATAGAGATGTGTTGGACCTGGAATGGTAGGACTCTAGGTGGTGTGGTGGAAAGATTACAGAATGAGTGTATGTGGGAGTGGGGGATCTAAAACTATTAAGCTAAAAGTGAATAGTTGGTGAATGCTGAGAGGCAGCTCTTGGATTAAGATTATTCAGTATATCTGACCTGTGTCTGATCTATCCTTCCTGCCGGATCATCACCCACTCCCAAGGGCATGTTAGACAGTTTTAAGTTTGGTGGTTCTGAGCAGCCTGTATATGAAGACTTTCTTGATAAACAGTGCCCTGCTACCTAACTAGTATTTTCTAATTTCCCCAGTCCAGTGCCAGCTTCCATTGTCTAACTCTTTTGAAATTCCACTAATCACAGATCACTTCTTTTTTTTAATGTAGTGACAAAGAGATCCAGGGATTAGCTTAAATTTGGGCAGGGCCCCAAGTCTAGTTTTCAGATTGTGTATGTTACAAATTTAGCTGTTCTTCAAGATTCCTGGTACACTGGTTGTTTCCGAAGGGCGGGAATACTGTTTTTCTAGATCATATATTGGTAACAGAGCTTTGTAGCTAAGTTCTATGAGATAATTAAGTTACACTTAAAATGATCCCGTCATCTCTTCAACGAGCAAGGTGTGTCCTGTTACCTTGTAAATCTGCAGCCCATGAGTGTGATGGGCACTTTTCCTTGCACCAAGATGTGATAAACCTCTTTGCAAGCTTTATTACATGCTGATTCTTTAAGTACAGAATAATGGAAAGGCCCAGAAGTGTCTGTGCTACAGTCTCTGTGCCTATAAAGCTGAAACGAGTAGTAAAAATGACGCACTTTCACAGGGGATTAACAGACATAGTGGAAGCCATCCTGTTTGGGAAATAACATTTTTGTGCTACTTGGCCACAGAGAGGAAACATGGTTGCTTTAGGGCTCTTTTACTTTGTTCTTATTTTTCAAACTCTCACCTCAATGCCTTCTATTCTTCACAGTTCCCTTGTTTCATGTTTAGTGTAGTTACATGCAGAAATATTTCAATGTCTGTTGTTTCTGTTGGTTGATTGAATGGGAGAGATATTATAGTAAGTGCAGCAAACAGTGCCCCATGTACTGTTCTAGGAATTTGCATGTATTAACTCATACATTCCTCACAATGGCTCTATGAGGAAGATACTATTATTTCCATTTTTTAGATGAGGACACTGAGGCACATAGTGTCCAAGTAGGTTACCAAAGTTACACACCAGTGAGAGAGAGAGCTGAGATTTGGCAGTCTGGTTCGAGTCCATGTTCTAACTAGTACTCTAGTGACTGCTTGCTTAGGAGGAAATGAAATGTGTAAAATTCAGGTCAGATATAAGCTTTTACAGAATCTAACACTTTGGCCTGTTTCTATTAAGAACTCCATTACTCAGAAGTAGCAGTGCTTTCTAAGACTTTTACAGACCTTATAATGCTAGTCAGAATTTCACATTATAAGCTCATCCTTGTCAGCCGACATGGTCAGCATATAGGGATGAGTAGGCTTGGCTTTCTACAAGGGGCATGTGTTGAAGCCTGAGGTTTCAGCCTCTTGTGTTGCATGAAAGATAACTTTTCTCAGCCCTGTTAACTGGTCAGGATTTAACCACTGGAGAAGATCAGAAATTCATAAATGAATGGAGTCATAGAAAATGACATTTATTGTAAATTTTTTCTGCCTGTGTCTCTAATGAATGTTTATTAGAAATTATAAGAAAGATCATCTTTAGTTATAAAAGATGGGGATAGGCAATCTTGCAACTGGTCTCTTGGCTCTTGACCTGAGGCCAGAGGTGATGTGTCCTCTATTGACCTTTAGATGGTATTTGAGTGGTGCTAGGTCAGCTTTTACTAATGGATTTTCATTTATATTTTAGAGGAATTTTAAAAAGTGTGTTAAGGGAAAATAATTTAGAGAACTAAAGTGAAAGGGAGAAAAGAGTATAGAAAGGAAAATGCTGTTGTGCTGTTAAGATACCTTAATGGACTTAGCTTTTCAAAATGACCAGTAAGGCACTTCCCCATCTCCCCACCCCCACAGAAAGCCATGGCCATAAGAGTAGCGTTTCTGAGGTTGGTGATAGAATTCAGGTAATTTCAGAGGTGTTGTATGAATTTTTCTTTGGAACTGAGGAATTACCTTTTATTTTTATCTTGATTTTATTTTCACATTGTGACTTTATTTGTATTCTTCTTTTCAGAGACATTTTTCATCCTAGCTCTGTTAATGTTCAGATAAAATTGAGACAGGTGGAGAGTTCTGACTTCAGTTTGGCACAAGGCACCATTTTAATGGCCCATTAGTGCCTTAAGATTTCAAACCACCTGATCTTTGCAAATCAGTGTTGCCTCTAAGAGACGGGCTCATGACTCATGGAGGGAGACCTGCAGACTGTAGGTCCTGTGCACATCTCTCTGTCCACTTCTGGTTTTCTGATTTTATCTAGGCTCTGCTCACCACTCTCCAGGAGTGGCTTATTACCATCCATTGTATTACTGTGTTAGTTTCCTATTGCTGCTCTAACAACTTACACACATTTAAGCTTAAAACAATCTGAAGTTGTTATGTTACCGTTCTGCAGGTTAGAAGTCTGATATCAGGTGTCTGCAGGCAGCACTCCTTCCTATAGAGCACCTGGGAAGGCTCTAAAGGGGAATAGTCCCTGCCTTTTCTGACTTTCTAGAGCTGTTTGAATCCCCTGTCTCATGACCTCCTTCCCCACTTCAGCTTCAAAGCCAACAATGGCTTGCATTTCTGTGACCATTCTTCTGTGGTCACATTTCCTGATCAAGGACCTGTGTGATTAAATTGGGTCCACTTGGATAATCTAAAATTATCTCCCCAAGTCACAGTCCTTCATTTAATCACAACTGCAAAGTCCCTTTTATCATTTAAGGTAACATTCATAGGGTCCAGTTATCTATAATAATGGAAGGGTAATATGCTAATTACCCTGGACAAAGCTGCAGCGGGTGGGGGCAGAGGCAGAGGCCTCCGGCTCAGCCACGGTGGGCGGGGGCCAGGGCCAAGGCCCTTGCACCAATGTCGTGCATTGGGCCTCTAGTTAGGATATAGATATCATTGTATAGTGCAATAGTTCTATTGACTTTTCCACTGCTGAGAGGTATAGTCCCAAATTTTCCACCTGATGTGCAGTGGTCACTGAGTCTGGCTTTAATGAATATGTCTAAACTCACTACCCAACACTGGCCTCTGTTCTAGCTGGGCTCGTTTCTCTAGCAGCAGTGAGAAATCCAACTATGCACATTTACAGACGTTGGGTTGACTTTCTGCTTTTGTTTTACCTTCCTGTTTATATCCTGTTTATGATTCAGGACTCCACTCAAATTTCTTCTGGCTACTAGAACTTTCCTGACTTTTCCTGCTTGTTTCTTGTTCAATTTCCAAATGAATTATTTGCCCATCCATTTATTTTGACACCTGTTGACATTCTATTTTATGTTATTGATGTGTATGTGTTTGTATGTCTTTTTCTCAATTAAATATGTACTTTCACATTTTATCTTTGTCTATTAATTATGGAGCTATGTTATTACTTTGAAAATTCTTTCCAAAGCTTTACAATATCAAATATTTAAGTTTCTCTTGAATTAGCAATATTCTGATTTCTTTAAATTTGACTGAAACAAGTAGAGTTGAAATGTGTTCTTGAAAATGATAGAATGTGTCTTCTGTCATCTTTATTTAAAATAGACTTGTATGCATGCATATAAGCAAAACCAATGGACACAGACAGTAGAGGGGTGCGGGCCTGTGCTGTGGGGCAGGAGTGGGTGGGGAGAGGTCATTGGAGAAAAAGGAGACATTGTAATACTTTCAACAATAAAGAATTTAAATCAATGTTTTTTCAAAACAAACAAACACCACCTAGAAACAAAAAAATAAAAATAATTAAAAAATAAAACTAGATGCTGATTCAGGAATATAGTACATTTTAAGAATTTCATTGATTATTTGGCAAAAGTACAGTCTTACTTTTTATGAGTTGAATTTGTGTAACTTACCTCCTTTTCTCCCCACTCCTTGCCCCCGAGTCTGTTCTGTGATCCTCACGGACTTTAAATGCTATTGTACAGAATTCCACCAAAGCTCCTCTCAAGAGATCGAATGTTGAGAAAGTGACCAATGTGCAGATTCTGGTGTTGTTTGGCATCCTGTTGGTCATGGCCTTGGTGAGCTCAGCAGGGGCCCTGTACTGGAATGGGTCTCAAGGTGGAAGGAATTGGTACATCAAGAAGTTAGGTAAGTCTTGGGATGGATTGCTTGTTGAAGTAGGACAAAATGTTTTTGGGAAATCTTTCTAAGCACATGTGTGGTGACCATGCCATCTTTCTCTGCCCTTTGGCTACTCTGTGTAATGCCAGCCTATCAAAGATAATTGGAAGATTAGTAGTCATGTAACGAAGTGAAGAGGGATGCATTTGGGGATTGTTTTATATTCAAGTGATTATTTTAAGTTACATTTTTGAGTTATTTTCTTAGGGTTGTTCTAGGGCAGTGATGGCGAACCTTTTGAGCTCGGCGTGTAAAAATTTTGAAAAACCCTAACTTAACTCTGGTGCCATGTCACATATAGAAATATTCATAATTTTTTTTGATATTTGCAACCATAGTAAAAACAGATTTATATTTTTGATATTTATTTTATATATTTAAATGCCATTTAACAACGAAAAATCAACCAAAAAAATGAGTTCGTGTGTCACCTCTGACACGCGTGTCATAGGTTCGCCATCACTGGTCTAAACACTGCGCAGTTTAAACCACTTGTTT
>NW_006283442.1:1925205-1932443 GCF_000327345.1 Myotis davidii
TGAAGATTAATCTCTTTATAGTGCAATTCTTAACCTTTTTATATTAATGTCAATATTGGAACAATGTATCTTGGATGTTTTCACTATGTATCTTTGCTACGTAACACAGATATACATGTTTACATCTGGTTTTAGAATAGCATTATTGATCATGAGTAACGTGAGTAATAATATTACTCGAATGATGCCCAACTCTGGCCTTTGCGAGAGACAAATATTTGAATTATGCAATTTTTTGTCTCTGTCGATGCTTCTCACCCAAAATGAGTTCGCATGTCATAGGTTCGCCATCACTGTTCTAGGGATTATAATGTATGTCTTAATTTATTAGCATCTACTTCAGATTAGTACTAATATAATTCCAGTACAATACAGAAAATTTCCTTTAATATAGATCCGTCTCCTCCCCTGCTTTATGCTGTTTTTGTCATATATTGCATCTGCCTATCAACCCAATTACGGTGTTGTAATTATTGACTTATATAATCTTATGCCTTTTAAAGAAGCAAAAAGCAAAAAAAGAAATAAACTTCTGCAGTTATTTTACATTAACCTATTTATTTCATTTCTTCCTGTGGATTTGAGTTACCAGCTTATGTCATTTCTTTGCTTCATGTAGCTTCATTCTCTCCTCACTCCTTTGTGCTCTCATATATATTACATCTTTATAAAAAAGTCCACCAATGTAATTTTTAATGATTTTTGCCATCATGTTTTTAAATCCAAAAGAAAGGATAAAAATATATAATTATAGTCTTTTTTTATTATTGTCTAAAGTTTTCATATGTCTCCTTTTTCCCCAATTGACCCCCCTATATGCATGCATACAAGTCCTTTGGTTGCTCTCTAACTCTCCTCCCCCTCCCCTGCCATTTGTCTCTGGATCTATTCTTGTTCATCAAATTATATTGATCATCATATCCCACATATGAGTGAGATCATGTGATGTTTATCTTTCTCCGACTGTCCTCACTTCTGCAGTGTCCTATGAGCACCTCTTTAACAGATGTAACCTGATGCCAGTCACACTGGGGGACATGCCTGCTTCTGCTTGCTCTCCTACCCACAACCTCCTATTAGAAGCCAGTTCTTTATTGGAAAGGATTGTATATTGGTAGCCTTTGTATTCACAGTTAGTGCCATGTAGCAGGTGCTCAATAACTATTTTTTTTCCTTTATTGAATAAGATATTACAAATGTGTCCTTATCCCCCCGATGTCCCCTCATCCCCCAATCTCAATAACTATTTTAACGCCAATGTCTAAATGTATACATAATCCAATAATTTTGTTGTGTGAGTATCTTTTAGAGAAATTTCAAAACAATAAAATAAAAGGAAACTTAGTGGAGACTAACTAAAGCTATACAGATATTCTGGTTTTCTTCCACAGAGACAAACTCAGATAATTTTGGATATAACTTGTTGACATTCATCATCTTGTACAACAACCTTATCCCCATCAGTCTGCTGGTGACTCTTGAGGTTGTGAAATACACTCAAGCCCTTTTTATAAACTGGGTGAGTATCACAGCAGAGTTGTAAAGTTGAGCTACTGTAGAAATGTCAACCACAATTTTCTAATATTCCCTCAGAACCTTAGCCATTCCCTTGAGCTTCCAGAAAAGAATAATATAACTAATTTATGAATATGATTTGGCCAGGGATCTCTGGCAAAGGTGTCCCTGAACCAGTGATAGCAGTGATTAGGCACCTAACATCTCAGCTCCCGGATCAATGAAATGGGGATGGAGCATTTGAACCTATTCAAAGGGTTCTTGTAAGAATTAAGTGAGAAAATGGAGGCAGAGTGCTTAACAGATGCTTGTCCTCTGGTGAGCAGGGATGAAGTGGCTATAACTATTTATGTTTTGAAGTTTCATTAGTGCTGAGGAAAGGCCTCTTAGGTATTTCTATATCAGTGTTTATTAAATATCAAAACTCATGGTGACAGTAAACTTGGATTCCATTGTTAAGAATGGAAGTGGATTTATTTATTTATTTATTTATTTATTGTTAATCTTCACCAGAGGATATTTTTCCATTGATTTTTAGAGAGAGTGGAAAGGAGGGGAGAGACAGAGAGCGAAACATCGATGTGAGAAAGACACATCAATTGGTTGCCTCCTGCATGCATCCTGACCAGGGCCAGGGGTCGAACCTGCAACTGAGATAGATTGCCCTTGCCCAGAATCTAACCTGGGACCCTTCAGTCCATGGCCGACCTGGGCCGACTCTTTATCCATTAAGCCAAACCAGCTAGGGCAGAAGCGGAATTTTTAAGGAGCTGTCATTGTCATTAAGCTCTTGACTTCAGCAGCCTGTATATGCAGCTCAGGTGCTTTCATGGACATTTAAAATATTTCATTATTATATTTTAAATTTTTATTAAATTTACTGGAGTGACATTGGTTAATAAAATTATATAGGTTTCAAGTGTATAGTTCTCTAACACATCATCTCTGTATTGCATTGTGTGCCTACCATTCAAAGTCAAGTCTCCTGTCACCAGATATTTGAAAAGAGTTGAAGGGGTCGTGTACATTTTTATTTGATCCTCATAATAATCCTGTAAATTGGGTATTAGCTGAGCTTAGAATATGAGTTAGTCTAGGTCATGAAATGCTCATCTTGAAACCAAATCTTCTGTATATAAATACCATGTTTTCTCCTGGTATCACAGTGCTTCTCTATAACAATTGCCATGGTATTTTTAACCCAAAATTAAAATTAGCATTTATAGTATCTATTTTTAATTTAAATGAAGGATTAATGTTATACATTTTCTGAAGGGCCACTCTTCTCTCTCTCAGGACACAGATATGTATTATATTGAAAATGACACTCCTGCTATGGCCAGGACGTCAAACCTTAATGAAGAGCTTGGTCAGGTGAGAACCTCTTTGAGAACTTTGCTATTGGTGACATGAGTATGAGGGGAGACTAGTGTTAGAAGAACCATGGAGAGATTTTTGCAAAATTACTTCTATATGAATGTGGTTTTGATGTCTGAAGAGCTATTTAGTGTTTGAAAGTACTATTAAATATAAATGTTAATCAGTTTTGAATTGCATTTTTAGGCTTGCATAGATCTTATCGCTTAGGAGGTACATGCAAAAAATTTAGTACGAAAATACAGTACAGAATTCTTTTGGACTATTAAAATTGTTAGGAGCAAATGGTAGAGAGAACAATGGTTAAGATTCTCAGATATTGTTTAACCCTACAAAACAGGTAGGCTTTTGAAGGACAAGTGTCTGTTAAATCCTTACATGTTCCGGATTTTGTTTCTGAAATATTCCAGGGAACCATTGTCTTTTCCACCATTCCCCCTGAACCCCAAGTACTTTACTGAGTTGTGCTTTGCATTATGTTTTCCTCTTATGTTGAAATTACTACAAGCTACTACCTCTTTTGAATGCATTGCAATTAAAGATTTTAATTTCACTTTATACATCTTATTGAAACCTCCCAACTACCCTATAAGTTGGTTGCTATATATATCAGACTAAATTTACCTTCTGTTAGAATATTTTCCCCAGTTTTCCAGATAGTTGGTTCATCTCTTTTCTATGTCCCCATAACAATCTTCCCAAACGTAAATACAATAAAATAAGAGACATGATAATGATATATTGTCTGTTTTCCTCTTAAAACTTTCAAGCCCATTATGGGGTATGGATGTGCCTGAGACAAAGTTTTTGCTTAATTTGCACAGTGCTCAGTATATCATTGTTCTCAGGTGCCATTGAACTGGACCTGAAGGATTGAACGTGCTCAAGAAGCACTAGTATGAAATAATTCATCCTTATTGGGTGCCTGGGAAGTAATTTTATTTTATTTTTCAATTACAGTTGTCATTTAATATTATATTAATTTCTGGTGTACAACATAGTGTCTAGAATATTTATATAACTTACAAAGTGATCAACCTGCTCAGTCTAGTATCCATCTGACACTAACCATAGTTATAATATTATTCACTATATTCTCTATGCTGGACTTACATCCCCATGACTATTTTATAACCGCCAATTAGTGCTTCTTAGTTCCTTCACCTTTTTCACCCGTCCACCCACCCACCTCCCATCTGGCAACCATTAATTTGTTCTCTGTATGTATGAGTTTGTTTCTGTTTCGTTCATTTATTTTTTAGATTCCACATGTAAGTGAAATCATATGGCGTTTGTTTTTCTTTCTCTGTCTGACTAATTTCACTTAGCATAATAGCCACTAGGTCCACCCATGCTGTCACAAATGGCAAGATAAATTATAAGATATTATTTTTTATGGCTGACTAATATTCCAATGTATATATATGTACCACTTCTTTTATTTTATAAAAGGAAATTTATTTAAAATATATACCTTTCTCTAGGTACAAGTCTTTAAGTCAGATTACTATATTTAATTTGTTTTATTACTATAGTACTCAGATATAATTGTGTTATACATTTTAATTAGATTCATGAATAGATTCATCACTAATTAAAATGTCTGCATATGAAGGTAACATATCTCTATATTTTATATTACCTTACATTCAGATAAAATCAGATTTTCTTAAAATAATTTTTAAAAATAATTTGATTACTTTGTTCTAGGCTCAGGAATTAAATTATGATCAGTCTTTAAATGCCTGGCCTTCTTTTTTTCCCTTTATTGATTAAGGTATTGCATATGTGTCCTTAACCTCCCTTGCCCCCCCACCTCCCCCATATGTACCACTTCTTTATCCATTTGCCTATTGATGGACATTTAGGTTGCTTCCATATCGTGGCTATTGTAAATAATGCTGCATGAACATTGGGGTGCAGATATGTTTTTGAGTTAGTTTTGGATTTTTTTCAGATAAATACCCAAGTGGAATTGCATGGTGAAGTAGTTTTGAGTTGGAACTTATAACTTAAAATTCAGTAGGCAGAGTGATAGCAAATCTTGATAATTTCTTATTATAAATTTTTCATTTTTTAATATTTTAATTTAATCTTTAAAAACAAGGCGGAAACACTTTATTAGAAGACTGATTCTACTGGAATTTTTATACCTTGACTTACTGCATATAAAATTCATATAAACACTTATTTATAAAGTATAATTACCTATAGTATACTGATTTTCTATTTCTATGTAATTTTATATTTCTTTAGGAGCATTAATCATCTTTCTTAAAAAATGTTTCTTTACCTAAATGCCTTTTAATTGCTTTAAAAATAACAATATTGTATAATTAAGAAAAAGTACAGAGTACAATTCAAGTTATTAATCCTCTTTTATAAAACAGAAACACATGGCTTCCCTTTGGGGTCCCTGGAGTACATCCAGCATCCAGCAACAGTTATGAACACTCTTTAGAAAACACATAAGGGCCCTGGCGGGGTAGCTCAGTTGGTTGAGCATTGTCCTGATATACCAGGGTTGTGGGTTCTATCCCTGGTCAGGGCATATACAAGAAACAACCAATGTGTACATAAATAACTGGAACAACAAATCTCTCCCTCCCCCCACGTCTCTCTCTCTCCCCTGCCTCCCTAAATATTAATTTAAAAAAAGGAAAACCACTGAGAAACTAGAGACAATTCTGTTAGTTACTCCCCCCTCACCAATCCATAATATAATGTCCCAGAATATTCCCATAGAATGATGTTACATATCTTCTGGCCAGATCCTTTTTTTTCATAGATGTGGAAACTGAGCCAAAGAAGGATGAGGTGACTTTTTCAAGAGTCCATCAACTAATTATTATTCAGAACCTGAACTATCTCCTTCTGAGTTCTTTTCTTTCTTCTCTGGGAGGACATAGTTCTCACAGCACATGTACATTGGGAGTTCACCTCTTTTTATGCACTTATGTGAAAATGGTTGGCTTGTTGGCCTCCTCCAGAAGTTTCTTTTTACCTTTGTATATTGAGAGTTTAATGCATTAAATCTCTAAAATTTCATATCTTGGAAAGTTATGTAATCTATAGCAGTTCCATGCTGCCTTCATGTAATCTTAATGGTGACAGTGACTGAGAAATGTGATGTTTGTTCTTTGCTGCTCAGGATATGCCTTCTTAACCCAACTAGGAGACAGAGTCTTAAAAAGAGATATTTCAGGGTTGCCAAAGTCCAAGCTTGTTGTCTTGACATATTGGACATTAGGAGAGAATAATGTATGAGATCATGTGAATATCTTGAAAAATGACATGTGTCTTTGAGATGCCTCTTGGCAGAACTTAAATGCTTATAGATTTCCTAGAGGCCCATAGCACGAAATTCGTGCAGGGGTGGGTGTCCCTCAGCCTGGCCTGCACCGTCTCCAATCCGAGACCCCTCTCGCAATCCAGGGCCTCTGGCTCCTAACTGCTCACCTGCTTGCCTGCCTGATCACCCCTAACCCCTCTGCCTGCCTGCCTGATGCTCCTAACTGCTCCCCTGCCTGCCTGATCACCCATAACTACTCTACCTGCTTGCCTGATCGCCCCAAACTTCTCTGCCTGCCTGCCTGATCACAACTAACCTCTCTGCCTTCCTGCCTGATCGCCCATAACCACTCTGCCTGCCTGCCTGATCACCACTAACTGCCTCTGCCTGCCTGCCAGATCAACCCTGACCACTTGCCTGTCTACCTGATCACCCCTAACTGCTTGCTGGGGGGCAGGCCCAGCCCTGCGAGGGCCCATCTGCCTACCTGATTGCCCCTAACTGCTGGTCGGCCTGCCTCATCACCCCTAACCACTCTGCCTGCCTGCCTGATCATCCCTAACTGCTTGCTGGGGGACGGGGTCAGCCCAACAAGGGGCCATGGTGGTTCTGATCTAACGGTCGTTATGGTCGTGATGCTGTTATGGTCTCTGGCTTATTATTATATAGGACTAGGGGCCCGGTGCACGAAATTCGTGCACTGGGTGTGTGTGGGGCGGAGTGTCCCTCAGCCCAGCCTGCCCCCTCTCACATACTGGGAGCCCTCAGGCGTTGACCCCCATCACCCTCCAATCGCAGGATCGGCCCCTTGCCCAGGCCTGCTGCCTCTGACAGAGGCGTCAGGCCTGGGGAGGGGACCCTCATTTCCCCCCATCACTGGTTCTGCCCCCAGCCCAGGCCTGATGCCTCTGGCCCAGGCATCAGGCCTGGGCAGGGGACCCCCAGACCCCTCCGGTTGCTGGCTCTGCCCCTTGCCCAGGCCTGATGCCTCGGCTAGAGGCGTAGACCCCCATCACCCTCCAATCACCTGATCGGCCCCTTCCCCCGGCCTGCC
>NW_006283442.1:1932755-1933773 GCF_000327345.1 Myotis davidii
ATCAGGGCTGGGGGGCAGGCCAAAGGCGGCCCCAGGGCCGCCTTTGCCCTGCACCCCAGCTCTTAGCTCCCACCTGGGTTTCCGATCACTGTCAGAGGCAGGGGGCTTCTTCCTGCTTTCCCTTTCGCCTCCCTGCATTGTGCCTACATATGCAAATTAACCGCCATCTTTGTTGTCAGTTAACTGCCATCTGAGTTGGCAGTTAATTTGCATATAGCCCTGATTAGCCAATGAAAAGGGTAGTGTCGTACGCCAATTACCATTTTTCTCTTTTATTAGTGTAGATAATGGCTCCAAGGCTGTTACTGAGTCTCCTTTGTGCATTTCCACACAATTAGACTCTATAAGTAGCTATTGAAAAACGTTTTTAAGTGGTCTAAGCATTAGAATATATTAATTTAATAATATTTAATTATGATTGTTATATATAATATCTATGCAATTCTAAAATATATTTTGCTTGATTGAAGGAAATTTACCTTTGAAAATTTATACAGATTTTGAAAAACATAGACTAAAGACTTTATTTATTGGTTTTTGCATCTTATTATATTATTGATGTAAGTATGTTTCTCTTATTCTTTGATTTAGGTTAAATACCTGTTTTCTGACAAAACTGGAACTCTTACATGCAATATTATGAACTTCAAGAAATGCAGCATTGCTGGAGTAACCTATGGGTAAGTGTGTATATTACTTATTGAAAAATTGATTTGTTTTTTCCCAACAAAATAAGTTTATTTTTATCTGCTTAGTCAAATACTTTGACTTTCTGAGAGTTTGAAAAGATATGTATAAGCTTTTAGTGCCAAACCCAAAAAATCCTTCCCAAGATCAGTGTCAAGGAACTAAAGTTACCACTTATTTTTTTTTCTAGGAGTTTTATAGTTAAAGTATTATGTTCAAGTCTTTAACCCATTAATTTTTGTGTATGGTGTAAGATAGAAGATCCAGTTTTACTATTTTGCATGCGGCTCTCAAGTTTACCAAAATCACTTATTAAAGAGACTGTTCTTTC
>NW_006283442.1:1933830-1948678 GCF_000327345.1 Myotis davidii
ATTAGTTAACTAAATGTGTGGGTGTATTTCTGGGCTCTCTATTCTATTCCATTGATCTGTTTTTATGTCAACACCATACTGCTTTAATTACTATAGCTTTGTAATATAGTTTGAAATCAGAGAGCGTGATGCCTCTGGTTTTGTTCTTCTTTCTCAAGATTGCTTTGGCAATTTGGTTATTTTGTAGTCCCATACATATTAGGATTGTTTGTTCTATTTCTATGAAAAATACCATTGACATTTTGGTAGAGATTCTATTGAATCTGTAGATTTCTTCAGGTAATATGGACATTTTAATAATATACATTCTTTTTATCCATAAGCACGAACTATCTTTCTATTTATTTGTACCTTCTTCAGTTTCTTTCATTAATATATTATAGTTTTAGGTATTTTTTGATACAGTTGTAAATGTGATGTTTTCTTTTAAAAAATTTAAATACTCACCCAAGGATATGTTTTAAAAAATGATTTTAGAGAGAGGGGAATGGAGAGAGAAAGAGAAAACCATGGATGTGAGAGAGAAACTTCTACTGTTTGCCTCCCATATACACCCTAACCCATGGATCAAACCTTCAACGTAAGTATGTGCCCTGGCCGGGAATCAAACCCACAACCTTTTGGTGCACAGGATGCAGCCCCAACTACTGAGCCATACCAGCCAGGGAGTGATGTTTTCTTAATATATCTTTCTGATAGTTCATTATTAATGTATATAAATGCAACAGATTTTTGTGTTTGATTTGTGTCCTGCAACTTTACTAAGTTTGATTATTCTCATAGTGTTTTTGGTGGAGTCTTTAGGGCATTCAGTTCTTATGATGTCATCTGCAAATAGAGTTTTACTTCTTTCTCATTTGGCTGCCTTTTATTTCTTTTTCTTGGTTGTCAATGTTGAATAAAAGTGGTAAGAATGGGCATCCTGACTTGTTCCTGCTCTTAGGAAAAAAGGCTTTCAGTTTTTACTATTGAGTATGATATTAGATGTGGACTTAATCACATATGGCCTCTATTATGTTGAGGTATGTTCCCTCTGCACCCACTTCTTGAGCATTTTTAATCATCAATGGATATTGAATTTTGTCAAATGTGTTTTCTGAACTTATTGAGATGTTCATATGATTTTTATCCTTCATTTTTTTTACTGTAATGTATCCCATTGATCAATTTGCATATGTTGAATCATCTTCATCCCTGAAATAAAGTTTACTTGATTATGGTGTTTGATCCTTTTAATGTATCATGGAATTTGATTTGTGACTATTTTGTTAAGGATTTTTGTTGAGGATCGATGTTCATTAGGGATAGTGGTCATAATTTTCTTTTCTTGTGGTGTCCTTGTCTGGTTTTGGTATCTGGGTAATGCTAGCAACAGAAAATGAGTTTGGAAATGTTTTCTTCTTTTATATTTATGGAATAATTTGAGAATGATTGGTATTAATTTTTCTTTGAGTGTTTGGGAGAATTCACCAATGAAGCTGTCTGGTCTGGAATTTTTGTTTATTGGAAGGTTTTTTTTTTTAAATTTAATCTCCTTAATAGTACTGGATCTGTTCAGATGTTCTATTTCTTCATGATTCAGTCTTGGTAGATTGTTTTATCCATTTTTTTATAGATTATACAATTTGTTGGTGTATAGCTGTACATAGTAGTCTCTTTTGATCCTTTGTGTTTGTATGTTATCAATCATAATATCTCTTTCATTTCTGATTTTGAGAGCTCCCTTTGTGTGTGTGTATGTGTGTGTGTGTGTGTGTGTGTGTGTGTGTGTGTGTGTGTGTGTGAATCTAGTGAAAGATTTGCCCATTCTTTTAATTGAACCAGCTCTTGGTTTTATTGATCTTTTCTTTTGTCTTTTTAGTCTTTTATTTATTTCTTCCCTGGTCTTTGTTACTTCTTCTACTAACTTTGGGGTTTATTTATTCTTTTTCTAGTTCTTTGATGACTAAAGTTAGGTTGTTTAAAAGTTTTCTTATTTCTTGATGTGTGGCCATTTATCCCCATGAATTTCCCTCTTAGAACCACTTTTGGCTGCATACCATAAGTTTTGACATGTTTCCGTATTTCTTTGTCTCAAGGTATTTTTAATTTTTTTCTATTGATTTCGTTTTGAACCTTTGGTTATTCAGAAGTATGTTGTTTTATCTTCTCATATTTCTGATTTTTCCAGTTTTCTTTTTGTAATTGATTTCTCTGTTAAAAATGCTTGATATGATTTCAGTCTTAAATTTATTAAGACTTCTTTTGTGGCCTAATATATGATCTGTTTTAAAGCATGTTCTATGTGAAAATGCCTGTCGTTTGCTCATAGTTTGGTGATCACTCTGTTTTTTTTTCTCTTTCTGGAAGTCATTTTCCAGAACTGACAAGAGAGCAATCCTCAGATGATTTCTGGTAAGTATATTCTAGCATGTCTTGATCCTTTAGTGGGAAATGTTACGGAACAATTCTATATTTTCATGTCTTATCTGAATACTTAGTAATTAAAAGTTGCATGTTTGTTATTTCAAGAGAAAACCAGAATAAAATTTAATTGTGAATATGATTTTCAAAGTCCAGTGATACTACTAGGCTTAAACAAAAAATAGTGAGCCTTTGGTTCAATATTTCCCACTCACTTTCCACCTCTTAGGATAATGTCTTCAAGGTTGTAGTATACATGTTATATAGCAGGTATTAGAATTTTATTCCTTTTAAAGGCTGAATAATATTTATTTGCATGTATATACCATATTTTGTTTATCCATTTACCTGTTGATGGGCATTTGGGGTATTTTCACCTTTTGGCTGATGTTAATAATGCTGTTATGAACATTGGCACAAAGTGGGTCTCTGCTTTCAATTATTTTGGGTATGTACATAAAAGTGGGATTGCTGGGTCATGTCATGTGCTTATTCTATATTAAACTTTTTGAGGAATCATCAAACTGTGTTTTATAGTAGCTCTCCCATTTTACACTCCTGCCAGTAATTGCACAATTTTTCTACATCTTTGAACCACTTGCTAATGAATGAAATAATTTTAAAAAAACCATTCCAATGAATATAAAGTAGTATCTCTTTTTTGTTTCCCTTGGACCAGTGATGTTGTCTGCTCATGTTTTAAGATTTATATACTAACAAAACTGATCAGTAGAGCTGTGTGTATATGTGTGGGGAGCCGGGAACAGTGTGGTTGATGACTAACTAGCTTCCCTGGGGGATGATCAGTCAGGACCTATTATTTTATTGGAGGATCCCTGGTTGTCAGTGTGTGGGTCTTTCTTATGAGCTGATCAGTCTTTTTCTCATGAGAAGAATACTTTCGTTTTTGCCAAGGGCTGTAAATGTGGCTGCAGTTGTTATGAGAGCTGAGTGGAAGCAGAGGGTTGGCGATTGTATCTTTCAGTGTATGTCGGATTTCACTTGAGACTCCTGTTTTGAGAGGATGCCCTGCCCTACTTGTCTGTGTGTCCAGTGTCCCTGGGTCCAGGGCTACTGTTAATTTTTTTTAAGATTCTTTATTGTTTAGCATTACATATAGTATTACATATGTCTCCTTTCCCCCCCATTGACCTCTCTCCAGCCACCCCCACCCCCCAGCATATGCCCTCATCCCTTAGTGTCTGTGTCCATTGGTTATGCTTATATGCATGTATGTAAGTCCTTTGGTTAATCTCTTACACCCCCTCCCCTTCCTTCCCTCTGAGGTTTGATGGTCTGTTCGATGTTTCTCTGTCTCTATTTTTGTTCATCAGTTTATGTTATTCATTATATTCCACAAATGAGTGAGATCATGTGATATTTATCTTTCTCTAGCTGACTTATTTCACTTAGCATAATGCTCTCCAGGTCTATCCATGCTGTTGCAAATGGTAAGAATTCTTTCTTGTTTACAGCAGCATAGTATTCCATTGTGTAGATGTACCACAGGTTTTTAATCCAATCATCTGCTGATGGGCACTTAGGCTGTTTCCAAAACTTAGCTATTGTAAATTTTGCTGCCATGAACATAGGGTGCATATATATTCAGGGCTATTCTAATTTAACCTCTCCAAAGGATAAACCTCCCATTTATTTCTAGATGCAGAAGGTTTAGCTTGCCTGGCTACATGGGCTGAGGGAGAGGATGAACCTTGCTTAGGTGGATTTGGAACCTGCTCTGTTTCCACCTTCCCCTTATCTATCTCATAGGGACCTCTTGCTGCCGTTTGCTCAGCTTTCACACAGTTTTGCTGGGGGCATCAGCTTGCATTTTAGGTGCTTCTCTTTGCAGGCTATTGGTTTCTGTTTTCTCTGCAGTATTAAACTCTGATACAGAGTTCAGACTGACATCAACTGTGCTGTTGTCTCTTCTTCCATTGTCTTTGTCTTGAAGGAGTGGAGATGCATGAATATAATTGGCACATCACATTTGTTTCAGTGGACTAGGACACAGCCATAATATTAGGTTTCTTTTCTCATAATCATCTGCCTCCTTCTTTTTCCTATATCCGAGCCCTTGCCATAAGTGGTTGCATAGATACAATGCAATAATTCCTCCATTTTCCCTTGGTTGAGCAGGCAGTTCTTACAAGTTTTTCTTAGTAGAAGTTATACAGAGACCAACTAAAATGACAGAGTCAGATGTTGATTTTTGTCTCTGTTTCTTCTCCTTGTAACTATGTTGCTGTTTATAAAATGTTATAAAAAATGTGAAGAATTTTATAGTATTAAAAATTTCCTGTTGAGGTTTGAAATAATATATAGTATTCTAAATCTTTAAGAGTTTAATATAAATCTGTGGGCTTTTTAGCTGTGGTTCTTCTTGAAGACAGAGTCTTACTGCCTTTGAATTATTTTAAAGGAACTTTTGACCTGAATAAGTATTTTCTATTCTCTTTCACAGCCGGATGTCTTGTCCGCCTAGTGAGTCATGTGACTTTGATGATCCCAGGCTCTTAAAGAACATGGAGGACCACCATGTAAGGACATCATTTTGCGCTTGAGACATAAAATACCTTATGATGTACCTTTATTTATGTATATGGGTAGTATCTTGAAAGTTGCAATTTGGAGCGCGGGGAAGAGATGCAGCCTCACTTTTATGATGCTAGTACTTCAGGGAAGTAATCTTGAACAAATGCTTTCTGGTTAGCACTTTTTATAAGTTAATGTAAACCTGACTTAAATATGTGGTGAAGTTATAAAGCAGCACAACATTAAGACAAGTTTTACCATAGAATTCTCTAACATTTCATATTTCTGTTGCTTTATTTCTTCATTATCATTTCTATAGTACTATGTCTTCACAGTTATGAATCTATGAGGTTATGTATTTTGAAAAGTAATTGCAATATCCTTTGACTAGGATAATTTAAGAAACAAAAGTAAGATATAATAACATGAGGCAGTTATAGGATTCTACTCAGTGCCAAACATTTGATATGTATTTCCTGTACCACTTGAGTCACCCCAGAGATGTAATAAGAAGTTGTATAGAAAGATTGACTTGGCCAAGATTACCCAGCAAACAATGTAGAAATGAGACTCCTATCTTAAGTTTTTTTGAATCTTAATTATGATATCACATTATCTCAACTATTTAACAAACCATAATCAACTGCGGTATCACATTTATGTTTTTAAAGGACACTGAAAAATAACAACTTTGAAAAGTATTCGATAATCAAAGTATTTCATAACTAGCTTGGTCTGTATAAATTAGACCTAATATTATTAATTTTTTTCTGAATAAAACTTTAGTTTTCAAATTAGGTAAACTTGAGCAAAATCGAAATTTTACCTTTCCAAAATTTTATTAAGAGATAGGTATATTTAAAGCTTTCTCTGAAATTTTCAGCAAGAAAATTTCCTTTTCTCTATTATAGTTAGTGCCTATTGGTTAAAGCTAAAACCTTCCTAGCAGTGGTTCTCAAATACGAGTGTGTTAGACACCTACATCCATGGGCTGGGATGCAGATATTCTGCCTCAGCCCCTGGTGATGCTATTGAAGTGGTTCCAGACTACACAGAGGACACTGCTAGATCCATGCTTCATGCCACAATCATTGATGTGGCCATTTCTTGGATTTTAAAACAAATTTTTATTGTTGAAAGTGTTACATATCCCCTCTCCCCCATTTTCTTCCATTGACTTCTTCTAACCCACCTCCACCCCCTACCCCAGACCTTCATCACTCTATTGTCTGTGTCCATGGGTTATGCATATATGTGTACAAATTCTTTGGTTGATCTCTTCCCACCCACCCATCCTTCCCCTCAGTTCCTTTGACATTCCACAGTCTGTTCCATTCTTTGATATCTCTGGATTTATTTTGTTCATCAGTGTATTATGTTCTTTAGATTGCACATATGAATAAGATCATGTGATACTTGTCTTTCTCTGACTGGCTTATTTCATTTAGCATAATACTCTCCAGGTCCCTCCATGCTGTCTCAAAGAGTAAGAGATCCTTCTTTTTTACCGCTGCATAGTATTCTGTGATGTAAATGTACCACAGCTTTTATGTCCACTCATCTACTGATGGGCAGTTGGGCTTTTTCCAGATCTTAGCTATTGTAAATTGTGCTGCTATGAAAATAGGGGTGCAGACATTTTTTGTGATTGGTGTTTTGGGTTTTTTAGGATATATTCTTAGAAGTGGGGTCACAGGGTCAAATGGCAGTACACTATGTAATTTTTTTTTTAGGAAACTCAATCCTGTTTTCCATAATGGCTACACCAGTCTGCATTCCCTTTTCTCTAGGGTTACCTTTTCTCTACATCCTCTCTATCTTATTAATTTGTTGATGGTAGCCATTCTGACAGGTATGAGGTGGTACCTCATTGTCCTTTTAATTTGCATCTATCTGATGATCAGTGAGTGGGCATTTTTAAAAAATATCTCTTGGCCATCTGTATGTCTGCTTTGGAGAAGTATCTGTTTAGGAACTTTGCCCATTTTTTAATTGGATCACTTGTCTTTTGTTAAGTTATATGAGTTCTTTATATATTTTTAAATTAACCCTTTATTAGATGTATCATTGCCAAATATGTTCTCCCATACAGTGGGCTCCCTTTTCATTTTTGTTGATGGTTTCTTTTGCTGTTCAGAAGCTTTTTATTGATGTAGTCCCATTTGTTTATTTTCTCCTTAGTTTCCCTTGCCCTAGGAGATGTATCCGTAAACATACTGCTAGGGAAGATGTCTGAGATTTTGCTGCCTATGATTTCTTCCAGGATTTTTATGGTTTCATGACCTACATTTAAGCCTTTTATCCATTTTGAATTTATTTTTGGGTATGGTGCAAGTTGGTGGTCTAGTTTCATTTTTTTGCATGTATCTGTCCAATTTCCCCTAACACCATTTATTGAAGAGACTGTATTTACTCCATTGTATGCTCTTGCCTCCTTTGTCAAATGTTAATTGAGTGTAATGTCTTAGGTTGATCTCTGGGGTGTCTGTTCTATTTCATATTCATCTATATGCCTGTTCTTGTGTCAGTACCAGGCTGTTTTGATTACAGTGGCTTTGCAGTATAACTTGATCTGGTATTGTGATTCCTTCAACTTTGTTCTTCTTTATCAAGATTTCTGCAGCTATTCCAGGTCTTTTTGAGTCCCATATAAATTTTTGGAGTATTTGTTCTAGATCTGTGAAATATGCCATTGGTATTTTAATAGAGATTGCATTGAATCTATAGATTGCTTTAGGTACTATGAACATTTTAATGATGCTGAGTCTACATATCCATGAACATAGCATATTCTTCTACTTGTTTATATCTTCTACCTCTTTTTAAAAGGTCCCTAGTTTTTGGAGTACCAATAAACTTATTGGCTATGTTTATTTCTAGGTAATTTTTTGTTGTTGCAAAAGTAAATGGGATTGTTTGCTTAGTTTCTCCTTCTGAAAATTCATTATTGGTGTGTAAAAATGCCATGGAATTCTGGGTGTTAATTTTGTATCCTGCTGCATTGCCAAATTTATTTATTAAATCTAATAGTGGTTTTTTTGGCAGAGTCTTTAAGGTTTTCTATGTACAAAATTATGTCATCTGTGAATAATGAGAGTTTTACTTCTTCCCTTCCAATTTGGATGCTTTTTATTTCTTCTTCTTGTCTGATTGCTGTGGCTAATACTTCCAGCACTATGTTGAAGAAGAGTGGTAAAAGCAGACATCCCTGTCTTATTCTTGTTCTTAGGGGAAATGATTTTAGTTTTTTTCTCATTGAGTATGATGCACTGTAGGCTTGTCATATATGGCTTTATCATGTTGAGATATGATCCCTCTATTCCCAATTTGCTGAGAAGTTTTAACAAGAAAGGGTGTTGGATTTTTCCAAATGCTTTTTCTGTATCAATTGATATGACTATGTGATTTTAATCTCTCAATTTGTTTATATTGATATGATCATGTAATTTCTGTCTTTTAGTATGTTTATGTGATGTATCACATTTATTGATTTGCGAATATTGAACCAGTCTTGCATCCCTGGAATAAATCCCAGTTGGTCATGGTGTATGATCTTTTTAATATATTGCTGGATAAGATTTGCTAATATTTTGTTGAGGATTTTAGCATCTCTGTTCATCCTGGATATTAGCCTGTAATTCTCTTTCTTTATAGTGTCTTTATCTGGTTTTGGAATTAGGATAATGTTGCCCTCATAAAAAGAACTTGGAAATGTTTCTTCCTTTTGGATTTCTTGGAATAGTCTGAGGAGGTTAGGTGTTAATTGTTTTTTGAATGTTAAAACTCCCCTGCGAAGCTGTAGGGACCAGGGTTTTTGTTTATTGTGAGTTTGTTTGTTTGTTTGTTTATTTATTTATTTATTACTGCTTCAATTTCATCAGTTGTTGTTGGCCTATTCAGGTTTCTGATTCTTCCTGATTTCGTTTTGGAAGATAGGATTTTTTTTTTTTAGGAATTTGTCCATTTCACCCAGGTTGTCTAGTTTGTTGGCATATAGTTGGTCATAGTATTTTCTTACAATCCTTTGTATTCCTCTGGTGTCAGTTACTTCACCACTTTTGTTTCTGATTTTATTTATTTGGGTCCTCTCTCTTTGTTTCTTACTGAGTCTGGCTAATGGTTCATCAATCTTGTTTATCTTTTCAAAGAACCAACTCTTAGTTTCATTGGTTTATTATTATTATTTATTATTATTATTATTTTAGCCTCCATGTCATTTATTTCTACTCTGATCTTTATTATTTCCTTCCTTCTACTTATTCTGGGCTTTTCTTGTTATTCTCTTTCTAATTCTTTAAGTTGTAGGGTTAAATAGTTTATTATTAAATTTTTCTTGTTATTTTGAGTTAGGCCTGTAGTGCTATAACTACCCTCTTAGGATTCCTTTCATTGTGGCCCATAGATTTGGGGCTGTGTTTTCATTTTCATTTGTTTCCAAGAAGCTGTTTTTCTTTTGTTTTTGTTTGTTTGTTTGTTTTATTCCTCACACAAGGATATTTTTCCATTGATTTGTTAGAGAGAGTGGAATGGATGGGGAGAGAGAGCAAAACATTGATGTGAGATAGACACATCGATTGGCTGCCTCCCACATACACCCCGAGCAGGGCTAGGGATCAAACTTATAACTGAGGTATGTGTCCTTGACTGGAAACAAACCCAGGGCCCTTGATTTCTTTCTTGATCTCATTGGCAATCCACTCACTGTTTAATAACATGTTTTAGCCTCCATGTGTTTGAATTTTTTTGAGTCTTTTTACTGTAGTTGATTTCTAAGTTTATTCCATTACTAGAGCCCGGTGCATGAAATTTGTCCATGGGGAGTGGGTCCCTCAGCTCAGCCTGCACCCTCTCCAATCTGGGATGTCGGACTGCCAGTTTATGCCTGATCCCACACATTCTGGGACTGCTGGCTCCCAACCGCTCGCCTGCCTGCCTGCCTGTTTGCCCCTAACCCAGTGATGGCTAACCTATGACAAGCGTGTCAGAGGTGACACGTGAATGCATTTTTTTGGTTGATTTTTCTTTGTTAAATGGCATTTAAATATATAAAATAAATATCAAAAATATAAGTCTTTGTTTTACAATGGTTGCAAATATCAAAACATTTCTATATGTGACACGGCACCAGAGTTAAGTTAGGGTTTTTCAAAATGCCGACACACCAAGCTGAAAAGGTTCGCCATCACTCCTCTAACCGCTTCTGCCTGTCAGCCTGATCACCCCCTAACCACCCCCCTGCCAGCCTGATCGACACCTAACTGCTCCTCCTGCCACTTGCAGTCCTCGCCCCCAACTGCCCTCCCTTGCTGGCCTGGTCACCCCTAACTGCCCTCTTCTGCTGGCCTGATTGCCCACAACTGCCCTCCCCTGCCGGCCATTTTGTGCCCACATGGGGGCAGCCATCATGTGTGAGGGTGTGACTGTCAATTTGCATATTACCTCTTTATTATATAGGATGATCTGAGAAAATGGTTAATATGATTTCAAACTTCTTGAATTTGTAGAGACTGTTTTGTGTCCTAATATGTGGCCTATCTTTGAGAATGACCCATGTGCACTTGAGAAGAATATATATTCTGCAGCTTTGGGGTGAAATATTCTATAAATATCAATTAAATCCATCTGATCCAGTGGGTTATTTAGAGTCTCTGTTTCCTTGTTAATTTTTTTTTGGAAGATCTATCTAGTGAAGTCAGCAGGGTGTTAAAATATCCTACTATGATTGTATTGCTGTCAGTCTCTCTCTTAACATCTTCTAGAAGTAATTTTGTGTATTTAGGTGCTCCTATATTGGGTGCATATATGTTTACCAGGGTTATGTGTTCTTGTTGGATCAATCTCTTTAGTGTTATGTAGTGACCTTTATTAACTCTTGTGATGGGTTTCATTTTGAAGTCTATTTTGTCAGATATGAGTATTGGCACCCCAGCTTTTTTTGTTTGTTTGTTGCCATTGCATGGAAAATTTTTTCCCATCCCTTCACTCTCATCCTGTGTGAGTCTTTTGTTCTGAGGTGGGTCTCTTGTAGATAGTATATATTTGGGTTATGTTTTCATATCCAATCAGCTACCCTATGTCTTTTCATTGAAGCATTTAATCCATGTACATTTAAGTTATTGTTGACAGGTCCTTATTTATTGCCATTTTAATTCCTTATGCCTATATTTCTTTCTCTCTCCATTTCTTCTCATTACAGCAGTCCCTTTAGCATTTTGTGCAGGGCTGGTTTGGTGGGGATAAACTCCTTTAGCCTTTTTTTTTTCTGGGAAGTTCTTTATTTCACCACCTATTTTGAATGTTAGCTTTGCTGTATATAATAATCTTGGGTTTAGTCTTTTGGTTTTCATTACCTTGTATACTTCATGCGAATCCCTTCTGGCCTGTAAAGATTTTGATGAGAAATCATCTGAGAGCCTTCTGGGAGCTCCTTTGTAGGTAACAATTTGCTTTTCTTTTGCTACCTTTAAGATTCTCTCTTTGCTTTTAATTTTTGTCATTTTAAATATGATGTGCCTGAGTGTAGGCCTGTTTGGGTTCTTCTTAATTGGGACTCTCTGTGCCTCTTGAACTTGTGTGAATTTTTCCTTCTCCAGATTATTGAAGTTTTGTGCCATTATGTCTTCAAAGACATTCTCTATTGCTGGAAGCCGATCCACCCTTGCTGCTTGACACAGTCACTGCAGGGAAGAAACATCTGCACAGCTTACGTTTCAAGGGACCTGGCATATATGGCATATGTTTGCTCCCCCTCTTAACGTTATGTATTTTAAACAGGACCACCTCCCTGAGAAAGGTTGTTTCCCCAGGTGAGATTTTTCCCTGGATCAGTAAAACCCCTTAACTAAGTGCCAGGCGGGTAGTTAATCATTTTAACTACGAACAATCACACTTAAACTATTCGCTTTTTTCCTCATCTGGCTCTCCTATTATGTGACTATTGTTATGTTTCATAGCTCCCTTAAGCTTTCCTTGTGTTTTTCAATTGTTTTTTTCTTTTTGGTTCTCTGATTCAGTGATCTTTTTCTACCCTGTCTTCGAATTCACTGATCTGATCCTCAGCTTCTCCTAATCTGCTGTGTATTCCTTTCACTATGTTCTTTATTAGTATTATGTCATTCTTTATGGTTACCTTATCTTTTTTCTTGATATTGAGCATCTTTGCCATCATTATTCGGAACTCTATGTCTGATAAATTTCTTATCTCCATTTCATTTAGCTCTTCTTCATGGGAATTCTCTTGTTTTTTTATTTGGGGCTTGTTTTTTTTTGTCTCCCTATTTTGCCTGCCTGTTTGGGTTTGTGTCTGTGTATTAGGTAGACCTGCCATGAGTCCCAGTCTTTAGCACAGGACAATGTTAGATGCTGTCTGTAACTGGCTCTGAGTACTCTGTTTCAAGCTATCAGCAATCCATAGCTTGTGTCTCCCTCTGCTGGGACTAGGTGCCTTTGGAAAGGACCAAGATGCCCACTTGGGCCTGTTTTTTCTAGTCCTGGGCTCCAGATTAGATCAGGCAAAGACTCAAAGCCTCCAGAGACCCGCCTCTGCCTGCAGTCCCATTGACACTCAGTTTTGATTTGCCGCAGGCTATAGACCACAAGGTGGGGTGAGAGGTCTTCCAACAGGGTGGGGAAACTGACTTCCCTCTGGGCAAAAACTGCCTGGATAGCAAAAGTTCACTGGAGGAAGATGTCCTCTACAGTGTGAGGGAATGACTCAGCATAGGAAACTGGGGTGGTTGCCCTCTGAGCTCCAATCCCAAAGCCCCCAAACCTGGATTCTGCTCACACAGCTCTCATCCACTCTGCCTTCCTTCTGCCAGAACCCAAGGTGAATGACTGTACACAAAATTTTGTGCATTGGCCCCTTAAGAGTATGTTTGCATCTTTGGCTATCTCTGGATGGCAGAGAGCAAACCTGCTGCTCTTTGAAGCCATATGTTATGTTGGCACCTTTCTCGGTCCTGGTGCTCTAGGCTGGGGAGCCAAGCTTGGGGTTTAGACTCCAGAGCACTTGGTGAGCACGCCCCACAGCTGAGATATCCCTCTGGAACTTTGGCAGCTCTCTGAGGGAGCCTGGCCAGCCCTTTATCACATCTGCACTTCCTACCTGTCTCTATGCGGTACCCACTTTCCATCCTTGGTTATCAGGGGTGTCTCTAGCTAGTCTTCAGTTGATTTTTCAGGGTGGTTTTTCTGTATTTTAGTTGTATTTCCAGTTTGGTCCTGGGAGAGTGTCATTGTAGGTTCCATTTACTCCACTGCCATTTTGGAATCTCCCTTTCTTGGATTTTGATCTTAGAGGTGTATCCACCTTCTAGGCTAGAGGTTCTCCAAGCAGTAAAATTATGCTTCAGGAGGAACTTCTCTTGGGAAGTGTAGTTTTAATAAAGGATATCAAAGAAACAAGTGCATTGTGGTGACTTGCTTTCTGAAAGTGGATTACAGTATTCTCAAATTATATTCAGGTTGAAGGTAATAACTAAGATGGTTGACTGTTCAAATTGGGATGGTGCATAGGGAAGGAGAAAATGAAAGGGTGACAGAGAGGTTTAGGAAACTGCTTTTAGTCTAGGTTCATAGAATTTGTTTTCCTAGCATAGGTCAGCATGAAAAAAAGCAGCAGAGGAGGTGAGATGAAGGTGGTGTACTGAGTACTGAGTACTGCGGAATCCCAGAGTTGGCTTGGAATAACAGCAAACTATTTGTTAAATGGGAGACTCTTATTTATTCATTTACTTAGAAAATAGTTTAATGGCCCGATTTATATCAAACACTTTGCTAAGAACTAGGGGAACAGATGAATAAAAAAAACACCAAGGGGAAAAAAAATCCACCAAGGAATTTTTATTAATTGGGGAATCAGACATGTAAAATCATTAAGGGCCATTGTATACTTTTGCATCTTAAGGATAGGTCTGATGTGACTCCCTGGAAAAGTGATTTTGTTTTGTGTTAGATCTCTTCGGTGGGTGTTATGGCTACCATAACTATTGAAATGTGGGCAGTGTGAACACTCATACTGAATAGTGTTTGCATGGACCTAAATGTGTGCTGGCATAAAAACCCAGTGGCTAGGGGAAAATCTGTATTTGAAGAAGAGGTCCTCTGCACCTGCTGCCATGATCCCAATGTTTGAAATCTTTAAATACTTAGCTCAGTTAATTTATGTACATACAGATGTTTTTTTCCAAAGCTGAACCCACATTTGTGTGTCCTGGAATTCTAGGGGTTTTTGATCATCGATCACAGGCTCTTGAGCCTGTCTTCTCTTGACATTTGAGTGTAGATAGCATGAATAAGGATCTTCTAATGAGCATTTCTTGTCACATGGCCAAGAGCATGCATTTTAGATGGAAACCCCATTTTTAGAGAAGTTAGTGAATTTCTTTTTTCATCCTTACTTTAATCCTCACCTTCAACTCTCCTGAGCCAAATTTTCTTTTCTAGTGGGAAAGCCAGTGAGAATAGGGGCAGCTGCAGCCCTTATGAAAAGGAAGCCCTCCCTAAGGAGATTAGCTTAAGCATCAATGAAAACATGGGGACTTTTCATGATATTTTAATAGTCTGGATATTTACACTTTATTGAAAGCTTAGTAAGTCCAGGCATTGAGGATTTTATTTTAATATATATCCTATCTAATAATAGAGAAACATGGTAATTAACCGTAACTTTGCTACCCTTCCCATTGGCTAATCAGCGAGATATGCAAATTAACTGCCAACCAAGATGGCTGCCGGTAGCCAGGCAGCTGAAGTGAACATGAGGCTTGCTTGCTCCAGTGACGGAGGAAGCCAAGGTTCCACGCCTGCTGCAGCCCAGCTCTGAGCTCCGGATGCAACAGTGTTGCAATTATAGAAGCTAAACAAACCCAAAAACCTGCTTTCAGCCGCCAGCCGGCTCAGAGCTTAG
>NW_006283442.1:1949004-1954688 GCF_000327345.1 Myotis davidii
AGGACAGGGGGGGGGGTGGACGCCTCTCCCGCCTCCTGAGCAGCACTAAGGATGTCAGACTGCAGCTTAGGCCTGCTCCCCGCTGGCAAGTAGACATCTCCCGAGGGCTCCTGGGCTGCCAGAAGGATGTCTGATTGCCAGCTTAGGCCCAATCCCCAGGGAAGCAGGCCTAAGCCAGCAGGTGGTCATTCCCCAAGGGGTCCCAGACTGCGAGCGGGCACAGGCCGGGCTGAGGGACCTCCCCTGCCCCCACAAGTACACAAATTTTTGTGCACCGGGCCTCTAGTATATATATAAAAGCCTAAGTGAACGTTCAACCATTCGATTGTTCAACCAGTAGCTATGATGTGCACTGATCACCTGGGGGCAGACGCTCTACCAGTAGGTTAGCTTGCTGCTGGGTCCGGCTGATTGGAACTGGATGAGACAGGTCGGACACACCCTGGAGCTTTCCCGTGGTCCCTTCCTGGCCCTGATCATGCACCTGTGCCCTCTCACAATCTGGGACCCCTCCAGGGATGTCAGAGAGCCACAGGCCAGGCCGGGGACCCCACTGGTGCACCAGGCCTCTAGTTTTTTAATAAAAGCCTACTTGCCTATATTTAACTCTTTTAAAAAGTTTTCCAGGATTCTTGAATCCTTCTGAGGTCATTCTCCATTTTGGTTATTACATTAATTAAGCCCATATGACCTTTAGCATCTAGCTCCACTATAACTGATGAAGACTATAGGCTCCAATATTTTTCTTTGGTAAGGGGTGGGATTAAATTAAATATACCCAATGGGTGTTTTTAAACATTTTTAAAATTTTATTTTTAATTACAGATTATATCCAATATTATTTTATGCTAGTTTCAGGTACATAGCAGAGTCTATTAGATCACTTGGTTATTTTACCAAAATATGGTTGAGGCAAGGGAAGAAGAAATTTAGGATTTTAAGCCTATGGATATCCCACATTTTTATCTAAATTCCCTTGGGACCATTGACTAAAATTAAAGCATTTAACCAAGAAAAAAACCCTTACTTTCCTCCCAAGGGAGTACTTTTCATCTGCTACAGAATTTCTGTTTTTCCTGGGTCATCATTTTTTATTTTCTGGGTCCTTTCAAGTCTTGTGTGGACTGATAGCCAAAATGGAATTTGCCTTTTAGAGAGTCAACTCTAGGAACAATTCATGTGGTCCCCTAATTATATCATTAACCGGTGACTTTCTATTTGTGGGATAATTTTCCAAAGATTTACGAAGGAAGAACACATAACTATATTATGTCTAGGACTTCTGAGCTTGAGTCTTCAAGAATAAATTATTTCTATACTAGTATATATATCATTTATATACTTTATAGCTGCAAATTGAAGTGTAAGATAATTTTAGACATGTATAGTTTTCTGCTATTTTTTATATTAAATAAATTGAATATATTCATTTCTAGATATTTAAAGCGTTTGGTGCAGATTAAAATGTTAAGTGAATTACAAATATTGTATAATTACAATTATGAGGTACGTAGAATAGAGACAGAGCAGAAGAGAGGTTACAAGGGGTTAAGGGTTAGGGGAAATGGGAGTTATTGTTTCATTGTTACAGTGTTTGTTGAGAAGATGAAAAAGTTTTAGATAGTTTTAGACTAGATAGTTCTCTGATGCAGAAGGTTGTCTGGAAGTGAAATTCTGAAATTAATGTGCTTTCGGATAAAATTTCCTAGCCACTTTTGCAGTGTAGGCCTTGGGGAATTTGTAAATCCTCTAATTATAAAATTTCATTGAACTATAATTTAATGAGCATTTCCTTTCCATAAGGCAGATAAGAAGTAGCTGTGTGACTGCTGTGTGACTGTTTTCATGCAGTTGTTCTTCAATCACATTAGCAGGTCAGAAGAGAAACTAAAAATGTTAGTCACTATCCATTTGTGACTAAATAAAAAACAAAAACAAGGAAAGAAAAGAAACTCCATAAAAAATAGCAAACACAAAATTGTTTTCTGAATGTGAAAATACAAATCTATCTCAAATTTATAGTCAGCTGCCTATTTAGGAGTGAAACATTGAAGGTAGTTATTTTAAAATAACCTCAGGATAAGGAAACCTGCTGTCACCCTGTCTTTGAACATCATTCTGAAAGTGCAGACAGGTGGGAACTAAACAAGTCTATATATTGGAAAGGAATAGGGATGATATCATCGTCTGCCCTAAAAATCTAGAAGAGTCAACTGCACCTTGGAGAGTGAGTAGTTTAGTTACAATTGGATATTGACTTAATATATAAAATTACATGTTTTTATTTACATGTGAACAATAAACTCTTGTAAAACATAATGGAAATAAGATTACATTAATAATATAAAAAGCAATAATGTAGTGCCTCACATATATAGTGGGCATGCAGATATTTTTGAACGAATAAAAATTAATCAATAATATTAACAAATTAATGAATAAAATATCAGCACCCATATTTAGAAGCTTTAGAAGTCTTTAATAAATAGAAATACATACAATATTCTTAGATAGGTGGACAGTATTAAGATGTCATTTCTCCACTAATTATAAATACAGTCTAATCCAAATGAAAAAAGTCAGGATTTTGTGTGGGGGTTGGGGAGGATAAAGAAATGTATTTAATATATATCCATGACAATTCTGGTTTTGTTTTTTTAAAAATATAATAGGCCAGGGAGACACTGAGATTACAAAGTTAGAGAGCAAACTTGATGTAGAACAAGCAAGCGTCAGTGCGATGGTATGGAAGGACCAGGGACTCAGTGGTTGCTGAGTCAGTTTTCGGTACGGGGATCTGACATTGATTTGAGTGCCTTCTCTTTGCTCAGCCTGAGCATACATTCACTTGCTCACCCTCCTGGCTCTTACAGGAGTGGGGGGTGGCAGGGTGCTGGGGGAGTCCTAGGATGGGGCACTGGCTCATTCTTTGTTCTCACCTGACCGCAAGGGCTAGCACTTCAAGAACGATGTTCCAAAAGAAGGGTGACAACAACCTGCTCAGATATACTGACTGATAAACTGAATCCCAAAGGATGAGTAAATAGAAGAATTGACTGACTGCGTGTAAGGGGCAGTGATGGAACAGTAGGAAGGGTGAGCATTGTTGGGAGTACTGCAGACACAAGTGGCTGGTAGAGAGCACAGGAGGGCGAATGGCAGGAGATGGCCCTCGATGGTGAGCAGGTGCCAGATCACGGGAGACCTGGAGTCCACACTACAGATCTCAACCTCTGTTTAAAGCGAGCAGGAAGCCATTCCGGGATTTTAGGCAGCGGATGACTTGAATCTAACTCTGATGTGTGTCAGTGGGGTTGTAACAGAAGGATTAACTTGCTCTTCTGTTTGTAGCCCACAGCTCCTTGCATACAGGAGTTCCTCACCCTTCTGGCTGTGTGCCACACTGTTGTTCCCGAAAAGGATGGAGACAACATCATCTACCAGGCCTCCTCCCCAGGTGAGACCTTTTGGCCGATGTGCCCTGCTGTCCCCTTCTCTGGAGCCTTGGGTGTTTGCATTACTTGTGGGAGATGTGATGGTGTATCCCACCCCACAAAGACCCCCTATTTGCCTCTGGCCTCACACAGATTATGGGCTAAGGCTGTAAATGTTAAAAATATAGAAAACTGGTGCTGGGTTCTACTGACTGTAGTAACACTTTGACGGCAAGAGGAGGCCCCAGGCCATCTTGCATTTCCTAGCAGAAGTCATTAAACTAGACAGAGCTGCACATGAGGCCGGACTTCTTTAACTGGTGTGGGTTTTGCTAATTCGAAAAATAGTACTTGCTAAGCAGAATTCTGGCATTACCAGTGCTTAGTCAATGTTTCGTCAACTCTTGATTGATAGATGAAGCTGCTTTGGTGAAAGGAGCTAAGAAACTGGGCTTCGTGTTCACAGGCAGGACACCGTACTCAGTCATCATAGAAGCCGTAAGTGACATGCCTGGGCACCTCTCTACCTTGTAGATCACCTACTCTTATGAAGACTGTCTATTTGAAATAGCATATCTGTTGTAAATATGGTAGCTAAATGTCTATTTTTTTTTCTGTGAGAAAGTAAGCCTGTAGAAAAACCGAGGATGATATGTAATTTTATTAGCTCATTAATATTGTTTTTGCATTTGCAGTAATTTTTCTCTCTTAATGATGCTTCTTGACAAGTCAATACACAGATGTGGAATTATTTGTAGTAAAGCACTTAGAGTAATAGTTGGGAGACTGCTGCAGGGCCCACTTACTTTGAGAGCAGCTTCTAAAGGCCATTCCTGTGGCCTCGGTGCCCAGCTGTTCTTGCACAATGAGGCTCTTGCTCTATTGCTCCAGTCTCCTTGGCTGGGAGAGAAAGAAATTGGCACTGAGGCTCCTTTTTATATACAGGAGTTTTTATTTTCCCTTCAGCCCAGGGGCTGATTAATTTTATTTATATTTTCTTACTTTCCCTCTCAAGAAGACTGAGGGGAAAATGTGGTAGTAGGAACAAATTTAAATCAAGAATAAGATCACATAGGGATCCTTGAGAATGGGCAACAGGGGAAGTTGAAGGTTAGGACTGTTGAGGCACTGGTGTTTGTCATGGTGGTCAGGTGGCGGGTCTGCCTGTTACTCCAGGCTGGGTTGATGAGGGCCTGGAGAGAGCCACTGTCTCCTCTCTCCTCTGTCTTTCTCCCCCCCTCAATTTGGGGGTGACTCATTGATTGTTACAGTTTTTGGGTTTATTCATCTGTAAATCCCTAGTCCACTTCAATGCATTTGAAATTCACTTCTAACTTATATAATAACTTGATATTGTTCCTGACTTAGCAATAGTCCATTTTTTCTTTACTTATATTCAAAACCTATAAAATATTATAATGTACACAAGTGCCCATTTCTTGATATTTTCAGTTTATTTTCTTATGGACTATAGAGATCAGCTTATATTTATTTTTACTTTATTTCATACAACAAAGGGAATTTTGCTTAGGGAAGTTTGCAATCATTAAAAGTGAAATTTTTTATAGGAGGTTTTTTTTTTTTTTTTTTTTATAAATGTAGCCTTCTTCCCCTTCATTTTGAGGAGACTTTTATTTAGACCTTCATATGGGACATTCAGTTGTATGGGTGTTTACCTGCATTGTAACAGTGGGATTGGGAGGCCATGTGGATGAGCTGGGCACAGTGGGAGAGACAAGGAGAGAGTGGATGCTTCTGCCCTGTCACAATGCTGGACAAATATGGGGGCACTAGAGAGCCAATTGATGTCATCATCGTGTCAGCTGATGATGAAAAGTGGAGCGACACTCCTTGGTCATTTAATTAAATGATTAAGGCCATATTTCTGGAAGTAAAAAAAGACTATCTGATAGTGGGGTCCCTTGGCGTGTCCTGTGGGGATCAGGCTGAAACTGGCAGTCCAACGACATCTGCTGCTCCGGCTCATCCCAGCCCCACTGTGCCTGCTGCCGCCGCTGCCACTTGGTAGGCTTGCTGCCGCTCCACTGCGGTCTCCGGGCTGTGGTGGCCATCCCTGAGCCCTGCGTCTGGTGTCTGTCGGTCAGCTGAGCAGCGCTCCTGCTATGGGAGTATACTGACCACCAGGAGGCAGCTCCTGCATTGAGTGTCTGCCCCCTGGTGGTCAGTGTGCACCATAGCATCTGGTTGACTGATCTTCGGTTGTTTGGTCACCTAGGCTTTTATATATAT
>NW_006283442.1:1955649-1961439 GCF_000327345.1 Myotis davidii
AGTGGCCCAGTGCACGAATTCATGAACATTGAGAGGAAATTAATTAGAAGAAATATTTTGATATCGCTATTCACCCTTTTTCTATAATAGAAGTATCAACCAAATTCACAATCCACAATGACAGATGGAAACATGCATGTGCGATTGGTGCCAGCAAGAGCTTTATATGTATTGAGCATGCATGAGTCAACTTAGCCTTTTATAAATATAGAATAAACTTGCTTAATTAGACCTGCTTTCTGATTTAGCTAAACTTTTCCCAGCCCAGTGAAGCACCCAAACTTCTCTTTCAGGTAATTGTCAGCAACACAGCAGTAAATATCAACACAAAGCAGATTATTATTATAGATCATGCAGAGGGAACAAAGGGTAAAATATTTAATTGCAGCAGTTTTTTTTAAAAAAATTTTTTATTGATTAAGTTATTACATATGTGTCCTTATCCCCACGTTACCTCCCATTCCTCCCCACTCATACCCTCACCCCTCTGTTGTCTGTGTCCATTGGTTAGGCCTATATGCTTGCATATAAGGTCTTTGGTTGATCTCTCCCCCTTACCCCCACCCTCCCCTACCTTCCCTCCAAGACCCGACAGTCCAATCAATGCCGCTCCATCTCTGGATCAGTCCTTGTTCATCAGTTTATGTTGTTCATTATATTCCACCAATGAGTGAGATCATGTGATATTTATCTTTCCCTGACTGACTTCTTTTGCTTAGCATAATGCTCTCCAGTACCATCCATGCTGCTGCAAATGGTAAGAATTCCTTCTTTTTTACAGCAGCGTAGTATTTATTGCATTGTGTAGAGGTACCATAGGTTTTTAACCACTCATCTGCTGATGGGCATTTAGGCTATTTCCATATCTTAGCTATTGTAAATTGTGCTGCTATGAACATAGGCATGCATATATCCTTTCTGATTGGTGTTTCTGTTTTCTTGGGATATATTCCTGGAAGTGGTGTTACTGGGTCAAATGGCAGTTCCATTTTTAAATTTTTGAGAAAATGCTATACCGTTTTCCACAATGGATGCACCATTCTGCATTCCCAATCTATCTAAGCTTTCTAAATCTCCGTTTTCTGGTTAATGAAAAGAGAATAGGATTCCACCAGGTCTCCTATCTACCTACTCCAGGACTTCTGTGAAGATCAAATGAGATGAAGTATGGAAAAACACTTCACAGACATTTGGTTACAGTGTAAAGTGTTTCCACCTGGCTATAAAGCAAGTGGTGTTCCTGGGCTGAAGAAACTTCAAGGAGGCTAGTCCTCTCTAGGAAGAGGAAGCCGGGTGTTGCTACTTGACATCATTACCTGGAAGGAGGGAAGGACACTTAGCACATTAGCCTTTTATATAGATAGATTAGATAGAATAGATAGATTGATAGATAGATGATAGATAGATAGATAGAAACTTTTAAAATGCCATTCAACCATCAATCCTGGGGTATTATCAAACCACAAATTCCCAAGTTGGTTAGCAGCTATTTACATGACATGACTATACTGATCATCTTAATATCCAAGTCCTTGGGCTGCCCACAGGAATGGTTGATATAACAGCAGTACAAAGAGGGCTCCTGGCCATCATGGTCATAGTGCCAAGGAGGCTAGCAGTGGGCACAGGGATTTAACAAAGTTGGGGCAGGCTGAGGAGAAAGGGAACTTGTGGTTGCGGAAAGAGGGGAGTGAAGGCTGATGAAGGCTGGTTTAAGCAGATGGTTAGTTATATTTTAGTATACAAAGAGAAGGGGTGGGGAGTTGTGGATGGGGCAATAATGATTATTCAGTGCTACCGTGTGTCAATCATGCACTTGGTAATTTGCATGTTACTTCATTTTTTTCTCTCCAATCTAGGGGACAGGTACTATCACCGTTTGTAAGAAAGTCACACATTTCGTGGAGAAACTGAACTCAAACTCATATCTGTTGAACTCCAAAGCCTACATTCTTTTCACTGTGATATATTGCAAATAGAGACAAAATTTGATCAAAAAGCTTGAAAATGGCACATACATAATCTGGAATATTCTGAGGAAAAATTGAGAGCATTGATGTTCCAAATTTGAAGAACCTGAAGAAAAGGATTTTTGATTAATTGTCCTAAAACCTGATGATGATTTTATTTCCTTAATTTTAAATCTAAATTCTAAGAAAATCTGAATTATAAAAATTTTTCCTAAATTTAGGACATAGGCATTTGTCAGGTAAACCTAACCAGAACTGACATGAGGCTACTTATGGTCTTTATGAATCTCAGTGTGAATAGTCATATATTTTGCTGAATAAAATTGATGTGTGGTATTATAGGGGGTTGCCATGGGGATGTTATAGTGTATGCACATAGTTCTATAAAATGTCTTAAATTATGCATTCAAAAGTGTAACTGGCCTGAAAGTTGTCTTTTTATTTTCATGTCTTGAAAGTAGCTATACAGCCAAACTAACTAGAGAAAAATTAGAAGCTATTACCAGAAGGGGGAGCTATGACCCCACCAGACTAACTTGTAGGAAACCAGTACTGTTGAAAAAGCTTTTGCAGGGGGATAGAAAAATGAGGGAGAATGAGAGGCAGAGGGAGAAGGAGAGAGAGGAAGGGGAGAGGTATATGTGGAGAGGTTTATGACTGGGGAGATTTAAACATGCTGCATCTCAGTTAAGAGCCCGTTTTTCTTTCTTTAGATGGGACAGGAACAGACATTTGGAATCCTTAACGTCCTGGAATTTTCTAGGTATGTTTCTCTTTCATGCATTTGAAATAAAATACATGTACATATACATATACATATACATACACATATACATATACATATACATATACATATACATATACATATACATGTGAGTGTGTGTGTATAATAACTTCATCAGTGCGTTTGCATGATGGTGTGATTAATATAGCACTTAAGTATTAAATATAGTAAATATATTTCCATAAACCCTCTTCTTTCTGGAATTTGTGACTCATTAGAGAAAGCAAAGTAGGTAAATTTTCTTTTTTTTCAAATGAAATATTATGCTTCCATATCCTCCTTTTTCTTTGGATTTCCAGAACCTGGTGTTCTCGCATCAGGATCCACAGATATGCCTGCATAGTTTGGAGTATGTGATGAGGGAATTATTTCCGTTGGTTTTCCCAGGTCCATCTGAGTACTCCCATGCAGGATCTGGGAACTGACAAAGAAGAGTAGATAAGATGAATTCATCCTACTACAGGCTTGGTCTGAGCAGGGCAGCTCTCCGTATTTGGACTTAGTCTTCCCGTTGTAGTTTATTTAATTTTGATCTGGGATACTTGTCGGATTGCTTGTTTGCCTAGATCAGTGGTCGGCAAACTCATTACTCAACAGAGCCAAATATCAACAGTACAGCAATTGAAATTTCTTTTGAGAGCCAAATTTTTTAAATTTAAAATATATAGGTAGGTACATTGTTATTAACTTAATCAGGGTACTCCTAAGGCTTAGGAAGAGCCACACTGAAGGGGCCAAAGAGCCGTATGTGGCTCGTGAGCTGCAGTTTGCCGATCACGGGCTAGATCATTCACAGTTTGTTATAAAAGTATCTTAATGTTTTGTTTTCCCTTCTTCCTTAACACTGAACTGTCCATACTAGAGCAAGTTTCTCTTGTTACTTTCAAAGCATCTTTTCCTACTATTGAAATTAGGAGGATTTTTCAACAACCTTTATTAACTGATTCACAAATTGTTTACTCTGTCTGCTTTATAAGCTATTTGAAAAAGATCAATTTTTTACCCTCTTTTAGGAAATGCTTCCCAGCCCTAGTCTTTAGTTTTAGGACTGAAAACTTGAGTCCTTAGGATTGAGTATTCAATGGGAGAGAAAGGTGGTTGATAACAGTAATAGTTCACATAGGGGGTCGGGGACAGGTCCATGTGTGGAGGTGAGGGACATACTAAACATCTCTCTAGATGTAAATATCTTTCCAGATGTTTTGTGCCCCATCTCTTGTTGATGTCTTGGAAACTGTGCTGTTATGTGGCTGCATTAACTGGGGGCAGCAGTTATTGGAGGGATGAGGAGGAGGAAAGGGAGTTAGATTAAAACAGGTGAATATGGATGGAGATATGAGAATCTATTAAAAAATATTGGAGAATGAGAGGGAATAAAAAATCATTTAGTTGACATCTTTTTCTGGATGCCACTTAGTCACTTCTTTGAAGTAATTGGTGGCAACCTTGCTTTATACAGAAACTGAAATTCCAGGTGAATAATCTTGCTTAGAACACCTGGCTACCAGGTAGCTCAGAGAGAATTCAAATCCAGCTCAGAGAGTGTGCTGTGGGTTAGGATGCAGGGATTTACACAAAGCTGGAGAGATAATGTCCCTTAGTCTTAGGAGCTTACAGTCCCTCGGAAATCACCTATTCAAAGGCCAAAGAGGTGGGGGATCAAGGGCCCACTGTAGTTGGGATGTGTTTCAGGAGGATGATATGTTGTCTGCAAAGGCATGGAACTGAGGGCCTAAAGAAGGAGAACAGTAAGGCTTCTGGTGAGCTGGGAGCCTGGTGTGTGAGAGGGTTAAGTGGGAGATCAGGAGAGGCTGCAGAGTTCGTTGGAAATCAGCAAGAAGAGGAATCCATAGGCAATGGGGAGCCATTGAGGCTTCCTGAGTGAGGTTGGGTTACGATGAAAGATGAATAAGGAAGTGACCACGTTGGAGTGGGGAAAGGAGTAATAGAGTATACCTTAGTGCTCAGTTAGGGGTGTTCTATGAATTAGTAATTTCTTTCTACTCCTGTTAAAAGATGCAATGAGGAACTTCTGAGTGAGGTGGATTTATAGTGATGGTTCTCCATTTTGCTCTTATTGGACAGGTTACTTAATATTTTTGAACTGCAAAATAAGGAAAAACAGAGCATTGCCAGAAGTGAATTAGATGTCCATAGTAGATGCTCAAATTCTCTGTTTCTGTGTCTTTGACTATAAAAAGCTACACTAGTGAGTTTTTTATGGCAGGGAAAGGAATAGGTTTATGTCCATTATATGTAAGTAAAAAGAATAGGAGATACACAATTAAAATCTGACATTGAGGAAAAAGGTAGGGAAAAATGGAGCTTGGCCATTTTGGGCCTTGCCAGACCACCTTTTGACTTGTTTGGTGTTTAATCATAGGACGTAGGTCCTATAAAACACAAATGAGAACTTTCTTTTCCTTTTTTTATATCTACAGTGACAGAAAGAGAATGTCTGTGATTGCTCGAACTCCTTCAGGACAACTCCGGCTCTATTGTAAAGGGGCTGTAAGTACTGGCTAGTCCTGCACAGCCGGGCGTTCTTGGCAGCCCTGCTGTTAACCTGGGGCTTTTCCCAAACGCTGTCCTCATCATTCTGGTCCTTTGCCCAAAGGTGAAAGGTTCCTTCAGGTGGGCCATCAGGTTGGCTTCATAGTAGAAGCCCACTGACGATAATGGTGGTTCAAGCCAGGGTGGCAAGGATGGCCGGTGAAAAGCTAGCTTATAGTCAACAGCTGGTTTCAGAAACAGTAACTTGCTGTGTCATGGAAAATCCCGGGAGTATGAATTCTGATTCTAGTTTACCACTGTTGTGTGGTAACTTTGGGAAGATAAAGTAATTTGTGATAATCCTTATATATGCAGGGTGGGCAAAATCAGGTTTATAGTTGTGAGTGTGGGAAACCCAGTTAATAAAGCTATTGTAATCACGACCTACATGTCTTTCCATACGAAAAACTGTAAACCTACTTTTGCCCAACCCTGTATGATTATATATATGAATATATATGAAGATTGTATATGTTTGTGAAT
>NW_006283442.1:1961687-1974676 GCF_000327345.1 Myotis davidii
TATATATATATATATATTTAAAACAGCTATTCTCAATTTTTGTGATTTATTTTTTTATTCATCACAGAGGGTTCTGTGGCCATATTTTTACTGCCCCTTTTGGTCAGTTTCCTAGGTCAAGCTTTTTGTTTTGATTGCTTCCCAGTAATCAAATCTAAATGTATTATTTTTAAGGAAAGATGTTACTATATATGAGCCTGACTTGCAAAATTATATCTTATATGGTCCTATGTGTAGAAGGAAAGAATTATTAAGCTCATTTTATGAGCCTGTTTCGAGAATATGAGGTTGAAAATCTTACTAATCTTTATCAACTGTGGAAAGAAGCACTTTCTTGTTTCAGTACACTTAGCTAGAGCTTTTAAAAACTGAGTAATGCATGGGAATTCTAAAGGCATTATATCTGGACTCATTAAAGAATTCTGTTTATAGTAATAACTGAAATCAAAATTATGTTCGCACATGATAGTTTTTTTTAAGTGTTTTATTTGTTTGTTTATTTGCCATTGTGTTCTAAGTACCACAGCAAGTACAGAGGGGGCAATGTGGGTGGCACAGAGGAAGGCTGTAACTAAACAGTGTAAATATGGAAAAGCTACAGTGCAGTTTTTATTTTTATAGGATTTAATTTTCTTCAACTTGTCTCCCCAAACCAAATTAGATATCTTTAAAATAGAATTATGTCCTAAAACTGTACAGTTTATAGCATATTAGATGGATCATCTGTGTTGTCCAGTCCTTCAGCCCTGCTGTCATGGCAACTGTCAGAGGGTGATGTGTTTCTCAGCTGAAAGGGGTTCCATGCCCCATGGGAGGTGCCCTTCCCCGTTAGCAGCTTCTGAGTGTCAGGAAGCAAGAGTACTTGAGCAATTTAGGACATGCCTATACCCTTCTCACTTCTGTACAAAGGTACTATAAACTTTGGTGTGAATTGTGCAAATTTGGGGGAATGTAGCACCATTGTGTCTTTGATGGTTCTGCTGACACCAATGGTCTTCAGTTTTTTTTTAAACTTCTATTATTATATTTTTAATTTTAGTTTTCAATTACAGCTGACACTCAGTTTTGTTTATTTTGGTTTCTGGTGTACGCATAGTGGTTAGAGAGTTCTATAATTTGCGAAATGATCCCCAGATCACTCAAGTACCCACCTGGCACCATGCATAGTCATTCAGTATTATTGACTATATTCCCTGTGCAGTACTTTACATCCCCATGGCTGTTTTTATTTGGACACATCCATACTCAATTTGTTTTCCAAAGCTCATGGCTGAATCCAGCTAAGAACAATATTTCTACTTGCCCACTCAATATTCTCATGAGAATAAAATAAACACCATTGAAACAAAGCTGTGTTCAGAATGCTAACCAAAGGTTTACTTACGGTTTGCCAGTCACACTGTTTCCTTATTTTATAGGACAATGTAATTTTTAAGAGACTTTCGAAAGATTCAAAATACATGGATGAAACATTATGCCATCTGGAATATTTTGCCACAGAAGGTAAGTGAACTTTGGAAATGCTGTTTTTAACCATTGAAGTCATACTTTCAAAGGTCTATGACTGGTGCCTGGGTAAGCAGTCATGTTCTGAATAGGCATGTTATGGTTGGACGTGGCTGGCTTCATAGGAGTATAAGTTTCTAACGCTAACCCCTGTGCCCATCCTCCACATTCTGTGCCCTTGGCAGTGACAAGATGTGTGGCAAGGTCCATATTCAGTTATCTACATATGTCTCTGCTGACTCCAACCAGCAGTGCAGAGGGAAAAGACAGGCCAAATCATTCTGTACAATCAGCTTGTAGTTATGGTTCCCTTTCTTGGAAAAGTCATGTTATTTTCCTGTCCCTCTCTTGTGGTCCTTATGACACTGGCTTACCCAGTGTGAGGGGTACAGAGGAAGCTAATGACTACAGGAAATAATTCATTGGACCCACAGAGGAACAGGAAAAGAGTTCTCTGAAAGGCTTTAAACAGCACTGATGTCAGGGTTTCCTGCAAGGGAATGTGATGAAAGCTGGAGCCTTGCTGAAGTACTGACTGCTGCTTTTTCCTTGTGTGCTCCTATGGCTGCATGCACAGACACACACACACACAGACACACACAGAACAGACAAACACACACACACATACACACGCACACACGGCTGCTTGAAAGTCTGGATCTTTCACATGGTAGCACATTGCGTTTTTATTGCTGTCTTGAAATGTACCTCCTGCCTCCTCTAATTGCTGATACCTGCTACTGCACATATAAAGATGAATCCTGTATAACTCCTGCACTTCTCTTCTGTGGGAATTTACTTTCACAGCTTCTCATGTACTCACAAATCTATAGAAAAGGTGGTTTATGTTAAAATACAGTAGAGTTGTTTGTAAATTCCCTCTTTTAGATGTGTGAAAGTTGAATTAGTGACCTAAAAAGCAGCTGGTATTTTAAAAGTTTTTGAGCATGCTGGTATGGAATGGAGCCACATGAGGTTGGCTAGGAGGGAAGGTACCCTGCTTGCCCCCACCACTAGTGGCACCATCAGGATACACTGTGGCTGTTTCGCAGGCTTGCGGACTCTCTGTTTGGCGTATGCTGACCTCTCTGAGAGTGATTATGAGGAGTGGCTGAAAGTCTATCAAGAAGCCAGCACGATATTGAAAGACAGAGCTCAGCGGCTGGAGGAGTGTTATGAGATCATTGAGAAGGTAACTGCACATGATAAAGCCCTTACTGCCTGATGGGGGGCTTACCCGCCTGTCCAACAAGTCTTGGAGCAGGGATCTTGTAGCTATAGAGTGATGTTCTCTTTTCTGGTATCTCAACCACTAGCTTTTAACCGTTTCTTACCTTGTTTTAAGAAACACTTAGTTTTTATGGACTGTTTAAGGTGTAGCCACCCTCAGCTAAGCATTAGTGATTTCTTAAGAAGTTTCAGGAGAACACAGCATCAATGATTTTCTGGGTCTGCCTAAGATTAGGCTTAACAAGATGATCTCATCCTATGGAGTTACGTGAGCAATGAGAATTCATAGGCTGGTAGGACACTGTACATACTAAGAATTCTCGCACCTATGTATTCTAATAATTTAAAGTTTTGCCATTGCTAGTCCACGTTGCCTACTTTGATTTTTGTTGTTGTTGTCTTCTTTATTTTATCCCAAGACCTTAGGTAGCTTCCTACACATTGGATTCCCTGTTAAAGAATAAAATTCAACTGAGTAAATTTGAAGATCTTATTGGCTTTACTAAGCAGTTGGTAGCATCCCATCTAGCAATTAGAAGGGCGCTCTGAAGGTTTTTATAGACTCTGACAGTGTGCTAGGGGAGTAAAAGAAAAGAAAGGATTATTTTTAGGCTGGGTTGTCTTTTGTTGGGAAGGGATTGGTAGGGGGTTTATTATGCAGATTACCTTACTAGTATTTCTCAGGAAATTCCAGCCTGATTGGTTTAAAATTTCATTGCAGGGAGAGGCTGAAAATGCAATTAGGTTAGTTATTAAGTTTTGGTTTAGTGGCATGGCTTAGTGATAGTGACTCCATTTTGGCCTGAAGTTTTTTCATTTGTTTGATTGTTTTTGTTTTTCTTTCACCTCAAATCTGGGAGCTTTATTTCAACTTTTTCTGTTTCATATCAGCAACCATTGGTCCATCCATTTTTCAGTTTCTTATAACTCTGAAGTCATCACTTGATTGCTTTTTTCACCCCTGTGTGTGTTTGTTTATTTCCACTTTGCTTTTTTATACTCAGTTTATGAGTTTTACATTCACTTGTTTGTCATTTTATTGAATTTTGGGTGGGATTAAAACTGAATTTAATTTGCCCTGCTTTACTTTTGGAGTCAGAAAAAAGTGATTAAGTAGGTGACCTTAATCACTAGGAAAGGGGCTGTGTCTGTCGCCATCCATCCTCGGTTCCCTGTCTCAGCCCTGAAGGTCCTGGCGGGGTTGGGAGAGGAGGCTATGGTCGCCGGGCGCAGAAGGAACAGACACCAGACACCGCTGCTGTCATTGGCGCCCCGCCACCAAGTGGTTCCCTGCCTCCCCTCCTCCTCCTTCTGTCAGTGCTGCACTGCCACCCATCGGGCCTGCTGGCTGGGGAAGGGACGGGGGAGGGACTGCGGGAGGTTGGCCAGCTGGAGAGAGGGACCACGGGTGGTTGGCCGGCCACAGAAGGTTGGCTGTGGGAGTGCACTGACCACCAGGGGGCAGCTCCTGCATTGAGCATCTGCTCCTGGTGGTCAGTGCGTGCCATAGGGACTGGTTGACTGGTCATTCTGGTTATTCTAGTTGTTCGGTTGTAACGATTGCTTAGGCTTTTATATATATAGATAATACTCGAGTCATTTTCACAGTTATAAGGGAGGGCTCATATACTATTAATATCCTCAGGATAACTTGCCCACCTGTTCTGCTAGATGACTTCTGTTCTAAAATGCTGGTGTACAAAGAAATAAATGACTACTGGATGCCTATGTGTATGGAGAGGTTCGGACATTGGCAATAGCTTGGAAATGCCACACATCTAGATATCATTAACTATCTGGAAACAAAGATTTAATGTAGAGGAAACATGATTATTGTCTCACAGCATTTTGACTGCCTTTCTTTTGTCAGAGTTTTGCCATAAATGCTGCTCTTAAGTATGTACCAATCTTTAATTGAAGATATTTTTCAATCTAGAATTTACTGTTACTTGGAGCCACAGCCATAGAAGATCGCCTTCAAGCAGGTGTTCCAGAAACCATAGCAAATCTACTGAAGGCAGGAATTAAAATATGGGTGCTGACAGGAGACAAACAAGAAACTGCAATCAATATAGGTAATTAATTTAAAAGAATTCCCTGATGCTGGTTTTTGTGTTGTTTTTAAAGTTCTTGTAGAAGCAACTAGGGGTTCCTCAAATGCATTGAAAATTATATTTCATAGAACTCTTCATTCTAAGACAAGAAAATTTTACTGAAATCAAATGAAGATGGTTTTTTGAGCATTATCTACCCATTATAAACATTACAAATATTACATCTTCCTGTAAAGTATTAAACTCAGTTACCTGGGATATAGAATTTAAGAGTTAACAACTTTGATTTTATTATTGCCTTCTTCACAGAGTTATAGTCTAAGATACTAAGAGCATGTTTTCACTAAGTTTACATATGCAGTTATTTTATATAATTACTAAAGGCCATGCACCAGTGGGGTCCCTCGGCCTGACCTGCACCCTCTCGCAATCCAGGACTCCTTGGGGTATGTAGGAGAGCTGGTTTTGGCCCGATCCCTGCAGGCCAGGTCGAGGGACCTTTCTGGGTCCAGGGTGTGGGTGAAGTAGATTCAGGGCCAACAGTGTCCCAGCAGCAACCTAACCCACAGCAGATTCTATGAGGAATTGGGCTCCCTCCTCCCTCCTGTCTGGGTCCAGGGTGCGGGTGAACCAGATTTGGGGTGGACAGTGCCCTAGCAGCAACCTAACCCATGCCCGATTTCATGAGGAATCGGGCACCCTCCTCTACTGGTCAGAGTGTCTTCCCCCTGGTGGTCATTGTGTGTCATAGCTACCGGGCAAATGGTTGACCTGTTGGACGGTTGCTTAGGCATATATATATATATACCATTTTAATGATTTTATCAATTAATAGATTTTTCTAAGAGTCTTGTATTTTTCTTTTCCCCATCTGAGTTGGCAATCTCTTTGGTTGCTATGTTATACAGAAATGAAAATTGAAGAAAAGAAATTTAAGTACAAATAACTCTATCAGTGTTAAAGAGGTACATTTTAAGTCTGAAAAGGAATTGAAACTACTAATTTAAAGAAAATCTAGTTTTGATTATTTGAATTATTGTTAAATTATCTGGTATTTCTGTCACCATTATGGTGTAACAAGCTATGGTATATATGTGATAAAATAAAAATATGAGGACTACATAGCTTATAATGTATTTAAGGAAATAGATTCTTTGTCAGAGATCATTTTAGAAAGAAATGTACTAGGACATCTGAATTGTTGTCCTGTTTGGAGTAGTCTTCCCAGTGCCCCTTTGCCTAAACCTTCTTTTTTGAATCAGCTCCATTTCTTAGATAACCTCAATTGTAGACAATACCTACCATATTGAATGAATTTCATCTCTTTAAAATTTTTATTTATTTTTTTATTGATTTAAGAGAGAGAGAGAGGAAAAGAGATCGTGTGCCTCGTCTGGGAATCAAACTATCAACCCTTCGGTGCATGGGACACACTCCAACCAACTGAGCCACCCAGCCAAATCTCATCTCTTTTTTTAAATAGACAAAAACATTTAATAATTTCTTCTCAAGGGTATAGCTAATCAAATGCAATTTGAACTCCCAACCAACTGAAAGTAAAGTCACAGAAGAGTACTATGTGATTCAGAGCAGCCTCTGAAGCATTGGTTATAGACTTTGTCCATTGATCTGTGATAGATGTCTCTCAAATGCAAGTTTTTGGAGAATAGTTTGATGAAGTTTCTGTGAAGGCCTATCACTACTACTAAAAAATAAAAACCTATTTCTTATAACCTTTTGGTGATATAACATCTTTATAAATGAAGGATAATACATTGGCTTTTGGTATAATGTCTCTGTATGTATATACATTGGCCCTTCAGCTATAATTTCCCATATAAACTTGGCCTAAAGCACCTGCTATTGAACTATGGCTCCTGTTGTTCATACAGAGTACATAAAGTTGACTGCTGCCCGGAAATTCTTAGTTCAAATTTAGGGATATGCGCTAGCTGGTTTGGTTCAGTGGATAGTGTTGGCCTGCATACTGGAGGGTCCTGGGTTTGATTCACATCAAGGGCACATGCCTGGGTTGCGGGCTTAATCCCCAGTGGGGGGCGTGCAGGAGGCAGCTGATCGGTGATTCTCTCTCATCATTGATGTTTCTATCTCTCTCCCTTCTCTCTGAAATCAATAAAAATATACTTTAAAAAACTTAGGGGTATGTTTTCTGCTCCTCTAGAGCAATATGAAAGAAGTGGGTAACTCCCACAAGTTAAAATAGAACTGTAGTGATAAGCTTTTTAAATTTTCTAGATCTTAAGTGTTTCTGTTGGACTAACAGCTTTTCTATTTCCCTAGACCCACACTTAATTTCCACAGCCAGATCACCCTGCCCTTGGGAGCACACATGTCCCTCTTCTTACTTGCTCCTTTTGTTTATTGCAGCTCATCAGAGTCTAGCCAAGTTTGGAATAAATACAAATAAAAGCAAAGGGCTGCAAATCAACCCAGAAGCACAAATGGCTTCTTATTCCGAGGAAGACTTTACTTGCACACAGTGAGGCTTCTCTGAGCCTTATGAGATAATTGATACCTGTCCAGTTTTTATAAATGACAATTGTATGATTTTGTGTGTGTTTTTTAAAGAATGTATAACAACATTTGTAGCTTGGGTTCCATAACACTCACATCCATAAGATTCTTTAAAATTGATCTTTTATAGCTAATTTTCAAGACCACTATGCCTCTTGCTTATAAGCTGATGACTTTGCCAAAGTCTTATATTTCTCCTGGAGCTTGTCTCTACTTACATTTGTGCTAGTGTGTTAGTTGAATTCAAACATCTCTTGGGTGTCACAAAGTAGGCTTGTAACAGCTCAGGCACTGAAGTACTTTGGAAAAACTATGTCTGAATTATTTTTTCACTTTGTATTCAGAACTCAAGTTAGTAACCTTGGGCGATATTGAGGGATTAAATGTCATTTTCTGACTTAAGATATCTGTTGAGCCTGCACATGTTACAGAATGTGTAGACATCCAGTCATTTTATTAGACTCTCTTGTGTCAGATCACAGACAACAGCTACATGTAGGACAAGGTCATGCTCCAGATAGTCTGGGTTGTAAAGCCTGTGTTCTAACCCAACCCAAACCGTAACCCTAACCTTAACCCTAACCCTCAGTAACATGAACCATTATTGATCTGTCTCTTATTATACTGACTGGATATTATGTACATTTTTGTGCATTCTAGTGCATCTAGGGTACCCAGAAGATATTTGGGAGGAAGATCAAGTGTCTAGTAGTCATACTTCTAGATGAAGTCAGGAAAAGAGAACAAATGAATAATGTCTGCTGAGTGTCAGGCTCTGTGCTGGGCATGCTTTCTGGACACCATCTTCAGTCTTTACACATGTACAGTCTTAAGCTCAAGGGGGAAATTCAGAGTTTATAGAGGTTACACTCTACTTAATGACCAAGCAAATACTGGGTCTCAGGGCTCTTGACTTCTGATGTAGGGCTCGTTTTAAACAGATTCATAAGGTTTTACAAAATCTGTTCCCTGAAATTTGAGTTAGCAGACAGGAGGAGAATGGTAGTATATTTTATTCATTTGAAGATGCTCATTGTTTTTATATTTTAACATCTCTGAAATTGGGATGTCTTATGATTGTCAACTCTTAAAATTTTAAGGCAACAAGTCCTTAGTGGTACATGTAGTCAGAGTTCATATTTAGAGACTAGAGGCTCAATGCACAAAATTCGTATAAGAGTAGGCCTTCCTTCCCCTGGCTACTGACACTGGCTTCCCTCTGGCACCCAGTACCTGGGCTTCCCTCCCAGAGGGAGGCTCTGCCCACCTGCCGCAGCCCACTGGTCAGTGGCCAGGGCCTCCCTCTTTGGGGCGATCGTGGAGCCCCCCGATTGATCGCCCCGCTGGCCGGTGGGCTGGGCCTCCCTCTGTGGGGTGATCATGGGGCGATGGCTGGGCCCCCAACCAATTGCATCTCACCTGCCTAGGCTGGCCTGGAACCAGGGGGTGTCATAGTGTGGTTCCGGATGGTCATCCAGATGGTCATTCCACTGTTCGCCATTTGGTTGATTTGCATATTATGCTTTTATTATATAGGATGACATACGGTATGTTTGGGTTCTTGGCTCTTTTTAGTATTTGATCTACCTATTAATCATAGTTTGATAATTTATTTTAGTTCATGCCTGGAAAATAAATATACTTAGTCAAATTAAGTTCCAGGATATTTGTGTCTCCTATGAGCCAGTGAGTATTATGTAGATAGACAGTCATCTTGCCTGTAGGTTGTAGGTAGTTTAGAACTGGCACAATGCCAGACCCCTGCTGTGCCGTGCTTGCATTTATGCTAACTAGCTGTGTTTCAAGGAGTGCAATTTTCTATTTTAGCTTAAAAGTTTGGCATCAGCTAGTCTAAAGTGAAATCTCAAATGTAGCCTTTGTGAATTGTGTAGTTGTCATTTCCTTATTACCAATGGATAAAACATCTATTAAAATGTTAGGCAATACATGTGAAGTTTTCAGAATCTGTAATTTGTTTCTAGTGAATGTGGGATGAGTGAGAACAAAATCCTAGTGTGTATTTCATTTTATAGTCAGAAAATTGGAAATAGCTTTCATTCTCTTCCATGTCTGAGATGGAATTGCCCTCTGCATTTTGCTCCTTATCATTTGATACTTTTAAACCACTTCTTATAGTCTTAGAAGTTTAATTTTTTTTAAATGTGATTAAATATGGTGCATGCCCATTCTTTATTGCCCATAGATTGCATCGCCCATTAAAAGGGAAACAAATCCCCTTCTTAGGGGAAGCTGGGCACTGTTTTCCCCAGATGTGTTATTTCTTTGATTACCTGCAGCTGGCATTGTTGCCTGATGTTCTACTCTCTCAGCCTGGGGAACTTACATTCTCTACTAAGGGGATGAGTTAACTGTGCGACAAATTAAAGAGTGACATAGATGTGAAAGTAGTAATTATACAATGTAGGTATTAAGCATGACTGGTGTTAATAATAGTTAGTAAATGTTAGCTATAATGTGCCAAATACTGCGCTACATAAGTTCTTTACATAAATTTCATATTTAATTCCCTTTGAGATCGGCATTATCCCCTTTTCAAAGATAGAACTGAGGCACAGAATTATCAAACAACTTAGCCTAGGTCACAGAGATGTGAGAGTGCTGAAAATCTGAGCACATGATCACCACACTTGATATTCACTTCCCAGAAGGAAAAATATGTGATTAAAACTTGAGCCTTCAAGAGTTTGTTGAAGAGGAAAAAAAAAAAAGACTGAGCACAGAATGGGTAATGATAGGCCAGTTCAGGGAGAAGACTACAAGGCAAGGCTGAGTGTGTGCTTACATGTGATGGAACATCCCTGGGAAGGGTCTGAAGGGTCTGGAGGGAAAGGTGCCCAGGTGTGGTTCTATGGGCAAGTCCTTGGCTGCTTCATTCTACAGATGATTTAAGAATGCCATACTGAGCTTTTGTGGCCCCATCTGGAATAGTAAAGTTTTATCATCCATTCCTGATGTCTGACAATATGCTCCATATGCTCACACTCAAATAATGATTGACCACTTTCTCTGTGAAAATATTTAGAGGCAGCAACATACTTGGTGAGGGTTTGGAATCACGTTGAATCCCAAAAGTGCCTAGCTTGATTAATCTGATCTTAGGATGTATGGTCAGGAAGGATAAATTGTTCCTAACCTTTCCAAAACTGTAAACAAAAAAGTGGATTTGGATATCTATACTAATAAAAGGGTAATATGCTAATTAGACCAGATGTCTTCCAGACGTCCTTCCGGACAAAGCTGCAGCAGCTGTAAGGGCCAAGGGCCAGTGGCACAGGAGAGGCAGCGGTGCTGAGGGCCTGGGCCTGTCCCACCCGCGCCGTGCAGCCCTGCCTTCCACAGAGGCAGAGCTGGCGCTGGGAAAGGCAGGGCGGCCCGAGGTCCTGGAGTCTTCGCAGAGGCTGGACAGGGTGCGACCGTGGTTCCTCAACCTCCCCCAGCCCCTCCCCAAGCCAGCCTGGCCCCAGATGGCCCCCCCCACACACACACAAGTGGGTGAGGGGTGGGGCCAGTGCTAAGAAGTGAGGGCCAAGGGTCAGCAGCCCCTGCTACCAGCTTTGGCAGCAGTGGCGCAGTGATGGGGGTGGCACCTTCCCCTAATCCTCCAGGTTGCATCCTGCAGAAGGAGGCCAGACTGCAGCTTAGGCCCACTCCCGATGGGGGGCGAGCCTAAGCCATCAATAGGACATCCCCTGAGGGCTCCCAGACTGTGAGAGGGGGTAATGCTGGCTTGAGGGAACCCCCACCAGTGCATGAATTTTCATGCACTAGGCCTCTAGTCTTTAATAATATGAGCTTGCCTCAAAAAAAGAGATACTGGTGCAAAAACTGAGAAATTTGGTTTGGTAATATTTTCTAGTGTGAATTGTTATTTTATTGTCTTAAAATCAAGTCCTCTAAGTACCATAGACTGTACTATTTTGATTTCTCTGAATGTTGATTGTACTCAGGTAGTTGAAAGACTAAGACCTTTGTAGTGTGCATTCGTTTAGATGTAGTAAAAAGTGAAATCCCAGAGGTTCTGTCTCAGTCATTTTATGGTCGTCTTGTTAGACTTCGAGATTAAAGAACTAGATCTCAATTTACAAGTGTGGATTGACATTTCATACCTGGCTCTTCTCCAAGAGTTGATCTCATTTTATCCAAAAACATTAGAAATCAAGCAGTCCAAACCTGAATTGACATAATTTGATTTGCCACATTAGCTAAGTCACAATTAACTGTATTAAACTTCCATGGTCTATCTAGAGCAAGTGTGCTGTGTGATAATTCTCTAAGCAAAATCTCACTTCACTTTCCAAATTTAAAAACCACCACCAACAACCTGTTTCTTCTCTGAAACCTTTAGCTTTCTATATTAAAATTCATGAAAGTGTCAGTGGTTTTATTTATTGCCCTCTCCTTGCAATGGGTTAAAAAAATACTTCACATTTTCCCATAATGTCTTTGTGCAGCTTCAGTTGTCAAGTGGTATTTCTCTTAAATTGAAAAATATAGAATAAAGCAGCAAGCTAGGGCTTAAAAATTACAGCTCACTTCTGCAGCTGTTGCTTAAATAAAGAACTACCAGCAAATCCTTTTGCATCAGTTATACTAAACTTGTAACAGTCCATATTGCATTAAGTTGCTGAAGTCTCTGGGGATAAAGAAGGAGTAAGCCTAACATAGAGGGAAGTGATTAAGGTTGCAATATTCCCTTTTGTGAATGAAAATAAAATATAGATCTCCCTTCTGGGCCTAATCTAAGACTTTATGGGAAGGATAAATAAATATGTAAAATTTTAACAGGAAACAAATAGTTCAATTATTTTAGTCCTACCATGCAGAAATTTTACTGGCATGCTGGAAAGTTCTCAGTTTTACTCATCACTATTGTTAAAATATAAATATAAACGAGTTTGAAAATGCATAGAAATTTGTTTCATGTTTTCTTTTTTGTTTTATTCTAGAGGTTTAGCAGATATTAGCCCATGTGCTATGATGATTTTAAATTATTCAGTTTGTTTCAATTTTTAAAGTAATATGTGGTTTAAATAAGCGAAATAACCTCATTTTCTTGAGATAACTATTGTTAACAGCTTGGGCTATATTTTTATGGCATTGCTTTAAAAAAAATAACAGTTGGGGTAAAAGGCATAATTTTGTGCTTTAACATTTGTGTCTGAGGTGATTTATAAAATATCCCTCTCAAATGACAGTGAAGGATATACTTCCTATATTCCCAAATAAACAAACAAAATATTTGTCTCCCTCCAAAACAAACAAACAAACAAACAAACAAACCAATGATTTCCTTGTTCTTAATTCTTGCCTGTCTTGAATTAAATTGTGTGCCTTTTAGCAGGGCTCCCTCAAGATGAAAAAAGACCTGCTGAAGAGAATTGAGTAAAAACATGCAGCAGTGCTGTGACATTTCCATTATTCAATGCCTGTCTCCTTTTCTAGTTAAATGTAGCACCTGTGGGGAGGGTATTTCAGCTGTTGTGCAAAGGAGAGTCCCAGCTTCTCTTTGCTTTAGGACCAGCACTGCTTAAGGCTTCTCCTTCTCCTTCTCCTCCTCCTCCTTCTCCTCCTCCTCCTTCTCCTTCTTCTTCTTCTTCTTCTTCTTCTTCTTCTTCTTCTTCTTCTTCTTCTTCAGGGGAGGGA
>NW_006283442.1:1974719-1978835 GCF_000327345.1 Myotis davidii
TCTTCCCCTCTCCCCCTCCCCCTCCCTCTCCTCCTCCTTTTGAATATATTTTTATTGTTTTCAGAGAGGAAGGGAGAGAGAGATAAATATCAATGATGAAAATCATTGATTGGCTGTCTCTTGCATGCCCCCTATTGGGGATCAAGCCCACAACCTGGCCATGTGCCCTGATCTGTAACCACTGTTCCACACCAGCTGGGCAAGGCCCTTTCTTGAGATGATCACATATGTACTTGCTGCAAGGCTGAAATTCTATGTGTTGATGATTTGTTTCATATTCTGTAAATCATTGCTCCGTTAGCTTAAGGTACTGAGAAAGAAGTGGTTGCTAGGGCCAGTTTTCTAAGTAGAAGGCATCTTTTCTTGTCCTTTCTCAGTGAGATAAAATGAGATGAGGATTGGTGAAAATCACATGTCGATGCCAGCTCTCTATCAGGGGGCACTGAGGGTGGAGGGTGATTGGAAAGAAGGGCTAGGGTTCTGATCCTGGGGTTTGCTGGAGCTGCCTGCTCCCAGAGTGTGTGGATTTGAAGGGGAGGAGTCTGGAGACGCTCTGAGTGTGTGGTGTGGCAGAGTCTCCAGCTGTCCGGAGAGGAATGCAGAGCCTGAGGAGGAAAGAACCTCGTAGGAAATATGTGCTCCTTCTGGGGGGAAAAGTGGAAAAGATTCTCCTGCATCATTTATACAGATAACTTTATATAAAAAGGTGATAGAAATTGTTGAAAAGAATTAATATTGAAAGACTTTTGTTCCAAAACAAACTTCTTTTTAAAATCCAGGTTTAATTCTTGAACTGGAGATTGCTTTGATAGGGAAAGTGCCTGTTTGATAGGAAAAGTGATTTTCTCAATGTAGAACAGTATGTCTTTGAAATATGTTGTGAGAATTACTTGCTTTTTAAAAAGCAGATGAGGGATCTCGATATGATGATAGGCAACATCATGTTGATAGTATAGGGGCACCGTAAGATTTTGTCTCCCTAAAGCAGCGGTTCTCAACCTGTGGGTTGTGACCCCTTTGGCGGTCGAACAACCCTTTCACAAGGGTCACCTAAGACCATCCTGCATATCAGATATTTATATTATGATTCATAACAGTAGCAACATTACAATTATGAAGTAGCAACGAAAATAATTTTATGGTTGGGTCACAACATGAGGAACTGTATTTAAAGGGCCAGAAGGTTGAGAACCACTGCCCTAAAGTGTTTGCTATTATTTTAGAAAGCCCAAGGCCAGGGGTCCTCAAACTATGGCCCACGGGCCACATGCGGCCCGCCGAAAACATTTATCTGGCCCACCTGGTGTTTTTGCCGCCGCTGTGTGCATAGGAATTTGTTCATAGTTTTTTCTTTAAACTATAGTCCGGCCCTCCAACGGTCTGAGGGACAGTGAACTGGCCCCCTGTTTAAAAAGTTTGAGGACCCCTGCCCAAGGCTTATCCTAATGTTATACAAGGATAAGGATAAAGACAAATCTGCAGAAAATTGACAAGTATTTATTTTAGCCATTAGTTATGAAGACCTTCCCAACCAGTTCTGTTCAAACTGCCTGCAAGAATCAAAATCAATTTAAACTTACTTTTCTACCCCTTACTTTTGCCTAGTTCTTCAGTATGAACCGATAGCTTTAAAGTGGTAATAAGAAAGATATATGAAGGGAGCCTGAATTCAAACAACCATTGAAAAACATTCAAGGAAGGAATGACAAATTCACATATGTTGTCTTTTCTTTTACTTAGGATATTCCTGCCGGTTGGTATCACAGAATATGGCCCTCATCCTACTGAAGGAAGATTCTTTGGATGTAAGTAGTTTTGCAAAGGTTGCATTTGATGTACCTGTATTAAACTCTTTGTTTCTAATATGACTGATTATCTAGGTTTATTTTTTTTACTAAACTATTGTAAAACTGTTTCTGTTTTTATGAATGAATGTTATAAAGTCATATCTTTAAACATCAAATTAGTAAGCTTAGAACATTGCTACTTGATAATACTTAATATCTTACTCACTTAGAATTGTTCATTTAAAATGGGGTAGTTTTAATCTAGTTTAACTTCCTGTTATTATTTACTAGTGGCCCAGTGCACAAATTTGTGCACCTTAAAAGGAACTGTGGGCTGTGAGGCTGTGGTAGGCACAGGGGTGGGTCTCGGCCCATCCTCCGCTTCTCCGCCCGGCCCCTCCCACCACGGCCCCCAGTCCCCTGTCTGCCTGCAGCCTGCTCCCGCCACCACTGCTCCCACATGCTGATGGTGCCAGCCCTGCTCACACTCGCTGACAGCACCGAGCGATTGGGGCTGGCACCAGGTGCTGGCAGTGGGTGCGAGTGGGCTGGTGCTGGCAGCAGGTGCAAGAGACGGGTTGGACTGTGGGATGCAGGAGGCAAAGAATTTTTAGTAACCACCAGGGGCTCGCCCTGATGACAGCGACCAGCGCCCCGATTTGGTCTGGCACCCCCGCTCACCTGCTCCACCATCCCGCCGCGGCCAACACCCGCCATGTTCTGTGCATGCCCCCTGGTGGTCGGCGCACATCATAGCGACTGGTTGTTTGGTTGTTTGGTTGTTCTGGTTGTCTGCTGTTTGGTCTATTTGCATATTAGCCTTTTATTATATAGGATGTTAAGTGTGATGGTTACCTCCAGTGTTGGTTACTAAGGAGACTTGTGGAATTTTCTTTCTGATAAAGAAATGTGAAAATAAAGATAAATTCAAGTGTCAGGAGTTGTTTAAATTTATATAGTAATAATATGGATATTATTATTTAATGTGAGATTATAAGAAGGTAATCAGATTTACCTCGTAACCATTTTTAACTGTACTGTTTAAATATGTCCATATTGTATATCATCAACACCATCAATCTACAGAACTCTTCTTATCTTGCAAAACTGAAACTCTGTATCCCTTAAATAATAACTCCCCAATTCCTACCCCTCAGTCAGTCCCTGGAAACCATCATTGTACTTTCTGTCTCTATGAATCTGACTATTCTAAGTACCTCATATCAGTGAAATCATAGAGTATTTGTCTTTTGGTGTCTGGCTTATTTCACTTTGCAAAATGTCCTCGAGCTTCATCCATGTTGAAGCATGCATCAGAATTTGCTTTTTAAATAAAAGCCTTAATAATAGTCTATTGTACGTATGTATTGCATTTTGTTTATCCAATTATTTAATGATGGACAATTGGGTTGCTTCTTCCTTTGGGCAATTATGAATAATGTTGCTATGAAGATGGGTGACAAATATCTTTTTGAGATCCTTCCATTTCTTTTGGCTCTACTATACCCAGAAGTGGAATTGCTGGTTCATATGGTGATTTTGTGTTTAACTCTTTGAGGAGTTACCACACGATTTTCTACAACTGTTGTTCATTTTACATTCCCACTAACAGTACACACATTTCAATTTCTCCACATCATCACAAACACTGTTATTTTCTTTTATTAAAATGTTTTCAATTTTTTTAATGGTAGCATTCTGATGGGTATGAGGTGATATCTCATGGTGGTTTTGATTTGCATTTCTCTACTAATTAGTGATGTTGAGCATCTTTTCATGTGTTTATTGGGCATTTATATATAATCTTAGGAGAAATAGTCAATCCTTTGCCCATTTTAAAATCAGGTTGTTTGGGGTGTTTTTGTCCTTGTGAAATACTTTCTGTTTTGGCTGTCTCCCTCTAATTCCTTAGAACTTAAGTTCCATGGATCAAAAGTCTGATTTGGTTTTAAGCTGGGCATTTCTACCTTCAAGATAGTGCTTTGCACAAATTAGGCACTCAGTAAATGTTTGACTGAGTGAATGAACAAACTTAGGATAATTTTCCAGTTACCAATTAGAACTGCCTTTTAAAAGTCAGGTTGATGAGGCAGTGGCTCAAGTTGCCATGATGGGCAAGTACAAGCTAACATTAGGAGGGAGTCAAAACTGAGGAAGCCAAACAGCACATGGGCAGACAGGAGAGTGGCATGCTATGCAGAGAAATGCCCAGACCCCTTGGATGAATCCACATAGAGTGTGTGCACACCCAGGGTGTCTGCACCTGGAGCCCCCTTGTTTCCTGGTGATTTCTACTTCTGAGGCATCCACAGTCTTAAAATAAAACCTC
>NW_006283442.1:1979047-1981640 GCF_000327345.1 Myotis davidii
TTTCTCTACTAATTAGTGATGTTGAGCATCTTTTCATGTGTTTATTGGGCATTTATATATAATCTTAGGAGAAATAGTCAATCCTTTGCCCATTTTAAAATCAGGTTGTTTGGGGTGTTTTTGTCCTTGTGAAATACTTTCTGTTTTGGCTGTCTCCCTCTAATTCCTTAGAACTTAAGTTCCATGGATCAAAAGTCTGATTTGGTTTTAAGCTGGGCATTTCTACCTTCAAGATAGTGCTTTGCACAAATTAGGCACTCAGTAAATGTTTGACTGAGTGAATGAACAAACTTAGGATAATTTTCCAGTTACCAATTAGAACTGCCTTTTAAAAGTCAGGTTGATGAGGCAGTGGCTCAAGTTGCCATGATGGGCAAGTACAAGCTAACATTAGGAGGGAGTCAAAACTGAGGAAGCCAAACAGCACATGGGCAGACAGGAGAGTGGCATGCTATGCAGAGAAATGCCCAGACCCCTTGGATGAATCCACATAGAGTGTGTGCACACCCAGGGTGTCTGCACCTGGAGCCCCCTTGTTTCCTGGTGATTTCTACTTCTGAGGCATCCACAGTCTTAAAATACCCCCCCCCCCGCCTTTTTTTTCTGGAAGTGACTCAGAAGTGAGCCTATATCTTTCTTTTATTCTAGACATTCTCTGGAATCCAAGAAATGGACTTGAAGTCTGCATAGCAGTATAAAATTACAGCACAGATTGAGACATTTGGTTTACCTTGGCTAAGGGGTGATTAGTGAAGCCAAACAGAAGGTTTTATGGGTGTGCCTGACTTCCCTGTAACCTGTTAAGAATGTTTTTTTCTTGACCAATTTCGAACATCTTTTGGTATAATGACTTTACTGTACTAGGCATCTGTTGAGCAGAGGTGCAATTTCTAAGTACTGTTTTGCTCAACTCAAAGCGGCACTCCATATTTTTGACCAGCCCTTCTCTCCCGCTTACACCTCTTTCCTATGTCTTCCCTCTCATTCTTTAGTTGGGTTAAAGGCATTCCTATTCTCATTAGAATTTCATTTGCTAGGTGTGGAATAAAAGCAAAGTGCTAGACTATGAATTAGATACGTAGTAAATTCTGGCAGAGCTCCCAGTGGAGTTTTTAATGTTGCTGAGCTCTGATGCTGAAGCAAGGAAAATTGAGACAAAGGAATTGGCCCAAGAATTAGAAGCATTGGGCCTTGCTTCTCTTACTTCATGTCTCCTATACATGTAAGGGGAATTGAGTGGCTTACCTCAGACCCAGAGCTGGCATGTGTCACCTTCACTTGACCAACAACTATGTCCAGGCTAGGACTCCAGGTGCTTATAAATAATCAAATTTATCCCTCCGCTTTGAGTTTTTCAGCTGTTGCCACAATAAGGTCCACATTCTGGGATATAGGTGAGGGATGGTCTTTGAAATAAGGATGGGCAATATGTGGTGACGTACATCTCAGGAGGGTACTGAGGCGATTATTTGTTAGAAGAAAATGTGATTTTCTTTTTTTTAGGTAAAAAAAAAGGTACTAAGAAATCAGCTTTATTGATAATAATATGTGGATTGCCCTTGACACACCTAGTCCTTATTTCTGGCACACTGACCAGAAATGGCTCTAAGAGGAGTGGGTAGGAGGAGGGAAGCATGGAGTTCCACATGTAGAAGGGTTAATGCTGGGACCCTCACTATTTTGTTTGCTTTTAGCCCATTGTAAAACATTGACATTTAGGTGTCCTGGTTAAATGGACTTATGGACTATATTTAATTTTGATTAAACTGACTCTCATAAGACGCTGGCTTAAAAGGATTCTTTTTTTTTTTTTTAAAGGAATTGAGATAACAACAATAGTGTAAGCAGAAGCTACAACAATATGGCATTGCTTGACCTGTGTGCTAGTTCAAGCTTTCCTTCTGCTACTTGATGAGTTAAAACAATGATCAGATCTGACAGGTTAAACAAATTTCAAAATTACCCGCAGGCTGTTGTTATTAATCATGGATCCTTCCCTAGGTGTACATGATATCTTCAAATATAAGATGTGGTAATATGAAACCATCTCACAATTGGTGAGATTTTAAAAACTAAAAATACTAAGTATGAGAATAAAAATCAACAGTTTTATCAGCAATTTATAAAAAACATGAAAATTCAAATCAGCTACTGTTTAAGTTTCACAAAACCTACTGTTAGCTGTTGAATAATGAACGTCTTTTGATATTTGTTAGTAAAAGACAAAAAGTGCCAAACCATTTGGGGAGCATTTGCTTTCCTGCTGTAATAATATGAAGACAATAACATGGTAACACCAAAAATTTACATAAATGTATATGAATAAGAGATCTATAGAAAACCTTGCTAGAATTTTCTAAGAAACAATTGGTTGAGCAAATTATGAAATATAGGAGATTTGTTACATATTTGGATAGAAGTATAGTTGTTTCTAATGTGTTAACTTATGGAATACGCCATTGATTTTCAACTGGTGTGCCACAAGAATTTTTAAAACATGCAATACCTGACTATTTATTCAGGAGCACTGACCTCTTTTCCTTTAGATAATAATAATAATAATAATAATAATAATAATAATAATAATAAAAGA
>NW_006283442.1:1981664-1992573 GCF_000327345.1 Myotis davidii
CACCAGTCAATGAAAGAAAAATACCACATGAGCTCACTCATTCATGGATAATAAAGACCATTATAAACTGATGAACAAGAATAGATACAGAGGCAGAGCAGCATTTAACAGACTGTCAAACTAAAGCAGGAAGGCCGGGGAGGGTTTTGGGGGGTAGAGATCAACCAAAGGACTTGTATGCATGCATATAAGCATAATCAATGGACACAAGACACTGGGCGGTAGGGGAGGTGGGGGAAGGTCAAGGGAGAAAATAAAAAGGAGACATATGTACTACTCTTTGTAATATTTTTATAAATAAAATAAAATGAAATTTAAAAATATACCTATTTTTTTGTCAGATCAAAAAAAATATAATGTATATTTTGGTGTGCCACAGGATTTTAGTAATTAGTTTATATGTGCCATGAGATGAAAAAGGTTGAAAATTGCTGGAATACACACACACACACACACACACACTCACTCACTCACTCACTATTATTTTTGCTGAGTCATCAAAAGAAAGATGCATTGGGAAAGGTAAATTTGTTTTAAGCAAAATATTAGCTGTTTAACACAAAATGTTTTATGAAATAAGTATGTGATCACGGGTGGAAAGGCTTCTTAGGAATAAAAACAAAATCTTGTAAAATGTATTAAGAACATCTGTGGCAGAGAACATTTCCCAGCTTCTCGGTGGCTGGATGTGGCTGTGAGATTTAATCCTCCTGGTGCAATGTGAGCAGAAGCGAGGCGGGAACTTCCTGCGTTACCCATTGAAAAGTAGGCCTCTTGTCCTGGTTTCTAGGCTCTCCCCGCCTGCTGGCTGGAAATGGCACAGCGGGGGCCACGTTGGTAGTTATGGAACTGAGGCAACTCCACATCGAGGACAGCAGAGCTGCTTCCCTACCTTAGGTCCCTGTATGACTGTGAAGAGCAGATTCTGCAGATTTCCTCTTTCTCTCTCTCTGGAAAAGTTATATAGTTTTAAATATTGCATGGGTGGTGGGGGGAGTCTCTTAGTTTAGCTTCATACCCTACTAATAAAACAGGACCTGGCACTAAAGGTCATGTCATTGCAGGCTCTCCAGTATGGTGTAGCACTGTCGAGAGAGAGAGAGAGAGAGAGAGAGAGAGAGAGAGAGAGAGAGAGAAGGGTCCACTTCTGTTGGCAAAGGAGAGGGAATGGGATTTGAGGGTCATGTAATTTGGATCCATTGAAATTGATACAGGTGCCCCCATTCACATTCTCAAGGGCCCATTCTTTTTCAGTCATCGTTCTAGCTCTCAGGGGAAGAGACCTGGTGAGTCTGTGACTACAACATTCATTGAATTTTATGATGTGAGCATTTCCATTATCACCTACAGTTCCGTCGTTTCCCTTGGTAGTCAACCTTCTTCATCCCTAAGCAACCACAGATCTACTTTCTATCAGGATGAATTAAGTGTGCTTGTCTTAGAATTTCATGTGAATGAAACCAAGCAATAGATTTATTTTTCTCTGACTTCTTTCATTCAACATAGTTATTTTGATAGTCATCTGTGTGCTGCATGTATTATTAGTTCATTCCGTCCTGCTGAGTAGTATTACATTGTATGGTTGTACCACAATTTATTTATTCATTCACCTGTTGAGGGACATTTCAATGATTTCCAACTTGAGGATATTATGAGTAAAGCTTCCGTGAGCCTTTTTTGTACAGATTATGGGTTGACACATGTTTTTATTTCTCTTAGATATTTAGGAGTGGCATTTTTCTAAGCTGATAAATTTGTGGTAATATGTTACACAGTAATAGAAAGCTAATACTAGTATCTTTTGAAGAGCAGAAAATTTTAATTTTGTTGAGGTCCAGTTTTCTTTTTACATGATTAGAGCTTTGGTACTCTAAGAAATATGCACTTACTCCAATATTTTATGAGATTTCTCTTTTTTCTAGGATTTTATAGTTTTAGCTTATAAATTTAAGTCTATGATTCAATTTTGTGCATGTTGTGAGGTCCAGATTATTTCTCATATGAGTATCTAATTTTTCTGGCACCATTTGTGAAAATCACTATGCTTTCCATATAGAATTACCTTGGCACTTTTGTTATAAATTTATTGATTATACATATATGTGACTGTATTTCTAGACCCTATAGTTTATTCCATTCATGTATATATCTTTCTTTATGCACAATCACACATTGTCTTAATTATAGTAGCTATATAGCAAGTGTTGAAATCCTCCAAGTTGTTTTTTTTCCTAATATTGTTTTGGTTGTTATAGGACCTTTGCATTTCTATATACATTTTAGAATCAGGTTGTTGATTTCTCCAAAAAGCCTATGGAATATTTAGGGAGATTACATTAAATCTATAGATAAATGTGGGGGAAATTTGATATTTTAATGGTGTTGAGATTTCTAATTCATGTACATGCTGTACGTCTTATTTACTTAGGTCTTTAATTTCTCTTATCAACATTTTATAGTTTTTAGTATATAGGATTTGCAGCTGTCAAAATTGTGGTATTTTTTCTAACTATAATATAAGAACCATTTGGCTCTTCAATTTCTCTTTATTATATTCATATTTTCCTTCAGATGCTTCAATATATTTATGATAAATCTTTTAAATTTCATCTCTGACAATTCCATTCCTCTATCCTTTCTGGGTTTGTTTTCATCTGCTAATATTTCTCTTGGTTGTAGGTGACATTTTTATGTGTTTTTTTGTGTATTTTTTTAATATCTAGTAATTTTTATTGTATGCTGATTATTGTTAATGTTTTGTTGTTAAGTATCTGGATTCTGTTATTTTCCTTTAAAGAGGATTGAGTTTTGGCAGGAAGTTACTTGTGGGTCTAGTGGTCTTCACTTTAGAACTGCTTTAGCTTTATTACCTAGATGAGACTTTTTGGAACTGCCATCTAAGCCCCTGTATATTCATGTAATTTTTCCCGTGACTGGTTGGAACTTAAATATCTCACGATTTTGTATGAGCTCTTGGGATGTTTATCTTACAGGCCTGAGATGTGTTCTTTCATCATGGTGTCTTATCCTATAAATGCACAACTTAGTGTTTGTTCAAAGGTACAGTTATCCTTATCGATTCAAGTTCTTTCTCTGTGTGATTCTTCTTCAATATGCTGCTCTGCAAATTCCAACCATCTAGCATCTCTAGCTTCAATTTGTATCTTCTCTCATCAGTTATAATAACATGTTCTGCTTGGGTTTCTCTTCCCTGAATCATAATTTGAAATGTAGCTCCAACAGACAGCCTCCGCTATCATATGGCTCACCTCATTCACTTCTCATTTTCAAAGAATCATAGTCCTGTGTTGCCTATTGTCTAGTGTCTGAAAAGAGATTGTTAGTTGTTTACAAGTCTGGTATTTCAGTTTTTATCATACCTGTCAAGTCATCTTTGATAAATACTAATTTCAAGGTCAAAGGTCTGCACCACTTGGATTGTTTTTTTTGGTAATAATTTGCTGCTCCTAGAGTTTGACCAGTTCTGATTTTCAGAACTCCAGGGAATCTCCACTCAGTCAGGAAAAGAATACCTTGTCATCTGGTAGGTCATTGTGATGACTTGGCTTTTTTTCTCATTGAAATGGGTAGTCATTGGTGGAATCTGAACAGAAGAGTGATATGATCTGATTTACCTTTTAAAAGGGAATCTCACTGCTTAGAGGGAGGCCAGATCAGGAGCAGAGAGCCTAGTAGCAGGTGAAATTCTGGGTGTATAGTATTTTCAAAGTAAAGATGACAGGACTTGCTGATTTAAGAACATCTTGAAGAAGAATAACTCATTGGCAAGTAAAAACCAAAGCTTACTGTGTAAGTAGGAACTTGACTATTATCTCTTAGAGTTGAATTCTCTGCTCTGCTTTCAGTAGGGAAGTTCTTGATTTGTTACCACAGTCTTTTTCAACCAGCATAACAGTCTAGGTTTTCTACTTAAGTTTAAATTATAAGCCTGCTGGAAAATGTTTGGGTCTAAGCGAGCATATCATTTGGTCTTAATGTTACTTCATTCAGATGTTTCTCTCCCTTTATTACCTAGAACTTAAATTTTAAAATAGCATAAAATAAAATGATTGCTATAATAAAAAAGAAGAAAACATTTTCTATAAGGGGTGAGTGAGAAATTAAAATGTTTTCCTGTGCCATTCATTATGATAATTATTAACTATAAGTAGTTATTAATCACTTGAAACATAACTAGTTTGATAGAGAAACTACCATTTTGTTGTTGTTAATCATCACCCGAGAATATTTTTTCCATTGATTTTTTTTTTTTTAGAGAGAGTCGAAGAGAGGGAGGTGGGGGAGAGAGAGAAACATCAATGTGTCTAGACTGGTTGCCTCCCACACACACCCCAACTGGGGCCTGCAACCTAGGTACGTACTCTTGATTAGGAACGATCCCTTCAGTGCACAAGCCGAAGTTCTAACCACTGAGAAACATTGGCCAGGGCAGGAAATATCCATTTTAAGTAACTTAAAGAGCCACAACGTGGCCAGTGGCTATCATACCAGACAGCAGAGTACCTAGATAATTTTCAGTCCCTCAGTGCAGGGGTCAGCGAATTCTGGCCATTGGGCCAAATCCAGCTTACCACCTGTTTGTATAAACAAAGTTTTATTGAAACACAGCCAGGCACATTTATTAATGCATTGTCAATGACTATTTTAGTGCTACATGGCAGAATTGGATAGTTGTAACACAAAACAATGGTCCATAGATGTTAACTGTTTACTACCTGGCCACTACAGATTGTTTTTTGACGCTTGGCCTGACTGATTAAATGGAAAACCACCCAGTTCTAGTTCTATTGTCTGCTATGGCTGCCATCTTTTAAAACAAGGGTTTTTGGCATTTCATAATCATTGTGAGAGAAATGGAATCTATGGCTACTTTGGGAAGATAGAGTTATAAATAAATAGGTTTCTCTGCTGCAAGTTTTACACAGTCTTTAGTCACTTTGCTTGTGAATCTCGAAGAGGATGATATAGAATATTTTGTTAACCAAACTTACTTGACCACTGAATTTCTATTTTGATGAGTAATTCTCGTGATAAGCAACACAGATTTAGAAATTGGGAGTTTTAAAATTGGGAGTTTTAAAATTGGGCTGGCCAGGTTTGACAGGTGATGTTAAAGTAAAAACATATGAAAGAGAATGCTCAGAGTAAGAAAATAGAAAAATGCCTGTTTAATTTCTGAATTTATATTATATTTGTGCACTGGTAGGGTCCCTAGCGGCTTCCAGCTGCTGGCCAGGTACTCCCTCCCTTCCCCCGGTGGGCCCCGCCCCCTAGTCAAACTCTCGGACAAACTCCCGGTCAAGGGGACAATTCCCATACCACACTTTTATTACACAGGATTAACAGGTATTTGAGTAGTTTTACTAGGCCAGGCAGATTGCTAGGTTTGTAGACATAGCAATAAATGACAGCATATTCTCTACCACCTCAGGTTTCTATTTTAGCTGAGCAAATAGCCATTACACCTTGACTTATATAATTATGTTTTTTTTGTGATAATTGACACAAAGGAAAAGTACAAGGCACTAAGTACATATAGCTAGGGAAAGGGCTGGCAATTTTTTTTTCTGTAAAGGACCAGATAGTAAATATTTTGGGCTTTGCAAGTCATACATTCTAGGTCACAACTACTCAGTTCTCCATTGTAATAAGAAAGCACCTATAGACCACACACATACACACACACACATAGTTATACATACATATGTGTGCCACACATCCTATATAATAAAGAGGTAATATGCAAATTGACCCTCACGCTGTAACGCTGACACAAGACGGCAGCGTCCACAGCAGGGGTGGGGCAGCAGGGGTAGGGCTGGTGGCCACTCTGTGCAACTTCCGCTGAGGTTCCTGCAACCCCGCGGGGGTGCGGGGGTCCTGGTGGCCACTTCACGCGGCTTCTGCCGGGGTTTCTGTGTCCCCACATGTGTGCTGCAGGGACAGGGCCTGGTGGCCGCTCTGCATGGCCCGGAAGTGGGGCATCGGGGCAGCACTCCAGGACTAGGGGCTGTCCTGCAGTGTGCTGGCCATGCGGGGCAGGACTCTGGGACTCAGGGTAATCCCATGGTGTGGAGCGAGTGGGTGGGGCGGGGGGACGGAGGGGCAGGGTCCTGGGTCTTGTGCAATTTTGCACAATGCGTCACTAGTAAATATATATCTTTACAATCACATTCTTCTCAAGTGTTTTTCAAAAATGACTGTACAAGTCATAAACTTGTAAAGGAAGTCACAACAAAATTTTAGAGACTTAGTTTTCTCCAACTCATGTTCTGTGAACACAGTGCACTGAACCAACAAATCAGTGATAAAAAAGCCCATTATAAAAATCTGTGCTCTTGGAAATTTTACAACTATACTTATAAATAATTCAAGAGTCAAAGATGAAATCAAATGGAAATTAGAAAATACTTAGGATTGAGTTATTAAAAAATACTTTGCATCAAAAATCATGGAATAAGAATATCTTGGAGAGAGAAATTTGTAGCATCATTGATTATGTTATAAAAGAAGAAAGGTTTAAAATTTGTAATCTACATATAGAATTTACTACATTAGTCAAAGAACAACAGCAGATCAACAGAACCACAAGGAGAGTCCTCAACAAACAAACAAACAAACAAACCAAAACAAAACCAAACCTAAGGATATAAACATAAGCAAAGCATTTTAGCAATGAGAAAAGAGAAAACCTACAGGTAGAGAGAGCAGTGATTAGAATAACATGAAAGTACTGTGAATAACTTAATGTAAATTAATTTTATGCTTAGACAAAATGGGTAACTACTTAGGAAAAATATAACTTTCAGAATCTGACATAAGATAGAAAACCTGAATAATTCTACAATCATTAGAGAAGTGGTGCCGCTATTTATAATTTTTCTAACAAAACGAACACCAGACCCTTGTGATGTTTATAGTCTAGTTTTGTCAAGCATTTACGGAATAATTTTACATAATCCAATTTTATACAAAATATTTCAGACTGTAAGAAAAGTATGATACTATGCAATGTAGTTTGATACTAATGTAACCTTCAAATCAAAACCAACAGGGGCAGAATGATAAGATAAATTAGAGGTCGATCTCAGCTGAGAACTGAGAGGTAAAATTCTTTATGAAAATTTGGCAAACCAAATCTATTAATGTAAAAAAAAATTCACACATTATGATCTAGTTGGGTTTAATTCCAGGAATGTAAGTGTATGTCTTCTTTAGAAAATCTCTTATTAATATACTTTACCTCATTAATAGATATAAGAAAAAAAACCCTTATACAATTATCTAATTAAATCCAGAAAAAAAATCCAAAAATTTAGCATTTATTTGTAACTAACCAACAATAGCAACAAACTTTTAAGCCTGGATTAGGAGTGGAGTTCCTTAACCTGACATGGTGCACCTACTGAAATCTGGGCCAGATATCATTCTTCATGGTCAAGTGATGGAATCCTTCCTTTGGAAGTAAAGATGGGATAGGCAAGTTACCTGCCTGTTGTCCTTTTTAACATTATATTGAAGGTGCCAGCTCCAGTGTGACAAGATAGAGAGCAAGATGAAAGTTATTAAGGATTAAAATAGACAACTTTTATTAATAATACAATAATATGATTGTCTACATAGAAGATACAAGAGAATCAATAGATGAAGCACAATTAGAAGTTAAGACAAATTACCAGATGTTTTTTAAGAGACAAAACATTACAGATAATTGAAGCACCGTAATTCTTCTTTATCCCATTGCCTGAGAGAAATCTGTCACAGAATGGCTTTATGGATACATACAAATGGCCAGCCATTTGTATGTATCAGTAAGCTATATATAAACTTACTAGAGGCCCCATACATGAAATTCCTGCATGGGGGTGGGAGGGTTGAGGGTGTACCTCAGCCGGGCCTGTGCCCTCTCGCAATCCGGGACCCCTTGGGTAGGGTCCCTAGACCTGGCTGGGAATCAGGGCCTGTCCGGGCTTTCCTTCCCCTGGTTGCCGGCAGCTGGCCCCACCCCCGCCGCTGCCACTGCTTGCCATCTGTGTGGCGCTGCCACCCCTCCCCTTCCACCAGTTTCTTCTCTCTGCGGGTGACAGGCGTGGGGTGCGATTGCTTGGCTGGCCTGGGCCTCCCTCTGCTGGGCGATTGCTGGCCAGCACTGCCCACCCTCCACAGCGTCGCTGGCCAGTGGCCTGGGCTTCCCTCTGTGGGGCGATAGCAGGGCGATGGCAGGGCCCCTGACCAATCGCATCGCACCGCCTTGGCTGGCCTGGCACCAGTGCATGTCATAGCGTGGTCGTCCAGAAGGTCATCTGGAAGATTGTCCGGATGGCCGTTCTGCTGTTTAGTCATTCAGTCAATTGCATACTACACTTTTATTATTATAGATTTTTCATTTTTCATTTTATGTAAATGTTATCATATTTTATGTATCTTGGTGCAGGTTGCTTTTTCACTTGTGTTTTTGACATTCATGTTGATAACTAGTTCTAGTTAATTGCTGTACAGTACTTAAAGCTTAGTGGTAGACAGTTTGAATTGTTTTCCATTTTTTAAATTATCAGAAGTGTTGCCAAGAACATTGGGTATGCATGTTCCTATGTTCACGTGTAGGAACCTCTCAAGTATGTGCCTAAAAACAAAAATTGAGCTACTTGATACATCTTATGTGTTATAGAAATTGCCTAATTTCTCTACAGAATTGCTCTACTATCTCACTTTCTCGGGGAGTGTGCACAAGTTCCTATTGTTCCATATCCTGACCATCCACACAGATACTCAGTTGGTACAACAGAAGAACAGTCTGCCAGTTTTCTCTGCTATCTTTGCCAAAGGCTGAGGGTCACCTTTTAATGAAACATTCATGGCACTACTTAGTTATGGGAGAGGTCAGCAGCATGTTCCTTTACCCTGATTTATCACAAGTCTTCTGGGAACTGGGTGAAGAATTATATTACCAATGTTTGAAACATTGAAACATTAAGAAGAAAAGTTTAAGGATCATGGGTTCAATATGCCCTACATATTGGATCCATTTGCTGGTCTCCCTCCCCCACACACACACTTTTATTTTTGTTTGTTTCTTGGTGGGTGAAATGGTGTTTAGAGCAACACCTTTGTCCTAGAAGCATGAATATGAACCCTTTCCTTATTTCCATCCTTTAGTGACCATGAATGAAATCTAAATTTTAAGGTTAGTGTGTGGTATAGTGTGTCATGGTGGATTCTCCAGGTCCCTAAATAGTTACTTGTTTGGGGGTCTAGAGAGAAAATGATACTTCTATGCCTCATTTCTGAAATATTTATTTTCCATTTCTGAATTATGAGTCCTAGGAATTATTCTTTGTTCCTTTAAAAAAATTAGCAAAAGCTGATAGGTTGAATTAGGTCATAGGTACAAATTGCTGTGGCCGACTGGCACATGTGGCTCCTATTGAACACAATAATAACCTTCTGACATGTGTGGCAGCTGCTGCCAGAGTCTCCAGCCAGGATCTGGGCAGGAGGGCGGTGTGTGTGTAATTTAAGCAATAACATAGAGATTAAATATGTAATTGAAAATGATTTTGCAGAATAAAACTGAAGTCTGGTGTATCTTGAAGAGGAAATTATTGCAGACATATAAATAGCTTACTGTATAGTTTGATTATAGTGTTAGTAGTAGACAAGACTCAATTGATAAATCTCCACATGGAGATTCAAGTAGCAGTGAAAGTCTTGGAGCACTGGTATGGAAATAACAAGAGCTATAATGCCAAACTGAATGTTTCATTTCTTTAAAGTTAATTTTTTTGACTGTGATTATGTAGAGAGTTATTATTTCATGGTCATGTACAATTTATCATTGTCTGATAGATAAACCTGAAGATATTTTTGTTAAATATATTTTATTGATTTTTTTACAGAGAGGAAAGGAGAGGGATAGAGAGTTAGAAACATTGATGAGAGATCAGCTGCCTCCTGCTCACCCCCTACTGGGGATGTGCCAGCAACCAAGGTACATGCCCTTGACTGGAATCGAACCTGGGACCCTTCAGTCCACAGGCCGATACTCTATTCACTGAGCCAAACCGATTAGGGCAAACCTGAAGATCTTGTTATTCATGTGGCATTTACAGAAGTTAAATACTAGATTTTCCTTTTAGAGGTTGATTATTTTTATATCTTAACTAGAGGCCCTGTGCATGAAATTTGTGCATGGGGTGGGGGTCCTTCAGCCTGGCCTGCATCCTCTGGCAATCCAGGACCCCTTGGTGGATGTCTGACTGCCAGTTTAGGCCCAATCTCACAGAGATCCCTGCAGGATTGGGCCTAAACTGGCAGTTGGACATCCCTCTCGCAATCCGGGACCGCTGGCTCCTAACTGCTCGCCTACCTGCATGATCGCCCCAACCATTTGCCTGCCTGCCTGATCACCCCTAATGGCTCAGTTGCCATCAGGAAAGATTTGTCATCTTGGGGGGTCAGTGTGCTGGAAGGGTATCAGGACAGTGAGGTAGTGTGCAGTTGGCCCGCCATGTGCATAGAGTGTTGACTAGTCTTATGCTTTTACCTTGTTTGGGATTCTTGAAAACAACCTTGTTAGAAAAGTTGTTTGTTTTAAGCTCTATAGCAATGAAGAATTGCATTAATGGAAGTAAAAATGAATTAAAAAGGAAACTGTTCCCTTTGTTAGAAATGATAGGATTTAAAGTTCTAATAATAGTTAAAATTTCCTTTTTTTATCAGGGTTCCTACATGGTACAGGGAGATTTTCATAGCACTGGTAGAAAAGTGATGCTAATAGTAGTTAGTAGGTGCCTTAGGACTTTTCAGGAATCTGTGGAATATCAAACTCCGAGACCAGTGGTCGGCAAACTGCGGCTTGGCAAATCGCGGCTCGCAAGCCACATGCGGC
>NW_006283442.1:1992780-2014143 GCF_000327345.1 Myotis davidii
GGTCCTAGACTATAGGCAACATGCATCTTTATCATATATGAAGATAAATATTCAGCCATAAAAAGAAGGAATTCTTGCCATTTGTAACAACATGGATGGACCTTGAAGGCATTGTTCAAAGGGAAAAAAAGTCAGACAAAGAAGGAAATTCTTTATGATTTCACTGATATGTGGAATCTGAAACAAACAAATATAAAGGGAAGTTATAAATACAGAGAACAGGTTGGTGGTTGCCAGAGGAGGTGGATGCAGGGTGAATAAAATGAGTGAAGGGGTCAAAAGATACAAACTTCTAGTTATAAGTCCTGAGGATGTAATATACAATATGGTGACTATGGTTAGCAATTCTGTGTTGCACATTTGAAAGTTTCTAAGTGATACATCTTAGAGAAGTTCTCATCAAAATGGAAAAAAAGTATGTGAAGTGATGCATGTTAACTAGACTTGTGGTGATCATTTTGCAATACATATAAATATTGAATCATTTTGTTGTATATCTGAAACTAATATAATCCTAATATATAAAAGGTCAGGGTTGTAACGACTGATCACGACCAAAGGCTGACCAACCTGGAAGTCCTTCAGTCAGTGCTGGGTTGCCGTGCGACTCAGCATTGACTAACCAGGGGGCTGAGACCCAGAGAGAGGCAGGATCTGATCCACAGCCTCAGTGGCAGCTGTTGATCAGTACTTGCCTCTCTCTTTCTCTCCCACTTCCTTTCTGAGCTTGGCCAGCAGCCAGGCATTTTTTTCTCTCCCGGCCTCTTTGGGGGCTACTGTTCAGCCCTGCCTCTCTGATCAGGCCCAGAGATAGGCCTGGAGATGCTGACTGGCATAGTAACTGACCAATCAGAACCAAACATAGGTGCTGTGGAGAGCCAATGGCAGCCTAGGAGGCGGAGCTTTTGAGTCTGGCATAGAAACCGACCAATCACAACCAAATTGGCCAGCAGAGGAGGGCAGTTGGGGTGAGATCAGGCCAGCAGGGGAGGGCATTTGGGGGCAACCAGGCTGGCAGGGGAGGGCAGTTAGAGGGGATCAGGTAGGCATGCAGAGGCAGTTAGGGGAAACCAGGCTGGCAAGGAAGGGCAGTTAGGGGTCATCAGGCTGGCAGGCAGGTGAGCAGTTAGGAGCCAGTGGTCCCAGATTGTGAGAGGGATGTCTGACTGCCGGTTTAGGCCCAATCCCACAGGGCAGTTGGACATCCCCCAAGGGGTCCCCAATAGGAGAGGGTGCAGGCTGGGCTGAGGGAACACCCCTCCATGCACAAATTTCGTGCACCGGGCCTCTAGTGTTATATAAAAAATAAGTTTAAAATACAGAATCAAAAGCTGATGATGCACCCTGCTAATCCTTACTAAAGGGAACTTTTAAGGTTGTATTTTGTACAGAAAGAAAACGAACTTGGGTAGAAGATCTGTGTTGTACAAAGGACTAAAAAGCAAAGAAAGTGTTAAATACATGATAAAGCCTAAACTAATATTGAATGTATTAAACATTATCAAGGGGAGATAAATGTCAATTTGAAATATAATACAACATAGCCTACAAGTTGAAAAGAGTGAAACATAGATATAAAGTAAAAAAAAGAAAAATGAAAAAAGGTATAAAGTGTTGAAAAGCCTCATATTGTTTGGAAATAGTTTTTAAGCACAGTTTTTCAATTGATAGAAATCTTAAATTAAAAAAAAACACGATCCTAAAAACCTTTTACTCTATTTTTAATAGGATAATAGAACAAAATGTTAGAAATAGCACTCTGAATTATATTGTTTGATTCCTATAATTAAGTGGGGAAAAATGGAAATCAGTGAGCCAATGGCAACATTAACTTTAATTTCAGTAAAATTGTGTATAACCATAGAGAGGAAAGAGGCCTAAACTAATATGAAAACCCTCAAGAAACCTGTGACCATTATGAAGCGAAGTTATTTTAGGCGGTTAAGCTGAGACTGAGCAGTGTCCCTGGGGTGGGAATGAAGGGCTATTGAAGCTGCTTGGCCTCTGTTTGATCACTTCCTGTGCTGTGTTAGAATTGCTCTAAGTGTCCTCCCGACTGGACTCTTCATTGCCAGTTATTTTTGTGGCTGTCCTCTTTTCCAGGGCTCAAGAAAGTACCTTGAGATGTCTCAATAAATGTTTATTTAATAATTAACGAAGATGCACTTACTATAACTCATTTTGTGCATTAATAAGTATGAAATCCACTTATGTGTGTTACATGTCAGATTTCTTATTCCTTGTATTGGTGGAAACAATGAATGACAATTTAACCACGAGATGTAACCTATTTTTGACTGAGTATATTTACTTTAGCCTTTTTATTTCACTCCATCTTTTCTACTACTTGGTGCTTTCTTGGCATTGCCTTGGATTTTTAAAAATTAAATGTACTTATTTTAAAGTGTTATGTCAAGCTGATAATGCTGGCTTGTAAATATTGATACTGGAAATTCTTAAGGTACTTTGCAGGGCTGAGAGACCAGCTCCTTTCTCTTCAGAATGATTTCCTTGGGTGTTATTTAATGCAATCTTATTTTTTATTGGAATGCAATTTACATACAGTAAAGTCACCATAACACATTCTTATTCTTGTATTATGAAATGTGCATATGGAGTTTTATATCTATATTTAAAAGTTTTGAGAAAATTAAAGAGGAATCCTTATTTCTCAAAGTAACCTTGTACATTTTGATTTTAATTGCATGCATGTGGCAAATACTCATTAATTATCAATTCAGTTAATGGACAAAATATATATTCTGTATGCCTTGTTCTTTAGGAATCCCACTAGGTCATTTTAAATTCTGAGTTTTTATCAGAGTATACATAGTGACAACTAAATAACCTAAAATAGTTATTCAAATAAGACTGAATTCTAGAAATAAAGATGTATTCTATAATCTGTGTCCTTTCCAATCAGAGGTGCTATTTACAGAGATTTTCATAGGTTGTTTTTGTTTGCCAGATCAAAAACCATTTTATCTTTCTAGCGTAGCCCATTTTTCTTCATTTTAGCTAATGTTAATATTTACCAAGTCTAGTCCTGATACATAAGAAAGGTTCCATCACAGACGTGGAGAATATGTGTTAAGTGAAATAAACCAGACAGAGAAAGACAAGTACCATATGACTTCACTCTTATGTGGATTGTAATGAACAAAATAAACTAACAAACAAAATAGAAACAGACTCATAGATACAGAGAACAGACTGACAGCTGTCAGAGGTGAGGGGGCCTGGGGTACTGGGTGAAAAAGTGAAGAGATTAAACAAAGAAAAAAAAAACCTCACAGACTCAGACAACAGTATGGTGATTATTAGAGGGAAAGGTGTGTGTGTGGGAGGTAGGAGAGGGTAAAGGGAGTGTAAATGGTGAAGGAAGGAGACTTGACTTTGGGTAGCAAGTACACAATACAATATACAGATGATGAATTATAGAATTGTATACCCAAAACCTATATAATTTTATTAATCAGTGTACCCCAATAAATTCAATAAAAATATCAAAGATTCCATCACCAAAAAAATTGTGGGGGTGGGGAGGAGGTAGGATGGATCCCCCTCCAGGAATTTAGAGATTTATTTACTTTTGAAGTATCGAAAGGTTATTGTCAAAGTCAAAAGTGGCAGAAAACAAATGTGCATTGAATTTAGAGCAAATTTACCTCAAAGATAGATGTTGTTAAAATCTGCAGCAGGCCCTGAATTTTGTCCTGTGGATGTGATTTAGTCACACCTTAACCATGTGTTATTTTTATAAATTAAGACTTTACTTTGGGAAGTTATATGCCAAGAGGGAGGTGTATAAGTAGAGCTAAGCAGAATTTTGGTAACTGGCAACTGTAGTTGCTTATAAAGAAAAATGGATTTATCACTTTCATAGACTTTTGGACATTGGGGGGGTACCTTGAAAGAAATAAAACTGCTCTAACCTTTTGCATGTTGTAAAAAGCCCCCCAAATCATGGACCACATCTCTCCTTGCTTTTTCTCTGCAATTCTGGTGCTTATTGAACAACCCTCTTCCCAATTCACCTAGCATGTTGCCTAACGTTATGAATAGGAACTCACTATATTGAGTGAATTTATCACTTTGTTAGTTCTTTTCCCCAATCCTCACTTCTAAAATCCTAACTCTAATTCTGCTCATGTGAAATGTTATTTCTTCTTGGCTTTTCTTGATTTTTACCCCCATCTCTTAAACTAGATTTAAATCTCCATGTATTTATGTCAGGAATTTATACTGCCCTTTATTTAGGATACAGTGGAGTGCTTGCCTCATTCTTCTTACTGGACTGTAGGCTTATTTGTTAAGACATTATTTCTTTTTTTTTTGTTTTTTTATTTATTTTTATTGTTGAGAGTATTACAGATGACCCCCATTTCCCCACTTTTGCTCTCCCCACCTAGCTCCTGCACCCCCCCCCCAGGCCTACAGCACTATTGTCTCTATCTATGGGTTATGCATATCCTATATAATAAAAGAGAAACATGTAAATTGACCATCCCTTCACTACTCACCAGCAAATCAGAAGTGAATATGGAAATTAACCCAACAAAGATGGAGGGTTAATTTGCATACATAGGCACCAGGCAGAGAGCAGAGCAGGAGAGCCAGAGGCTTGGGGGGACATGGCAGAGTGGGAGGACGTGGGACAGAGACAGAGCAGGAAGGGAAAACCTAGAGTGCGGGGAGGACTAGGAATGCTGGGAATCGTAGTTCTGGTGGCAGATGGATCTCCTAGACACTGGAGCAGTGGTTCTCAACCTGTGGGTCACGATCCTTTTGGGGGTCGAATGACCCTTTCCAAAGCAAAGGTGAGAGACATAAGTAAAATCAGAGTGTTTAGGAAAAATTAAAGGTAAGATATCCTAAAACTTCCAGGAAATCTCCATCAATGAAGCAAAGAAAAAAAAGCCTGTATTATTCTGTGAGCAACAAATCAAACTGGGTTGGGGGTTTCAGACAATTCACTCATATGATCGCAAAGACAGACAGAAACTCCGGATTGTAGAGGGCTCCCCTGAGGGCTCCCAGATTGGAGCGGGTGCACCGGGCCCCTTGTATGCATATGTGCTTTGGTTAATCTCTGCCTCCCTTCCCTCTGAGATCTGTCAGTCTCTTCCATGTTTCTATGTCTATGAACCTATTTTATTCATCAGTTTATTTTGTTCACTAAATTCCACATGTAAGTGAGATCATATGGTATTTATCTTTCTCTGACTGGCTTATTTCACTTAGCATAATACTCTCCAGGTCCATACGTGCTGTTGAAAGGGTAAGATATTATTTCTTGATGTTAGAGATATTTAAAATATTTTGCATGTAGATGTTGTTTAAGACACTCACTGAATTGAAATCCCTAAGATTTCAATATTTTGTCTTGCTTTTTCATTTGTGCATTTCTTTTCTATTTGACTAGCTGACATGTTCCTCACTTTTCTTTCTTTCCTCTGCTGGTCTGTCTTTCCCCCCTGGTGTATGGCATTGATGGCTTTAGAAGAGACCATCTATTAAGTCAGGGGATTACAATTCCTTTATCACCCTTTACAGAATGTGGCTTATGAATACAGGAGAGGAAAAGGAGAGAAATTTGGAGGAAATTAAATTATAGAAACAGCCTCAGGCTGATTGAGTTATAACCTTAATTCTCTAATTTTTGTAACCGTAAGCAAGTGCTTTCCATTTTTAAATATCATACCAATTTAATTTATATGTTGCTAAGTTGTTAGAAGACCCAGTCAACTTGAACAAGATGCTTAGTGTGAGTCTTTCCATTATTTTTAATGGAACCTATGTTGTGGAGTAATGCATGAAGGTTGAAAAACGATGGTCATTCCCAAGCACAAAGTATAGTACTAAACACAGTTGAGTGAGGTTTGTATGCAATTTTATGTGTTGGTCACGGTGATTTGCTATCAGTAGTTGGGTAAGTACAAGTGTTAATTACACTTGCCCAGGAGAGGTGGTGTCTATATGTGAGCTGCTTTTCAGAAAAGTAGTCAATTTACCCAAATAAATTGGTTAGCACAATTTTCCTGATGACCACCCTTCTACATTTTTTCACTTCTATTTTTGCTCCTATTTTACAACTATATCATTTTAAATGAAATTCATTTCATCTGCAGTAGTGTGTTGCTTGTGGCATCAGCTGATATCTATAAGGTTTTTGCATTTGAATTGTATCGACATACACTGAAAGATATTGTTTTTCTTTAATGGTGTAAGGAAACATCACAGCAACAATGGATTGTGTATGATCAATTATATGTAGTCACATTTTGTTGGGGGGAGGAAACTTTAAGTAAGCAAGGGTGGGTACTGAGGAAATACACACTGAGTGGAGGAAGGAAAGAGATTTGTTGTAAATCCAGAGATGGTGCCTCAGCAAGCAGAGAATTGGAGACACTGTTCATTATAAGGGATACACAAGTGGGAGTCCAGTAATCAAGAAACATGAGAAGTGTTATTTAAGAAGAGAAAAACTTTTCCTCTATCAGATCCCTTTTTGAGGAAGAACAAATGCAGTCTTTGAAAACATTAAGTGTTTAGAAAAGGGTGTATAAATGTGGGAGTGCAAATGTGATTAAAAAATATATGGCTCTATATCCAGCATTTTCTACACGATGTGAAGTAATTGTCTAAAATTACAAGGGCTACTCTAGTGATTGAACTCCAGCTGCTCACGGAGCCTTTAGGTTTAAAAATACACAGGCCTTAGCAATTCAAAGATTATTAAATTACACCTTCTTGTGGGAACCGACATCAATGCGTTGGAGCAGTGAGTAGCGCAGGTCCTGGGGCCGCGGGGGCCCTGGGTGTCTAATTACAGCTTTGTTACTGCGGAGCTCTGGTGGGTTGTCACTCCTTCCCCAGAAGAGAGATTTTGCAAACTTCACTCCATAGGATGTTGAAAAAGTTGTCCCTTGCATTATTTGACTGTTTGAGTTTTGTGTTGCTTTCTGTATAACTAGAAATTAAATAAAGTTACTTATGAACCAAAAAGGGTGCATTGGTACATAACTCCATTATTTCTATTCAACTCTTGCAACAGCCTGTGATGTGACTGGCTGTGTCTCCATTTCACATGTGGATATATTGGACTTAGAAGTGACTTATCAAAGGTCATGTAAGTAAATAGAACTGCTGAGACTGGTTGTACTGGCTCTGATTATTATTATTATTATTTTGGCTCCGATTTTTTAAAAATTGTATCTCAGCTGTTCTGAAGTTTCAGGTGTTTCATAGTAAAAATTGAATCTGAAGTGATTTTTATTTGCCATTCCAAGCTCAAGGAATGAAGACTGGATGTTCATTAAACAAGAGGCTTTATTCTTCGGTTTAACAAATTTATTGAGTATCTGCTGGGTGTCAAGTGCAGATTTAGGCACTGGGAATAAGTGGTTAAAAGACATAGAAGCCCTGGCCAGGCGGCTCAGTTGGTTGCAGCATTGTCCCATACACCAAAAGGTTGTGGGTTTGATTCCCAGTCGGGGTGCATACAGGAGGCAACCTGTTGATGTTTCTCTCTCACATATATGTTTGTCTCTCTCTCTCTCTACCCCTTCCTCTCCCTCTAAAATCAATAAAACATATCCTCAGGTAAGGATTAAAAAAGAGAGAGACATAGAAGACCCCTTAAGTGGAGTTCATAGTTTAGTCACAGGGAGGTGGAGAAAAAAATAAATCAACAAGATAGCATACATGCCTTCAAGGACAAGTAACAAGCTGGGCATTAAGGAGTGGTTTGGGGATAATGGAGGGCACCTTTCAATAGCGTGGTCATGAGAGTGAGGAGGTGACCTTTGGCCTGAGACCCAATAATGATAGGAGAGGGCTGGAGGAGGAGCATGCAAGGCAGAGGAAATGGCAAATTCACTCCCCTCTCTCGAGGTAGTGCGCCGGTGGAACACGGAAGTGTAGCGAGGCAGAGCCTAGTGAGCAAGATGTGCTGAATGAGGCCAAGAAGCAGGCAAGGAAAGAGCAAGTCATGTCAGGCTTGTACAACACGGAAGGAGGCATGACTAGCCTAGATGTAGTATGACTCCATTGAAGGCTAATGCCTTAGATTGAGATGGGGAAGCTGGAGAGAAATGCATTATGTCTCTTGGCAAGGCCACTCACTCTGGCTGAATGTCTACACATCGGTGTACTTATGCCCACTTTGTCTTGTTGGATTCAGATATGACCACGGCTGCTGATGCCATCAAAGCTCACAAGTTCTCTGAGCCAGAATGCAAGTGTATCTTCCACAATGAAAATTCCATCTCGTAGATGTATGGTGTGGGCTGAGCAGATGATCTGAGAAGCCATGATATCTATCAGAAGGTTGCTTGGTGAACTTGGACTCAGGATAGAAGAGTGCTTTGTCCTATAATTTAAATATTTGATGGAATCAGGTGCTATGGCTATGTCTCTGTGATAGACTCCTGCAAAGCCTGGCTGGACACTATGGCATCCTCCATCTGTTCATGTAGACAATCCATGCTATTGGCCTCTTTATAAGTCTTTCATTTTAAACTAATCACTTTTAGATCCACAGCTTTTTCTCCCCCCCCCCCCCTTAATGCTAATTTCTTTAGGCAAATTATAGTTGAGGTCCACTGTTCTGGGAGCTATTCATTCTCTTTAAAATAATGTCAGACAACTTTGCTTTGGTCCTTTATGTTAATTAATTATAATGCATTTTCAAGTTCTAGAATGTCTCTCAAACCTCCTAGTCACTGCTCTAAGGCTCCGTGTCTGTAGTCCATGCTGGCAAGTGCATCGCATTGTTTTTATTCTCTCTGCCTTTGTTTATCCTGATCCCTGTTTTCTCCTTTCTTGATTCAACTTGGACAACACATCTATATTACTCTGCTTGGACACCTGTAACAAAGTACCGCAAACTAGGGAATTAAACATTAGAAACTGGTTGCCTCACAGGTCTGGAGGCTAGAAGTCCAAGATCAGGGTGCCAGCAGGACTGATTCCCACTGAGGGCTCTGAGGGAGACTCTGTTTTAAACCTTTCTCCTGTTACTGGTGGCCTCAGGCTCCCCTCAGCTTGGAGATAGTCATCTCCCTGTGTGTACGTATTGATTTTCCTCTAAGTGTCTGAGTCTGAATTTCCCATTTTCATATGGACACAAGTTATATCGGATTGGGGCCCTTTTTTAATTTCCTGTGCAAAAACTCTGGGTCCAAATAAGTTCATCTTCTGAGGTACTTAAGGTATTTATTAATTCAGTCATCTTTCCCCCTATATTATGCGAATGTTGCATCACAAGTTACATTGCAAACATCCGAAGCCTTGTTTGTTACTTGGGGATGATTCTCTCTCCTGCAGGACAGAGTGATTTTGCTGTGGCCTATTGGTCACAACCCTGGACCTCTTCTGTTCTGCTTATCTTCTGACTTACCTGTACTCTCGCTAGCCCATAGTCTTCTTGAGAACAGAGACTGACCTCAGCATTATAGCCTCTCCCTGGGCACTTCAAAAATGTGCAAGGAGTGAATGCATCGGGAGTAGCAAGGGAACATATTAGCGTACATTGTTGTGGCCTCCAGGCTAGGCGTAATTTGACCCAACAAACTTATCTGTTAGAATATCTTATCATATAATTGAAAAGAATAGAGATTTAGTTTTTTTTTTAATTAGGACTAGTTAAAACTCTACAACGAAAGCATAGATTACATCAAGTCTCTTTTCTTGGTGTAAAAGACAAAAATTAAAGGTTTTTTCTTGCAAAGTGATCACTACTGTAAGTCTAGTTAACATTCGTCACCATACATAGTTAGAAACACATTTTTCTTATGATGAGAGCTTTTAAGATCCCTCTTAATAACTTTCAAATATACAATACAGTATTATTAACTACTAGAGGCCCAGTGCACGACATTCATGCACTGGGAGGTGGGGGTGTGTGTGTCCCTCAGTCTAGCCTGCACCCTCTCCAATCGGGACCCCTTAGGGGATATCTGACTGCGGGATCGGCTAGAGGCCCGGTATACGAAATTAGTGTACTTGATGGGAGGTGGTGGGGAGGCGGTCCCTCAGCCTGGCCTGTGCCCTCTCACAGTCTAGGAGTCCTGGGGGTACATCCTTAGCATTGCCACGGAGGTGGGAGAGACTCCCACCACTGCCACTGTGCTTGCCAGCCATGAGCCCATCTTTTGGCTGAGCAGCGCTCCCCCTGCGGGAGCACACTGACCACCAGGGGGCAGCTCCTGCATTGAGTGTCTGCCCCCTGGTGGTCAGCGCGCATCATAGTGACTGGTCATTCCACCATTTGGTCATTTGTATATTAGCCTTTTATTATATAGGATACGATGTAGATGAGGCCCCCTAGAACCATAAGAAATGCAAAAATTCACTGTTAACTTATTCTAGAATTGCCCCCACTTAAAATCAAATTGCCCCCTCTGTGGGGTGTGTGCTGCACCTTGGGAACCACTGGGCTTGACACTTTTCCTCTCTGAGCTTCATTCTGAATACATACGCATTTACCATGGGAACTGTAATCTCTTCTCCGCCTACCTCACTGGGCTGTCGTGGAGGTTCTGAGCTAATAAACCTAGAAATGTTTCATCAAGTAAGTGATGTCTAAACGGGAAGGGATTGTTATTTTTAAGCCCATGGGTACCCTCGCAGGTAGCAGGTGCTGATTAGGGGGGAGGGGTGGGCTCTGGTCAGCAGCCCTGTATCGGTAGCTGTCCCTGGAGGCGCTGGTGGGGGGAAGGGAGTTCGGGGGCACTATAGGGGTGGCGAGTCCAAAGGGGAAATAACTGTCAAACCTTCCCACTTGGCACCATTCTTTAAATTGTACGTGACTGTTTCACAGCTGTACCTGCTCAGGGCGGGGCTCCAATCTCCTGGAGCTGGGTGGGGGCTGGGCCAGGGTGGAGCCAGGTGGGCTAAGAAGGTGGGTTTAGCCATGCCCCCAGCGAGGTTCAGCGTGCTTCCTCTGCGGATATGGCGCTGCTGCTGTCGGGGGTCAGGGGGGTGGGGGGGAAGGTCTGACCCTGGAGGTCTGCTCAGGCCTGCCTCCACCCGGGTCTGGAGTTGTAGGGAGGAGAGGCTTGCCCACCCCCAGCGGAAGGGGCCTGGCAGTGGTGGGCCATGGCCCTGGGTGCCTCAGGGGCGCTGATGGGTGGTTGCCCACATGCTATTGTTGTGGGCACCCCTGGCAGGGGTGGCAGGGGAAGAGATCGGGAACTGGAGGTGCGGGCTGCAGCTACCCCCAAGGCTGGGTCTTCTCTCTGTCCAGTCAGCCTCTCCATCCCCCTGGGGGTGCGGGAGCTGGGGTAGGGTGTCCATGCAGGGGGCTTGGAAGAGCTCCCTGTGGCTGCTTCCTCTTCCTTCTTTGTAGTTCGGGCTCCTGTCAGGCACTGTCCTCAGACGCCAGGGAATTTGGCTCCAGCTGCCCGCCCCCTGCTGCTTGCGCATCAATATGCAAATTGGTCGTTATGGGGACACCTTCATGGACAAATTAGCATATTACCTCTTTATATGTATAGTTACCTTGCTGTGTGTTACATCCTTATGACTTATTTATTTTGTAATTGGACATTTGTACTTTTCAACACCTTCGCCCATTTCACTTACCCGCCACCTCTTGGAACCATCCATCTGTTTTCTGTTTCTAAGAGTTGGATTTTTAAAAAATTCTACATATAAGTTAGATGACACAGTATTTGTCTTTCTCTGACTGACTTATTTCACCTAGTGTAATGACCTCACAGTCCATCCATGTTGTTGTGAATGGCGAGATTTCATTATTTTTTATGGCTGAATAACATTCCATTTTGTGTTTGTGTGTATCAATATCCCATTTTCTTTATCCACTCATCCATCATTGGACACGTAGATTGTTTTCATGTCTGGGTTATTGTAAATAATATTGCAGTGAATGTGGGGGTGAAGCTATTTTTACTGATTGTGTTTTCTTCAGATAGATACCCAGAAGTGGAGCTGTGAATCGAATGTTACTTCTACTCTTAATTTTTTGAGGAACCTCTCCTGTGGCTGCACCAGTTTACATTCTCATCAACACTGCACAAGGGTTCCCTTTCTCCACATCCTCACCAACACCTGTTATTTCTTATCTCTTTGGTAATAGACATTCTAACAAGTGTAAGGTGATATGTCATTTTGATTTTTATTTGTAAATATGTTCCCCCATACAGTAGGTTGCCTCTCTTTCCATTTTGTTGATGGCTTCCTTTGCTGTGCAGACGCTTTTTAGTTTGATGTAGTCCACTTGTTTATTTTTTGCTGCCTTTACTTTTGGTGTCAATCTGGAAAATCCTCTTTAAGACTGATATCAAGGAGCTTGCCACTTATGTTTTCTTCTAGGAGTTTTATGGTTTCGGATCTTACCTTCAAGTCTTTAACTATTTTTAGTTTTTGTTTTTGGTGTAAGGTAGTGGTTCCGTTTCATTTTTTTGCATATGACTGTCCAGTTTTCCCAACATCAATTATAGAAGGGACTGTCCTTTTCCCATTGTATATTCTTGGCTCTTTTGTCCTATATTAACTTACAATATATGCATATGTTTATTTCTGGGTTATCCATTCTGTTCCACTGATTTATATGTCTCTTTTTATGCCAATACCATACTGTATTGATTACTGTGGCTCTGTAATGTAGTTTTAAATTACAGAGTGTAATGCCTCTTGCTTTGTTCTTTTTACTTAAGATTACTTTGGCTATTCAGGGTTTTTGTGGTTCTGTACAAATTTTAGGACTTTTTTTTCTATTTCTGTGAAATGTGCCATTGGAATTTTTATAAGAATTGCATTGAATCTGTAGATTGCTTTGAATAGTATGGACATTTTAACGATATCAATTCTTCCAGTCCATGAGCATGGAAAATTTTCAATTTATTTGTGTCTTCGATTTTTTTATTAACGTTTTATAGTTTTCAGAGTACAGGTCTTTCACTTTCTTGGTTACATTTATTCCTAGGCATTTTATTCTTTTTGATGTAATTGTAAATGGGATTGTTTTCTTAATTCCCCTTTCTGATAGCTTGTTATTAGTGTGTAGAAGTGCCACATCTTTTTATATATTGATTTTGTGTCCTGCAACTTTACTGAATTTGCTTATTAGTTCTAACAGTTTTTTTGGTGGTGTCTTTAGAATTTTCTGTATGTGTCATTTGTAAATAGTGACAGTTTTACTTCTTTATTACAAATTGAATGTCTTCCATTTTCTTTTTTAATCAGTCATTGAATTTAGTAAATTGTCTTCATAAATTCTTTCTTCAAGTCTTTAGAAATATACTTTCATTTGAAATAATACCTCAAAATATAGCTATTTTACTTTATTTTTATTAGATATTTAAAGAGCTGCTAAATATTTTGTACTAAGCTAGATGATACATATATGTTGAAATTTGCTATAATTTTTAGAAAGACTATTGTTATGAACAAGGGAGCATCCCCGAAATGAGTTACACACATTTGTGTTTTTCAACAATGCCAGGCTCATTAGGGGAGACCTCCCAGTAAGCCAATAAAGTTGCACACAGGTTACACACAGAGAGGAGGAGCTTATATGATAGAAGTAAGCAGAGTGATCATCCAGCTCCAAGTCCCAGTCACTGGTAGTGTCTTCAGGTGGAGAGGCGGGCGTTCATCATAAGTGAGACATGTACTTGGCTACATATGTCCAGTAGAGTGGAAGTCCAGCAGAGCTACAAGCATGACCTATGGTACAGCCAAGCTCTAGCATTGGGTGGTTGGAACTCTGAGTTCTTTTTTTTAAAATATATATTTTTAAATTTCTTTATTGGTTAAGGTATTACAAATGTGTCCTCATCCCCCCATTTACTCCCAACCTCCTCCCCTCCCCACTCATGTTCTCATCCCCCTATTGTCCATGTCCATTGGTTTGGCTTATATGCATGCATACAAGTCCTTTGGTTGATCTCTTCCCCTTACCCTCACCCTCCCCTACTTTCCCTCTGGGGATTAATAGTCTGATTAATGTTTCTCTGTCTTTGGATCTGTCCCTGTTCATCAGTCTATGTCAGCCATGGGCAAATTACGGAGAAGTGGAATCACTGGGTCAAATGGGAGTTCCATTTTTAGTTTTTTGAGGAAACGCCATACTGTTCTCCACAGTGGCTGCACGAGTCTGCATTCCCACCAGCAGTGCAGAAGGGTTCCTTTTTCTCCACATCTTCTCCAACACTTGTTGTTTGTTGATTTGTTGATGATAGAGCTCTGAGTTCTTATAGCCCATGAAGGGTGGAGGTCCTATTCATATCAGTGTCCAGATAGAGTCCTTATCCCAGTGTCCAGACTTGTGATTTTGGTTGGTCTGGGCCCATCCTAAGGCCATTCCCATTACACCCCATTACCTCAGTTTTGACACAGCACTTGACATAGTTGTCATGACTGACAGTGACTCCATATTGAATTCTCAAAGGTATCCGAAAAGTTCACTCTACTCTTGCTCTATACAACTAGGTTCTAGTGTGAAAGAGGTAGTATACATTAGATAGCAGGTCCCATAGGAGTGTTATCTTGCATTCTTTCTCTTTCTTTTCTCTCAGTTGTAACCCACCCCTCTCCCACCCACCAACTCTTCCTCTGCTCTGTCTTTCTGTTTAGGCCAATGTGAGTTCTTTTTTTCAGTACGAAACTCCTGATCTCAAAAGAAGAAATACTGGCTTAACATATGATGTAAATTGGTCCGCTCTCTGTGTTAACTTTAAACTAATATTTTTATTATTTTGGTATTTGAAAGAGAACTTAAGATGTGGGCAGAAAAGGATAATATAATATTGCAGTTCATATGGCAGCCACAATTTAATTTTATGGCAAAATCAATGACTTTAGAAATGATGACGTATTTATAGCACTGAAAGCTTTGTGTTGGCAATTTCTTTCAAAGAAAATGATGCTTGTTATTCTAGCATAGACGTGCACACCACCCTCATGCTGTTAAAGACCCCTTTTTTCTTTTCTGGGCAGGGGACTGGGTGAGAATATCAGGCCTAGGGTTTTTTGGTGCTTGCTTCTGCTGTTTTATTTCTAAGTGAATTGAGACCATATGGTCACATAAACCCAAAGCTAGATGGTTCAGAGATTTAATTGTGTGGCCTTGAAATATTTCTAGTTTTGCTTGCAATTAGTGGGAAATAATGTGTTCATAGAACAATTTATAAGTCACACAGACCCATTGGAGAAAAGGCTCACTCCAGGTACTGTCATGTGTCCAAGAGAAGTGGTAGATTGCCACAGAGATGACTAATCAATCAAGACTAAGTCCTTTCCCTTTTTCATATGACAACATTTATTTGATGTGACACTTATTTCGCAGTGTCTGTTTTCCTTGCCAATATGCCCTATCTCTAATCCTCATTTTACATGCATCAGTGTCCATCCCCTCACTGAGGAAGCTTGGTTTCAGGCTAACAATTTTAAGTGATGGAGCTGTGGCTTTCTAAATGCAGCTAGCTGCTGCTTGTGTACTCTTCTGAATAGAAAGATCTTCCAAGTATTTCTTTGAGTGAATGGCTCTACAGGAAATATTGAGACAGCCTTATGTTGGTGCATGCAAAATATGTTTCTTAATAATATGATGATAATCAGATAAAGGGAGTGTTGACTGATAACTTGAGTAATTTGATTGGCTAATGAACAGAATGTTTATTCTCTATTAGTACTCTGAACATACCAAAGGCAACTGCCTCATCTTTTGAAAAAAAATTCTAAGAGTCCTATTTCTCAACTTTATTTTAACTTACAAGAGCAGTGGGACTGACTTGGAATGTTTTCTGAGGATTAAGTCTGGTTCAGAGGCCTTTGGCTGTGCAGGAGGCCACAGGCTTCACCTTTGCCAGGTACCTCAATTGTCACAGCTTAATGATAGTATTTGTATCTTGAGTTGTTGACTGTTGGTTTTCTGAGACTTTGAGAGTGCTTAATGTGATTTGCTTTTCAGTTTCTGACCCAGCAAGTGAATAATTTCCCCAGGTAATTGTTAAACAAGAGAAAACCATACCCCTGTTCTTTGCTTGGGGAAAAATAGTTTCCAGAATATACATGTTCAATAAGACATGCTACTGTGTTGGAAATGTTCACTGTGCTGTCTAATACGGCAACCTCCTATTGAATGTGCAATTGCAAAACTGAGTTCTTTATTTCATTTCATTTTAATTTAAATGAACCTAGCAACATATGGCTGGTAGCTACCATATTGGACATTATGGTATAGATTTAGAATATCTTTTAAAGACTGAAAACAGTTTTATCTATGGTTTAGAATAAATTTAATGTGCTTAGGTTTCCTCCAGGATAAATTTATATTTTTTGGTTCTAAGGTGAGTTGACTTATGTTTTTGAAGTGATCCAAACATTATATTTATGCAACAGCATTTTGCCAAGTACTGGTTCTTGATTATATTGACTAAAGAAAGTGTGTGCTGCTTATATGTGAAAAGAATAGTCTGGTGGGTTCCTGCTTTGTTCACAAACTTGAGAGGACAAATGCTATACTTGTACTAGGCTGGTGCTAATTTACCTTTAGTAATGGAACATTATTACAGTATTTTTACAGGGTATTTTAAAAATGCTGCTACCAATAGATATTGTCAGGGAGGAAAATTTCTTCTCTTCTAGATTCTTTGGTTGGTCTAATAATAAAATTAATATAAAACAGCTTAACAAGATTAAAACAAAGTTAATTACTTATATATGGGGGCTTCATAAGAATATGAGGAACCAAGATAACCAAACAATTGAGGCTTATATGCTATTCTGAGCTAATAAGAAAGGGTTGGGGATTTGGAACTTCAAAGGGGAGGAAGACAGTACACAGGGAGCTGGGGAGAGCAAATGTATGGTAGAAAAAGTTTGTCATGCCCCCAGAGACAAGGGACACAGAGAGGACTTTGGTCTCTAGCCTGCCCAAGCTCCCCTCACCACACCTAGCCTTTATTCTTTGTAGTTATCTCTTTTTTTTAAAAATATATTTTTATTGATTTTTTACAGAGAGGAAGGGAGAGAGATAGAGAGTCAGAAACATCGATGAGAGAGAAACATCGATCAGCTGCCTCCTGCATATCTTCCTACTGGGGATGTGCCCGCAATCCAGGTACATGCCCTTGACCGGAATCGAACCTGGGACCTTTCAGTCCGCAGGCCGACGCTCTATCCACTGAGCCAAACCGGTTTCGGCTGTAGTTATCTCTTGATGATAACTATGTCTCTCTATCTCCTGGTCAGGGAGGTTTCCTTTCAGATGGGAGATTTATCTCCTGTGTTCAAGGGGTCAAAGGAGAGTCACAGTGTCCTTTTCAGACTGGCTATTTCTGGAGAACTTTAATTCAAAATAATCGGTGTGCCAATGTGGCATATTTGGGGTTGCAAATTTTGTTCCCCCAGAGTATCATACCTCCATTTCTTTTAGTTTTACATATTATTCACAACTCACCCAATTTTTGCCTTAAAACTCCTGTCCGTCAGCTCATCTATTTTTTACCTGGTTTGCTGCTGAGGGACATGAGTGAGATTGTAGCACCAGAGTAGCGCACTGGGGAAAGATAGATGAAAGGTGGGGTCCTGAGTTGCTGTGTGGGGGTAGCTGGTGGCAGTATCTTTAATTTAGCAGAGATTCAGGGGAAGAATGGGTAAGAATGTGTCTTTGTGATGAGAAGCCTTAATAATTCTCCAACTTAGCTGGGAAGCGGCTCTTCTCCATGAGAGAGGTGGAGCTCTGCTCACCCCTCCAAGGTTCTCATCACTTCTTCCAGGAAGCTCCAGAAGGCACTCTCAGAGCCACACGACTACTTTACTAGTGATAGTATATTTGTGCTTTTATGCCCGAGTGATGAACTGTGATTCAGCCTTTTAAGTAAAAGCACTGAGTCAAGGGAATTAATATCTAGAAATGTTTGACTGATTCCCAAAGTGTTGAAAAAGAAGATCCTGCTGGTTTCTTGGTTCAAGCCTCAACCTATTCCCATTAGCAAAGAAAAGTGAAGATTTCTCTTGTGATTGGTGGTATCCTTTATAATAACCTTTGAGATCGCTGTAGAACTGGCCAAGTATGCTCCATTTTACAAACAGGGTTAAGATTTTGGTTCTCCAAGTATATACACCATGTAAGTAATTACCTCTCTTTCAGATAAGTTTGTAAAGAACTTTCTTCTGGGAGTTTTCATCAATAGTCCACATTCCCTGCTTGTGAATCTGTTTTTAGGAAGATTCTTCTTACAGTATGATTTCTAAGAGTACAGCTGGATAATATACACCTTCAGCATTGGAGGGGCTTATTTGAATTCCAGCCTTGCCCTCCTTTCTAAAAAGAGGTAAAGAGAGTATGCCTGAGAAGATCATCTCTTTGTCTTTTTAAAAATCTTTTCTGTGAGCATCAAAATTAATTTCTTACTAAAACCTCTCAGTAACAGCAATACAATGATGACTATGACAGTAATGATGACTAGTAGCCACTTTATGTAAGTTTGTGGGAAAGTTCTGCATCCCACTGATGCAGGAATTTGGATGTGAGATAAATTGGATGTAATATAACAATTAAATCAAGATCATAGTGAAATAAAGAGTACCTTGAAAATATTTTTTGTTGATGGAGAAAGCAGCTTAATATTAAAAGTGGTAGAGAAGAAAAATGAACTTTAATGCTGCGTCTAAAAATCTACTGAAAACTTCACCAGAAAATGTAAGAATTTAAAGTAGATTAGCTCCGTCAAGCTTGACATAGACATGAACTGTCTCTCCTTCTAGTTACAGTTGTTCTTGGAGACAGCATTTCAAAATGAGTTGTCAGAAATGCCATCAGATTCTCTCAGGGGACTGTTGCTACAGTTGGAACTGTGCTCCTGATGGAGTAGGCATCAAATAAATTGGACCCATGAATATTAATAATTTCTTAAAAGTAAATGCATAGTGACTTTAAACCACTGGCCCATAGAAATGGCGACATTATACTCAGACTGCAGTAAGTGCCATTAGGGTGTGGGTGGCTGTCAGTCCCATAAAGTGATCATTTAGAAATAAAATTCTAATAAGTCATAAACTCAGCCTAAAACTAAGCTCTACAAAAATATAAATTTTAATGAGTAATAGTTTGTCTTAAGGTGTTTAAATTATGACTGAAATGATCTTGTAAGACTCTCCTAGGAAGTTTGAACTATTATGAGATTTTCCTTTAAATGCTCCTGTACCAAATAGTGGCATTGAAAATAAGTCCATGTATCTTTGGTTTTCAATGAAGAAACATTTGAAAGGAGACATGTACCATTATTTCAAATTGAAATTTTCTCTCTTTTGGCCTCCCCAGGAAAATTCAGACTATGAAGACAAACCTCCTCCACACTTACCATAGTGCATAGTGGTTGGTTTGGAAGACATAAAAACAGTGAGCAGATAATTAGCAAGCACTTTTTTTTTTTTTTTAGAGAAGCTGCAAAATATCTCCTGAAATTTCTCTGAGGAGCAAAACTAGGAAAAAAAGAATTTGCATTAATGTAAATGTGATTTTTCCCTGTCTCTAGCATGTGTCAACTCACACTATGTCCCAGGAGCTTGGCTCTGTGTTTGAGATACAAGACCAAAATCCACCGTGCTCACAGAGATCGATCCGAGGGAGGAGGACCCACATAACATTTTAAAAATGAAACTCATCAACAGATGTATAGAACACTCTGGAAATAAAGGGAAACATGGAACAGGAGTGTGCTAAAATTGGGCAAAGTTGACCCTGACAAAATGAATTGGAGAGAAAGCACATGGGGAAAATGAGGAATGAGAAATCATTCCTAAAAGGAAATTGCTGTAGTTTGGGAAACGTTCTCCACATTTGTAGTGCAGGCTGTAAATAGGTGTTTCATGTGAAGGGGCAGTTGTGGCTAAGTGAGTTTGAGGGTGCGGCATCTCAAATTCCCCTTTTGGAGAGTCTTAAACCACATAACCAGTTTAAAGTCTCTGAGATGTCCCCTGCCAAGAAACCCACTTAAATTGGTTTAATCCAGGGTTTTTACAAACTCAGCTGAGCATAGAATCCTTGTAATATTCCATAGAATGATTTCTGTTCAGTGGCTCAGGGAATACTGTCTGCTAGAGGTTAAGAGGGGCTGGAGCGCTTGGTGCAGGCCAGGCTGTAGGAAGCTTTATAGGCCATGGTCTGATTTTGAATTTTTCCTTTGTGTAGAAATTTTAATGTCTTAATATCACCTGTACAAAACAGAATTGCTGTAGTTGCACTGAGGCCCTTTGCTTTGGAGAGGGATAAAAGAAAGTGGCTGGCCTCTGATCCTCAAGCAACTCACAGCTTAATGGGAAGACAGAAATGTAAGCTATCTTTATATAGGGTGTCCCAAAATTCATGCAAGATTTACAATTCAATTCAATTCTGTTCAATTAGTAAGGTAATTGTCTTCAAGAGCTTTTGCAGAATGCTTTAAACAAAGAGAATGTTCCCTAGTGTTCCTTGGGAATTCGGTGATGCTTCATCCAGATTTACATGCCTGGAGGTTGGATGAGGAAGGCGGAATGAGGGCAGGGGACACGGTGGTGCCAGGATCATGGAATGATGGAAGTGTAGGGCTAAAACCCACAGATTGTCAGGCAAGGTATAGAAACTGGATATGACAGGATGTGGGGAGTGGATTTGGAGAATAGAGAAAGAGTATCTTAGAATTGTGAAAAGTTTTTCTCTTGAGCATGTTAATATCAAATACTCTTACTGAGGATAGGGTTTTTAAAAATTTAATCTCCCAGTTGTGTTTCCAAGTAGGCTCTTGCCTGGTGCAGAGTAGACATCAAAAAATGAGTGGAGCCCTAGCCGGTTTGGCTCAGTGGATAGAGCATCGGCCCGTGGACTGAAGGGTACAGGGTTCAATTCTGATCAAGGGCATGTAACTCATTTGCAGGCTCAATCCCTGGCCCTGGTTGGGGTGCATGCAGGAGGCAACCAATTGATGTGTCTCTCTCACATCAACGTTTCTCTGTCTCTTCCCCTCCCTTATACTTTCTCTAAAAGTCAATGGAAAAATATCATTGGGTGAGGATTAAAAACATAAAAAGAAAGAAATGAGTGAATATGTTGAATTATCTTCTATATCTACACTAATAAAAGAGAAACATGCAAGTTGGTGTAACTCCGCTATGCCCACCAGTCAATCAGAGCGACTATGCAAATTAACCCAACAAAGATGGCGGTTAATTTGCATACGTAGGCATGGAGCGAAGACTGAAGGCTCCGGACGCAGTGAAGACTGAAGACTGAAGAGGCTTGGCTTCTCCGCTGCGACCGGACCAAAGGCTTGGGTCCTGGGTGCCGGAGGAAAACCGGTGCCAGCAGCCAGGGGAAGGAAGGCCTATTGCATGAATCTTTGTGCAATGGGC
>NW_006283442.1:2016581-2029341 GCF_000327345.1 Myotis davidii
GGTGCAGTGGTGGTGGGGGGAGCCTCTCCTGCCTCCACTGCACGCAAGTGGTAAAGAGCGAGGGGTCCTGGACTGCGAGAGCCCAGGACTGTGAGAGGGATGTCTGACTGCTGGCTTGGGCCAGATCCCTGTGGGGAGCGGGCCTAAGCCAGCAGGTGGTCATCTCCTGAGGGGTCCCATACTGTGAGAGGGCGCAGGCTGGGCTGAGCGCCCCCCCCTTTCACCCCCCCGCCCCCGAGTGCACAAACTTTTGTGCACCGGGCCTCTAGTCTATATATAAAAGGCTAATATGCAAAGTGTTCCTTCTGGAGTTTGACCGGGAGACTGGGTGTTCGATTGCTCGCTATGACATGCACTGACCACCAGGGGGTGGCGTGGAATGAAGGAAGATCCTGACTGGCAGCTGGCAGCCAGGGAAGGAAGGCCCCTGGCCAGCAGTCAGAAGGCCCCAATCGGCCCTGATCTCTGGCCAGTCTAGGGACCCTACCCATGTAAGAATTTCATGCATCAGGCCTTTAGTATTTTATAATGTGCATTCCTTTTGCTCCATAGTATTGATGAATACTTTAAATTTCATGAATGATGTTTCAGTGTTTCAATATGTGTGTGCAAGATAAATTGCGAAAAGGAAATTAACCATTAGGACTAGAAAGATGTACCAACACTGTCATTCAGAGGTTGTATTATTATTTATGTTAAAATTCTAAAAGACTATACATGTAAGAATTAATAATAGAATTTATAAAGGTTCCTAGATTATAAAATAATGTACTAAAATAAATTCCATTTAGAAATGCTAGAAGTGTATAAGCAAAGAATAAATTTTTACAAAGTTATTATTTATCATAGCATAGAAAATCACAAAGTGTCCAGACATAAATCTAAACTATATAGGAGACTTTTGAGAAGAAGTTATAACTTTTACTTGAAAGACATTAAGGAAATACTAAATAGAGAGATCATGTCATTGATTATTTGACTTAATAGCATTTCTTTAGAAAATGACATAGATTAAATGCTTTTACTTATGACCAGAATGCTAACTTAAATTAGGTGATTCTCAGTGAATTGTACTATTATTTAAATTTGGATTTTTTTTCATTTAAAGTCCTAATGGATACAGATCACTGAAATTCATAATCTGTTATAAAATGTTTTATTCATTAATTGAGGATATAATGTGTCCAAGGAGATTGATAAAAAGCTTAGACATAGGAGCTACACTTGCTTTTTAACCCCCTAAAGCCACATAAAATGCATTGAAGATTAATCCTTGGTATCAAGGTCAGGTAATATGTGGAATATAAAACAAAAATTAGCAAGTGAACTAACAGAACAAACAACAATAAACTCATAGATACAGAAAACAGAATGGGGCTTACCAGAGGGGAAGGGGATAAGGGGAGGATGAAGAGGGTAAAGGGGGTCAAATATATGGGAATGGAAGGACACTAGACTTTAGGTGGTGAGCACACAATAGAGTATCCAGATTTGAATTATAATTGTACACTTGAAAATTATGGAATATTATTAATTAATATTACTCCTATACATGTATTTATTTTCCTTTTTAAATTTAAGTATAGTTGGTATACAATATTATATTCGTTTCAGGAGTACAATATAGTGACTCAACATTTATTTATATACATTAAATGTGATCACCTCACTAAGTCTAGTAATCATTTGTCACCATACAAACATCGCAATATCATTGCCCAATAAATTTAAGTTTTAAAAAAAGAGGAGGACATGTTAGTCTCTTCCAGCTGGAGACGCGTGGGTGCTGAGTACGGCTCAGTCCTAGCAGCAGCACATTGTAATGGCCACACAGAAATATCCTGGAGAATCTCCCCTCCCTCCCTAGAAACCAGCTTTGTCCCTTTCTATAAAGCAGGTGTTACACTCTCAGATGCCTACAGGGGTGAGACAGGCAACATAAATAACTGAAGTAGGCCAGGTGGGGACTGTCCCAAATGGCACAGTATTTTCTTCTTTTAAAGGGGGCAGCCACTTTTGATTCTTCTGTTCTTTCATATTCAATTGATAGTATCACCTTCTAAAGAATTTCAATTTTATGGCTTGGCATCTTGAAATCGGGGATGCTTTAGGAACTAATAGGCATCTGAATATGTTGGACCACTTGGCACCCAGCCCACTGGTATAGTTCTACATACGATCTTCTTAGTAAGTGAGAGTTGGTTGAACTACTGAAATATGACTTCAGCAATCAGTTATTTGGCTTTTGTTAAGATTCTCTAAACATATTGCTCAAAAAAAGTATAAGGATTTGCAAGTTTACCACATAGGCAGATATGAAGAACCTATGTCTAAACATAACAATGAGCAGGCATTCTCCTTTCGTGGCGAATATGAGTGACTGCTGCGTCTTTACCTGTTAATATTTAGCCTTCCTTTGGTCTTCCCATCTTCTAGAAAACATTACCAAGACAGCGAATCACAGATCGGCCTCTGTTTCCTGACAGTTCCCAGTCCAGATCAAAATTATGCTTTTGTGAACCTCTCCCCAAATCACCTAACAGAACCCAAATTGATAACAAGCCCATCCTCCTACCTGTTTCAGAGCCATCAGAGTTCCCGATAGCCTGCTGGTTCCCTGATTGCAATGAGCCAGTAAACCCAACATGGGCCGTAACCAGTTTGGCTCAGTGGATAGAGCGTTGGCCTGCAGACCGAAAGGTCCCAGGTTCGATTCCGGTCAAGGGCATGTACCTTGGTTGCAGGCACATCCCCAGTAGGAGGTATGCAGGAGGCAGCTGATCGATATTTCTCTCTCATCGATGTTTCTAACTCTCTATCCCTCTCCCTTCCTCTCTATAAAAAATCAATAAAATATATTTAAAAAAACCAACAAAAAACCAACATGGTCCTACTACAGTCTGTCCTAGTTGCCTGTGGAGGAAGGGTATTGATGCCTTTGCAAGATTTCATGATATTGTTATATAGTTATTTACTTTCTGGTCCTTGAGAAAGATTAAAGGCAGAAGTACATATTATAGGAGGAAAGTTTATAAAGGAAAGTTAATGGTAAAAACTGAACAAACGATTCATATAAATAAAACCCATTTCCCAAATTGTTTCCCTCCCAGTGTTGTGTACCTACCGTTGCTTCAGTGTCTGGGAAAGCCAGGGTCTCGGGCAGATTCCAGTTTGTAATTCTTTTTGCAGATAGGAGGAAGAGGTGACCGTTTGAAACCAGTTAGAAAAAGTTCTTTCCAAAAGCTATAGATTGTGCTGTTTATGATCTTAGCAGGTTTCAACCTGCTGTCCATGTCTGGAACTTGAGACAAGTTGAGATCAACAAGCTTTTTGCAGTCAAGTTTCATTAATTAGAGTTTGCTGCCAAGTCATGGTTGGGAGGCTGCCTTCCATGTCTGGTGCCTTTCCACGATTGCCTGCCTGAGCTGGTGGACCAGCAGGCTCTGGCCGGAGCTGTCTCTGTGCCCCTGGATATACTCTGCTTTGCTGCTAACGTGTGAGGACAAAGCTTGGAAGGGGTGGAAGTCAGGAGTCCAGTTTGGGAGGCTTTTCCCAGAAGTCAGAGAAAAGCATTCTTAGTCATTTATCCAGACAGTTTAAAAAGAAATTAAGCTGACTTGTTTTTTCAGGTCACTTTTTTTAGGAAACATACGAGGTACTTGGGCACTGCTGTCTCCCTTTGTGAGGCAAGCAGGAAGCTTTTCCTTGCCAGCTTTATTATGTCATTGAATTAATAATGTAAAGACTAGATCAGAACTCAATTTGGCAGCTTTGCCTTTAGGGAAATTTTTGGAAGAGTGACCTTCCATTTTTTAATAAGCATGTTATTACTTTAGAATTAAATTACTGAGAGCTAAGCTATCCTCTTGAATTTGCTATTAGCCGTTTTTTCCCTTTTAGTTTTAATGAACTAGAACAAGTTGAAGCCAGTTGTTTCTAACAGCATGCAGTCAGGAGATACTGCTGGGACCTTTATTTTAGACAAGTTTCGCTCTTCTAAATGTTAGAACTTTGAAAGTCTCTGCAAAGTCTCCATTTCTCCTCCTCCTCCCCCTCCCCTCCTCCTCCTTCTTCCTCTTCCTCTTCCTCTTCCTCTTCCTCTTCCTCTTCCTCTTCCTCTTCTTCTTCTTCTTCTTCTTCTTCTTCATTAAAGTGGGATGGGAGACCATGTAACGCTCCTTTGACCACGTTTATGTTTAGATGCTTCCTCAAGCTTGCATTATGGTTTTCTTTCTTAAGGTAAAACACATTATTGTTGTGATTCTAAAATTCATGCAGAAAATAAATGGGGCAGAAAGTCCAGGAGTTTATTCTGTAACAGATCTGGAGAAAGGGTTTAACTCATCAAATATTAGAACCCAACTAAAAACACCAGTTCTTTTTTTAAGTTGTTTTTTATTAAGAGCACTTTGTATAGTGTGTTGCTTTTATTAGGTGGTTATACCAGAAGCTGTGATGATAGATACAGATGTGTGGGGGTTGAGCTGCCTGAGCCTGCTCAGCAGGTGGCCGGGCATTTGGTGCGGTGGCATTTGGCCCAGAGCCCCAGTCAGACCACGGAGGGACAAGAGAGAGATGCTGGACAAGTTTTCTGTTGGGTGTTTATTTTTTGGACTATAAACTGGAAAGGATGGCTCAGATTTAAATAAATACATTTATTGTGAGTGATGGCTTTGTTGAGCTCTGTCCATCAGTCTGCCCCAGTGGGCTCTTCACTTACACAGAGACCCCCAAAGCCCCCCTGGCTGCCTGTGCACCAGCTCTAGTCTAGGAAGGAAACCCCTGTGCTCCAGGGAGAGGACACCCCTTTCCCAACAGAAACTGTGGTGCAGGATGAGCCTCGGCTGGAGTGCTTCCTAGTTGACTATGTCCTGGAATATGTACAGGTTATTGGTGGCAACCAGGGCAATCATGTTGTCGGCAGGGTGCCAGGTCGGGTGCACAATCTTCTCATTGAATCCAGACTGTCCTCACTGATCTGGTCCTCCTTGTTCTTCCTGCCTGGACACTCTCCCAGGTTTCAGCCTGGCTCTAGGCTTGCTCTTCTCTCTGGAAGCTTCCAGGACCACATCCCTCCACCTGTTTCTGTCAAAGAGCCTGAAGAAGTTGTTGTAGGACCCCGTCATGATCCCAGCATCTGGACTGTTCCAGCATCACCCTGATTTGTGGGAGATGCAGTTGTTTCCTTTTGCAGAGAACACAGCTTGCTTCCAAGGTGCTCGAGGGCCCCGTGGGTCTCCATGCACAGCTCTCCATGTTGAGATCCCAGACCTTCACTGACAGGTCTTTTCAGGTTAGCACGCATTGACCCACTATGACTGAATTCATGTAGGAGATGGAGGAAATTGTTTCTAAGAAGAAAGACCTATTCCTGGGATCTTCAAGTTCTTCAGAAAACTTAGAATGTCAGCCGCACAGGGCTGAGGAGTGCATATTGCACAGCCTGATGGTCCCCTTGCTGCTGCTGTGCACAAACATGTGCACCAGTGCGGGTGGAACTGGCTGCAGGAACACCTCCTCAGCTCCCCCCTGTCCTCGGGCTAAATGTCCACGATGTTAAAGCTTCTATCTGTGAAAATGCCAGTGTATGTACTAGCCTGGCCGGAGCCTAATATTTTTCTTTGATCTCTCATTCATTAGCTTATGATATTTAAATCATATACTAAAGTAAAAATTGCTTTAAGAAAAGAGTAGAGCCCTGGCCAGTTTGGCTCAATGGACAGCACGTCGGCCCACAGAATGAAGGGTCCTGGGTTCAATTCTGGGCAAGGGCACTTACCTTGATTGCAGGCTCCATCCCCTGCCATAGTCAGGATGTGTGCAGGAGGCAGCCAATTGATGTCTCTCTCTCACACACACATAGATGTTTATTTCTCTCTGTCTTCCTCTCCCCTCCACTCTCTAAAAATCAATGGAAAAATATTCTTGGGTGAGGATTAGCAACAACAACAACAAAAAAGAAAAGAGTGGAAAACTGATGAGGAACGTAAGCAGAATTAAGTCTGTATGCATAGCTCTGGCAAGACCCTCTTTCCTTCTATCACTGTGTAAAGCTAAATTTAAAAGATGTGAGATCCAATATCTGAATCATGAACAGTGGGGCCTACCTACAGTACCTATTTCTAACATCCAGTGACCATTAAAATTTGATTAAGCACATGCTTTGGAAGTGATGGGTAAACTTGTTTGTATAAAGATATTTAAAAATAAGGTATCAGGTTTAAAAGTGAGAGAAAAGGCTCAGATGCTAAATGATTGTGTGAGGCCATGATTTACATGCATGAAATTGATATGTTGCACCTCTTTGTTTCTAGGACACTTGATGCAGCATAGAATAGTGATTAACTCAAGAATTCTGAAGTCAGATAGTCTGAATTTGAATCCTGATTCTACTGCTCTGTAGCTCTGTGACTTGGAGCAAATTACTTAAACTATCTTTGCCTAGGCTCTCCCAACTGTAAAATGGTCTTTTTTTTTTACTTACACCTACCTTCTAGGATTTTGTGAGGGTTAAAGTGAGTTAAAATATGTACATTCTTTAAAAGCATCGATCAGACTGTCAAATCTCAAAGGGAAGGTAGAGGAGGGTGGGCGTAAGGGGAAGAGATCAACCAAAGGACTTATATGCAAGCATATAAGCATAACCAATGGACACAGACAGCAGGGGGGTGAGGCCCTGAGTGAGGGGGATTGGGGGAAATGTGGGGATAAGGACACATATGTAATAACTTAATCAATAAAGAAATTTAAAAAAAGAAAAAAAGAACATAGAATATTGTAAGAACCGTATATGTTGGTTATCATTTCTTGCTATGATTAATGGGTGGAGGTTTGCACAAAGGAAGCTCACAGCATCAGAGATGAAGTTATTTTGGGGGCTGCATTCTTGGCCAAGTTTTTAAAAAATGTTTTTATTGATTTTTTTTTAAACAGGAAGGGAGAGAGATGAAGAAATAGAAAGATCAATGTGAGAGAAACATTGATCAGCTGCCTCCTGCACCCCCCACCCTCCTCCCCCCTCCGGGGATGAAGCCCGCAACCCGAGCATGTGCCCTAACCAGGAATCAAACCAGTGACCTCTTGGTACATGGACTGATGCTCAAATACTGAGTTATATTGGCTGGTCCTTAGCCAAGTTTTGTAGGTGCCCCAAGATGGTTCCCCATTTTATAAAGGAAAATAATTTGCAGCCTTAATACATGATTGATTTAAGCCTAAATGCTGACTGCCTCTATATGCAATTTTGGCTTCCTAATTACATTATTGTTTTCTAGCTTAACCTATTGAATATTTTGTTCTTAATTTTATTGAACAGGAGAGAAGTCTTACTAATTTTTAGATTCTTTGGAATGAAACAAAAACTTGACTGGAAATTACCAATGAGCCTCTGTCATCTGAAACAGTTATTTCGGGAAGTTCACAGTCATTGGCCTGAAGTGAATTAGTGATCAGTCTAATTTGGAAAATAAATAGTGCCTGGCAACAAACAAACCTTACACATCAGGGAACTGATGGGCAGCTGTCTTTAGGCTGCAAGTGTCCCTTAAAACTCTGAGCTGGTGGATCTAAGACAGGGCCCCTGAAAAGCTTAAAGAAACCTAGGTCTGTGCTGAAGGGATCTTCTGGTATTCTGTAATATTTGTAACATCGCTTCATAATGCAGAAGAAAATCCTTATATGAAGATGCCAGCTCATTTCCAAACTCCCTGTCAGTGAACAGAAGGCAACAGTCCCAATGCAAAAGGAATCTCTGAGCACTTAAACAGCAGGAAGGCAGTGTGGGGATAGGCACCCTGCACTTTGTGCTGGGTGCCATAAAGCAACTATCCCAGGGAACATGCACAGGTATCCACATAGGATGTGGTGGCTCCATTTGGCTGTTGAGGAAATCAAGGCTCAGAGGAGATAAGTATCTTGGCCAAAATCACACACAGTAATTGGCAGAGCCTAGTTTCAAATTCAGTTCCAAAGTTGATGATGCTCCTGAATATGTAGGTTTAATAAGATTTACCTAATGCCTCTAAACGTTAATTTGCTGCAAATGTGACTTTTGCCTCAATATTAATTCACTTTTTTGAGTTAATTCAAGTTCATTGTATTCATAAATTTGAATTAAACTTAATTTCATTACTGAGAAAGACTCACTTATAAATTCATAGATGGAAGAGGCATTCTTCAAGTCAGCTTTGCAATTGAAATTGAGTAATTTACTAACTAGAGGAGGAATGTCTCAATTTAACCTCATTACCAGCTGTAATATTCAAATGTTCTAATAATCCATCTTCTTTTATGTTTCACTGAAGGTGAATCATGCTACTGGCTTTTATCCCTAGACCTCCAGTGTTGCATCTGAAATACTCTTTTTCAAGGATCTCAGACCAGCTTCTTTTTCAGGACTAGATTCTCTTTGTTCTAGACCCATTATTTGGTGATATAAAGTGATAGGCAATAGGACTTTATTACAACCCATTATATGTAGAACTAATATGAATTTTGGCTCTATTCTGGCCATTTTCTGAGGACAAAGACATTTTTGAAAGTCTCCTTAATAGGAATCTATTAATCATTGATGACTTAAAACTATTACCAAACCTGTAACTTTTAGGAGTTGCTGTAGCAGAATGTGGGGGGGGGGGGCAATTCTAAAAATTCTGAAGTTTTACTAGAAACTATAGACATTAGAAGATGAATGATTAAAATAGTAATGCACTTTCTTGCATGTTGAGTAAAATGCCTTAAGTATTGATTAGGTTTAGGAGGGAATATGAAATTACTAGGAAATAGAATGGTAGTGATAGTTGAGCTTTTTATTATTGCCTTCCCCACCCACATCTCTACTAGTGACGCTGTGGTCACTGTGCATGTTCCTGTGAGGAGGTGTCTGTCTCCAGGCCTGCCTATAGTACTGTTGTAAGCATTCTTAAAACACACAGAGAAAAAAGTTAACTGTGTGGGGCAATGGATGTGTAACTATCCTGATCTTGGTAATCATTCCACAATGTTTATGTATATCAACTCACCATGTTGTTTACTTTAAATATATACATTTACATCTGTCAGTTATTCCTCAATAGAGTTGAGGGGGGAACGAATGCCCTAGAAACTGTTCAAGACAGAGAGAACAGCTGCCGAGGGCAGTGGTTGCTGGAGCTGGGAAGCCAAATGCAGTTTGGATCATTTGGGCTATGATGGGCCACATGAAGCCAAAACTGTGTAGGAAGAGGGAACCAGTTGATGAAGATATAGAAAGCCCTCCAGAGAGAACCAGAATACCTTCAAAGGGACAGGAAAGGCTTGTCCACTCGCCAATTGCTGCCAGTTTCTGGCTTCCTGAGGCTTGGCAGTCATTTTCTTCTGCATATTTAATGACTACACACCCTTTACCTTGAGAGAACATGTGACATAACTCACCTTCTTGGGTGGTAGAGAGCCTTACCTCAAGGGGCGTGACACTTAAAAAGACATCTGTTGCATATACTCAAGATCATCCACACTTTGATGTAGAGTGTTGGTGAATGAAGAATGTGGCATCAGAGATAACCAAAGCCTGTGATACCAGGAGCAGCACAGCGTGACTTCTTCCAGAGCTCAGAGTATAGCAGAGGCCTGGGTGGTGGGAGTCTCCATGCACAGTAAGGTGCAGCTGTGTAGCGAACCTAGCGTGTTTCCTTGCAGGGCAGGGTAGCTATTTCCTGAAAAGCAAGTTAACTTTCAGCTTTTCAGGATTAGTCAACATACCTAGAAGTCATGACAGATCATTTTTTTTTTTTTTAGCATTTTAGAATACATAGGTTGGGATTGGGATGATGTGTTATTTTTATCAAGTGTATACTTCCATTGGTCGTAGCAACATGTGTGAAATGTGGACAAGGTTATGGGGCTCGAGCAACACTAATTTGTGTTTGCACAGTTGTGCCTGTACCAGGTAAGGGCTTTGTCTGAACCAGTCTATACCTCCTGTATCCAGTTTTGAAAACCAGAAATCATGGATTTTGAAGTTACACACAATTACCATTGACTAGGCTCTTTAATCCAGAACTAAGTTTTTAAGTCTTATATAGTCATAAAATTTGTGGTGGGAGTTTTAAGACTGGTGTTTCTTTGCTTTGCTTTATATTGGCCAGTGGGAAGGACATTAAGACGCTACGTCAAACTTATAAAAGTTTACCCAGGGCAAGACTAGTTTGCCTTTGTGTTTTCAGTGTTGACATGGTATGATAGAGATTTTAACTTCATGGGAAGCTCTTCCTTAGAACATTTTAATTGTCTAATCTTAAAAAATATTAATTTTTAAATTAATGACTTCAGGTTAAACTTTACTCTCTGAAATATTGGGGTTTATTATAATTATTTGAATATATTGGCTTAAAAGTGAGTATTTTTCCCTTTTTTCATGGTTATATTTGTTAAGCTCTCAGCCTTTTGATGAAACCAACCTGCAATATGACAAATGAACATTCATGTTAATTTTGCTTTCAGGGAAATAGGGCAAAGGAATGAAAATTTGAGTTGGATTGGCAAATAGATTAAGGTTTTATAGGTAGAGGCAAGGTTGAGATGATTCTAAAACTAGAATCATTGTTCAGTCAGTTCGTATAAGGAATAAGCGTTGGTTATTTTCTTTTGACTACTAGCAGAATGTAAACAAAATTAGAGGTCATTCCTCTTTTTTTAGCTTACTTTTTTCATTGAGGTGAAATTCACATAACACAAAATTTTAGAGTGAACATTTTAGAGTGAACAATTCAGTGTTTAGTACATTCACAATGTTGTGTAACCACCACCTGTGTCTAAGTCCAAAATATTTTACCACTCCAAAATAAAATCCTGTGCTCATTAAGCAGTTATTCCCCATATTCCTGTCTCCGCACCCCAGGCTTCAGCAAACACCAATTTGCTTTGTGTATCTCTGGTTATTTCATATAAGTGGAATTTATAATACATGATTTTTTATTGTTGTTAATCCTCACCTGAAGATATTTTTCCCACTAATTTTTAGAGAGAGTGGGAGGGAGGGAGAGAGAGAAACATAGATGTGAGAGAAACACATCAATTGATTGCCTCCCGTGTGCACCCTGGACCAGAGCAGGGGATGGAGCCTGCAACCCAGGTACATGCCCTTAACTGGGAATTGAACCCGTAGTCAACTCTCTAACCACTGAGTAACACCAGCCAGGACATATAATGTGTAATTTTTAAAATTTTTATTTATTTTTTTAAAATTCTTTATTGTTTAAAGTATTACATATGTATCCTTTTACTTCCATTGACCTCTCCCCGGCCACCCCTACCCCACCCCACACACACATGCCTTCACCCCCTAGAGCCTGTGTTGGTTATGCTTATATGCATGCATACAAATACTTTGGTTGTTCTCCCCCCACCCCTTCCCTCTGAAGTTTGACTGTCTGTTCGATGCTTCTATGTCTCTGGATGTATTTTTGTTCATCAGTTTATGTTGTTTATTAAATTCCACAAATGAGTGAGATCATGTGATACTAATTTTTCTCTGAATGGCTTATTTCGCTTAGCATAATGCTCTCCAGTTGCATCCATGCTGTTGCAAATGGTAAGAGTTCTTTATTTTTTACAGCAGCATAATATTCCATTGTGGAGATGTACCACAGTTTTTTAATCCACTCATCAGCTGATGGGAACTTAGGCTATTTCCAAATCTTAGTTATGGTGAATTGTGCTGCTATGAATGTAGGGGTGCATATATCCTTTCTGATTGGTGTTTCTAGTTTCTTGGGATATATTCCTAGAAATGGAATTACTGGGTCAAATGGGAGTTCCATTTTTCATTTTTTGAGGAAACTCCATACTGTTCCCCACAGTGGCTACACCAGTCTGCATTCCCACCAGCAGTGCACAAGGGTTCCTTTTTCTCCACATCCTTGCCAGCACTTGTCATTTGTTGATTTGTTGATGATAGCCATTCTGACAGGTGTAAGATGGTATCTCATTGTCATTTTGATTTGCATCTCTTAGATGATTAGTGACTTTGAGCATGTTTTCATATGTCTCTTGGCCTTCTATATGTCCTCTTTCAAAAAGTGTCTCTTTAGGTCCTTTGCCCATTTTCTTTTTATTGGATTGCTTATCTTTTGTTAAGATATATGAGTTCTCTATAAATTTTAGAGATTAGACCCTTATCGGAGATAACATTGGCAAATATGTTCTTCCATGCAGTGGGCTTTCTTGTTGTTTTGTTGATGATTTCTTTTGCTGTACAGAAGCTTTTTATTTTGATGCAGTCCCATTTGTTTATTTTCTCCTTAGTTTCCATTGGTAAAGATATTGCTATGACATATGTCTGATATTTTGACTCCTGTGTATTCTTTTAAGATTTTTATGGTTTCCTGTCTTATGTTTAAGTCCTTTATCCATTTTGAGTTTATTTTTGTGTCTAATGTACATTGGTGTCAAGTTTCATTTTTTTGCATGCATCTGTCCAATTTTTCCAACACTATTAAAGAGACTGTCTTGACTTCATTGTATGCTCTTGCCTCCTTTGTCAAATATTAATTGAGCATAATGGCTTGGGTCAATTACTGGTTTCTCTGTTCTGTTCCATCTAATCTAATAAAAGAGAATCATGCAAATTGACCGCACCTCCACTACACTCCTAGCCACGCCCATCAGCCAATCAGAGCAGCTATATGCAAATTAACCCAACCAAGTTGGCGGCTGGCAGCCACAGAGCTGGAGCAAGCAGGAGGCTTGGTTGCCCCAATGATGGAGGAAGCCAAGCTTCACG
>NW_006283442.1:2029659-2044472 GCF_000327345.1 Myotis davidii
CCGAGCAGGCCCAAGCCAGTAGGTGGACATCCTCCAAGGGGTCCCAGACTGTGACAGGGCACAGGCTGGGCTGAGGGATCCCCTCCCCCGAGTGCACAAATTTTTGTGCACCAGGCCTCTAGTTGGCCTATATGTCTGTTATTATGCCAGTACCAGGCAGCTTTGAAAACACTGGCTTTGTAATATAGCTGGTATTGTGATCCCTCCAACTTTGTTCTTCTTCCTCAAGATTGCTGCGGCTATTCGGGGTCTTTTAATTCCAGATGAATTTTTGGAGAATTTGTTTTAGGTCTGTGAAATATGTTGGTATTTTAATGGGGATTGCATTAAATCTGTAGATTGCTTTGGGTAGTATGGACATTTTAATGATGTTGATTCTACTAATCAATGAGCACAGTATATTCTTCCATTGTTTTTGTCTTCCTCTACCTCTTTTTTCAATATCCTGTTGTTTTCTTAGTTCAGGTCTTTTACCTCCTTAGTTTATTCCTGGGTATCTTAATTTTTTTTGGTGCAATGGTAAAGGAGATTGTTTTTTGTTTGTTTCTCTTTCTGTGATTGCATATAATATGTAATTTTTTATGTTTGGCTTCTTTCACTTAGCAGCCTTCTTTTGCGCCTGATATTTTATGAGCGTACCTTTTGACCCCCTCCAGTTAATGGAGGAGAGAGGGCCTTATCTCTTCTGGTTGCTCCTGGGAGTGGACTTCTTGAAATACCCCAAGAAAAAGAATTTTCTGAGACTCACACAGGAGGATGAGATATAGTAGAAAGCTTTATTTCTGTGGAATTACACCCCTGGGTTTCCAAAGTCCCATTTCCCTTACTCTGGTCATAGAAGTATAGTTGGGGCTTCAGTAGAGCTAAAATTAGAGCCAGTGTCCAGAGTTCCTGTTCCATGTTGCAGCCAAGTCATGTACAGCATCAGACTAACTTAGCTTATGTTCCCTGCTGCTCATCAGTCCATTGCACGTGGGGGTTTGCATGACTGTGGGCCATAGGGATGAATGCAAGCGAGCTGCGAGAGTGCACCAGGAGGAACAAAAGAGTGAACAGGGCTTTAGGAGATTGTGTATTCCCAATTTTCCGCATGCTTGCAGTGACCACACCTATTCTGGCCAATGATCTCTATTCCCAGGTGTGATTGATAGGCAAGTGCCTTCCCAACTTTACAGGGCATGCATCCATCTTCCTTTTGTTGAATCCCTTCCACCAGTGATTTGCAGGGAATAGACTGGTGGTTCCCTGGGGAGTGCAAACTATAACTTCCTGGTGAAGGTGCCAAATGACATGCCTATGATGTCTGGCCTTCCCTTTTCTCCTTTTCTGTTATTAATAGCTAGCTAATTATAACACTATCACTCTTTGCTATGGTCTGAATGATTGTTTCCCCTTCACCTCAATTTATATATTGAAATGCTCCCCAAAGTGATGATATTAGGAGGCGGGGCCTTTGAGCAGTGACTAGGTCATGAGGGTGGAGCCGTCATGATGGGATTAGTACTTTTATCAAAGAGGCCCCCTGAAGCTCCCTAGCCCCTAGCCATGTGAGGATACAATGAGAAGACTGCAACCCAAATTCTTAGACTTCTGGTCGCTAGAGCTGTGAGAAGTGAGAAGTAAGTTTCTGTTGTTTATAAGCTCTTTATTTGCCATTTTGTTATAGTTCCCGGAACAGACTAAAACATTCCTCACTTCTTTTTCTGTGTATTTTTTATTTACTTAGTGATTACCATGAGGATTACCATTAACACCATAAATTTATAACAATGTAGTTTGAACAGATGCCAATTAGCTTTAATAGCATATATAAATCTGCTCCTATATAGCTCTGTACCCCTTTATTTTGTTATTCTCACAAATTTCATCCTTAGGCATTGTGTGCTGGTTAACATAGATTTATAATTATTGCTTTATGCATGTTTATTTTAAATCATATGGAACTCAAAAGAGAAGTTGCAAATCAAAAATAGGGTAACCATGGATTTTGTATTTACCTACAAAGGTACCTTTACAGGAGTTCTTTATTTATTTGTATGGCTTCAAATTACTATTAGGTGTCCTTTCATTTCAACCTGAAGCTTTCTCTTTAGTATTTCTTGTAGGTAAGGCAGGTTTAGTGATGAATTCATATTCTGGTTATCTGGGAATGTCTTCATTTTTCCTTCATTTTATATGGGAGTTTTGCCGAATGTAAGATTTTGGATGTCAGGTTTTTTTCCTCTCAGCACTCTAAATATTTAATCCTACTGCTTCTGCCATTCATGATTTCCAGTGAAAAGTTGGCACTTAATTTTATTGAAGATCCCTTAGACATGATGATTTGCTCTGTCTTGCTGTTTTCAAGATTCTCTGTCTTTTGACAGTTTGGTTATAATGCGTGTAGATGTCTTCAAGTTTATAGTGCTTGGACTTTGCTGAGCTTTATGGAAATATAGATATATGTCTTTTATCAAATTTGGGATTTTTTTGCCATTATTTCTTCAAATATTTCTTCTGCCTCTTTATCCTTTTCTTTTCCCACTGAGATTCATATACTTACGTCGTTATGCTTGATGGTATCCTATAGGTCCCCCTGGCTCTGTTTATTTTTATTCATCCTTTTTTCTTTCTGCTCCTCAGTCTGTGTAATTTCAACTCTCCTATTTTTAATTTGCTGAAACTTTTCCCCACTTGTTTAAATCTTCTGTTAAACCCTTCCAAGTGAATTTTTAAATTTCAGCTATTATACTTTTCAGCTCCAAACTTTCCATTTGGTTCCTTTTTATAATTGCTATCTCTTTCCTGATATTTTCCATTTTGTCATACATAATTTTCCTAATTTCCTCTACTTATTTGTCCCTGTTTCCTTTAGCTCTTTGAACATATTTAAGTCGGTTATTTTAAAATTTTTACCTAGAAGTCCAATGTTTGAGCTTCCTCAGTGATGATTCCTTTCAATTAATTTTTTTTCCTGTGAATGGGACATACTTTCTTGTTTCTTTGTATGCTTTGTAATTTTTTAAATCCTCGCATGAGGATATGTTTATTGATTTTAGAGAGAGAGGAAGGTGGAAAGAAAGAGAGAGAAAGAAATATCAATGTGAGAAACATCAATTTGTCACCTCCCATATACACCTCAACCAGGGATCAACCTGAAACTTAGATGTGCCCTGACCAGGAATTGAACCTGCAAACTTTTGGTGTATGGGATGACACTACAAGCAAATGAGACACCTGGCCAGGGCCTCTTTGTAAATTTTGTTGTTATTATTGAAAACTGGTTATTTAAAATATGATAATGTGATAACTCAAATAGATTTTCTCCCTAACTAGGTTTGTTGTTGTTGACAGTTGAGGGCTGCCATTTGTTTAGTGACTTTTCCAATCTATTTTTGCAAAGTCTACATTCCTTGTCATGTGTTCTTACTAAAGTCTCTCTTCTGTTAATATGTAGTTATTGAAGTGTCTGTTCTGTTTTCTCAGTGGTCATCCAGTGATCTGACAGATATTTCCTTAAATGTCTGGACCTAAAGAGAAAAAACCCAACTTTTTCTATTTTCATAGATTAGCTGTGAATCTAGGTCACCTACAACTGCTTTAGCCTTACCTCTTATTTGTGCAGAGTTGACAAAACTACCAGAGACACAAGCCTAGGGTTCTCTCAGGTCTTTTTTGAGCATGTGTCAGTTCTGGACATGCACATTGCACTCTAGCTTTCACAGTATATGTGGTGACCATTCCAAGCCCTATTTCTTCAAGAAAACTCCTCCTTAGCATCTTGCTTCCCAGGCTTTGGGTCTTTCTATTGCTTGCTCCACCCACTGTCTCTTGCCCCAGGTGGGCATGGGGTATGTATATCTGTTGTCCAACAGATACCACCACTACATGGAAAGCCACTTCAGCCCAAGGGAGTAGGGGCAAAACAAAGGTTATCCTGTGTACCAATTCTCAGGAACCACCAGAGAGGTCAAAATGCACAAGTACAGTACTTTAAGAATAATGTTCTCCCTCCCTCCAACCCCTGGAAAACAGTGATGTTTGTATTGTCTCCATAGTTTTGCCTTTTCCAGAGTCGTACAGTTGAAATCATATAGTACGTAATTTTTCAGATTGGCTTCTTTCACTTAGTAATTAATATGCATCTAAGGTTCCTCTGTGTCTTTTCATGACTGATAACCCATATCACTGAATAATATTTCATTGTCTAGATGTACCACAGTTTATTTATCCATCCACTTACTGGTTGCTTCTAAGTTTTGGCAGTTATAAATAAAGCTGCTATAAACATCTGTGTGCAGGTTTTTGTGTGGACATAACTTTTCAGTTCCTTTGGGTAAATACACAGGAGTTCGATTACTGGATCATATGTAAAAGGATGTTTAGTTTTGTAAGAAACTGCCAAACTGTCTTACAAACTGGCTGTACCATTTTGCATTTCCACCAGCAATGAATGAGAGTTTCTGTTGCATAAAACCCTCACCTATATTTGATGTTGTCAGTGTTCTGGATTTGGAACATTCTAATAGGGGAGGGTAATTACTTTTTGTAGGAAGATATGTTTCCGTTATACAAATCTGAATATTAATATTTTCAACTAAATGTGATGTTATTCAAGCAGCCTTTTAGGACCTGCAGTGTTTTCCTGCCCGGGGGTTATGGAATCAGCTTAAGCAGCCTCTTGCCCCGCAGTCAAGGCCCCACAGCTGGGTGGATGGAATCAGAGTGAAGAGATTTTTTCCTTCCCTCTTGCTGTTAATTTCCTACTCGACTCCCCCTGGACCTTTAACCTGTGTTGTAACTATAGCCCTCATACCCCTTGCCTTGCCACTGTTTGCTCCACTGTTCAATGTTTTTGCCTATCTAATGTTTTTAAATCACTTCTTTGATCTGTTGACTTAAAAAAGAACATTTTACTAACTTCTGTGGCTCACATTCAAGATGCTCCAACAAGTTAGCCTGGTCTTATTTGCCTACCAGTTCCCACTATACTGTTCTCTGCTCCCGCTAAATGCATCCAGCACCATTCTGGTACGGAACCCGAGGGTCCCCACTTTGTAATTTTTTTCACTCCAATTTCTCCTTCCCTCACTTTTTTTCCTGTGTCAACAATAAACCTCTCCCTCTCCCTCAAAATCTAGCCCAGATGTCTGTTCTTCTAGTTATGAGGGATTAGAATGGCTTTGTCAAAGTTAAAATCTACTCTCTTTGTTTGATTTCTGAAACTTCTTTTTACTTAACTTTACTACTGTTTGGCTCTTAATGCTTTAGTGCCTTGTATTATAGTTATTTTTGGTACATATTCTATCTCTTCTCTTAGACTTTATGTGGATGGCACACATTGGCTCACTTTACATTCTCTGAATTTCTTGGCACAGTGCCCTCCTGTCTGAGATGTTTACTAATATTTGCAAAATAAATGATAATTAGGTTTAGCTACAGAAAGTGAAAACTATCCTATATAATAAAACCCTAATATGCAAATCTACCGAACTTTGGAATGACTGGTCGCTATGATGTGCACTGACCACTAGGGGGCAGATGCTCAATGCAGGAGCTGCTCCCTGGTGGTCAGTGCGCTCCCACAGCGGGAGCGCTGCTCAGCCAGAAGTCGGGCTCATGGCTGGCGAGCGCAGTGGTGGTGGGAGCCTCTCCCGCCTCCGAGGAAGGCTGACATCCCCTGAGGGGTCCTGGACTGCCAGAGGGCGCAGGCCTGCCTGAGGGACAACCCGCCCCCACCCCCCCAGTGCACAAATGTTGTGCACCGGGACTCTAGTTCTCAGCATAATGTTTTACCATTTTTCAGCTATCAAATCAATACAGCAACACAAGTACAATCTTAAACAACTTTGCTGGGCTTGACTGGGAACTCCCTTAGCTTGGTTTCCTCTGACTTCCTGGGAAAAGCAAGGAGCAACACTGCATGTTTTAGAGGATATTCCTTTTGACAATTTAATTAGAAATTTACAGATTTTCTTGCAGTCCAGTTATGTGCTTAGATGTATTATTTTTTACCTGGAACGATAGTTTGATAGTTTTCCACCTTATAGTGGGTTCCTAGCACAGAAGGTTTGGCCCATATGTGAAATCACGGTGCTTCCTTGCAACTTAATTTCCAGAAAGTTTATTTACTTCATTTCCTATTTACAGTTTTATTTTATGTCTTGCCTTAGCTATGCCTGCAGCCTCTGGAAAGGTACCAAGGAGGAGGGTACAGTTCTGTCTAATAGGGGACTTTGTAAGCCATGCCATCCACCTTGGATGGGTGCCAACTTGGAGTTAGGATCTGCCTGTCTGTCTGTCTCTCATCCCTTTCTTTGCCCATCTCTTTGCATGCTTTTTTGTCTTGGCTAGCTTTTTTCTAGAGGAGTATTACAAGATGCCCAAGGATATTCTGATTCCATTTCAGCTTGTCCTTAAAAGACCCCTAGAGAAGGTAACTTAGTCTTTCATTTTTTCAGATTGTAGCATCATAACCTTTTTTCTGAAGTACTGGATGCCTCTCATAGTATCACCTCAGTGTGTTGCTATGCCAGCAGAGTCTTTCGATTTCTCTTTGGAATTAAGGGTCAGAAGATATTCATTCTAACACACTTGATAGGGGGAGCTAAATCCAAAACTACAAGGAATTCATTTTTAAAGTCTGTGCCTTCTTTCTTACAAAATTAAGGCACTAAATTTTCCACAGTTATAAACTCCTAATTGCGGCCCAGATCTATTTTCTTTATTCTCTAAATTCATTAAATCAGTAGTATATCTGGTACTGCAAGTACTGTTTTCTGGGCACTGGATTTAATACTCTTTGAGTAGAGATGAATTTGACCCTAGGACAGGTCAAAATCTGTACCAATAAGGTCCCAGTTCTGCCTTTTTGGACTTAGATATTCAATCTAATTTCCTTTGCATGTGATAGCCATTATAACATTTTAAGGCTGTAAACATGCTTATTTGAGACCAGAAGAGCCTGGGTCACAGAGAATGAAGAAGGCAGTTACAGAGTGGGAGTAGGCAGGCTTCAGTCGTCTGGGAGACGGGAGATGTGACTAATATAAGGCATTAGTAGGAAAGACAAAAGGAGCAGTACAGAGACAAAAATTTGTGCATCTGGTAGTTTTGTGGTCAGTATTCCCTGAAAATAATCTCTTTAGCTTCCTTCTTTGGAATGAAAATATGAAAAGTGTTTTTCATTGAAAAATCACAGAATTTTCATGTTAAGACCATCTTTTCATTCAACTCTTTCATCTTTCCAACCAAGACCGAAGAGGAAAGAGAGGGAGAGGGACAGGATTTCTTCTTCTCTACCTCTAGTTGTTTCTGTGGCTTTCAGATTGCACTCTTAGCAAAGTGCTACAGAAATTATTACAGTGAGCACTATGGCATTCTATAAATTTATATGGTATTCTATTTGATAGTTTTTGTTTAGCTTCACAGAGATTCTGGATGGCTTACAAGATTCCCCATGATGTGGCAAATGAGACCAATTTCTATGACTATAAAGCAATGACTGATTTCTACCTACCACAGGAAATTGACTATCATTACTCTAATCCTGTCATGGATAATACCGATGTAATTATAGGAATAGAAGTAAAAGAAAATACTTTAACAAATGCAGTGCTGAAAGCCATGCAACTTTATTGACTAATTTAGTTTAATTTCATGATATTTTACAAATTGGCATTTATTATTCCCTGTCTACCCTGCTTTGTTTCTCTAATAAGCTTGCTGTGTTACCCTAGACACAAATTAAATCATAATTTTCCATCTGACCCAGCAAAACAGTTAGCAGGTTTAGCCTGGTAAAAGATAATTCACAACAATGGAGTTTGAAAAAAGAAAGAAAAATGGCTATTGAACTAATTTATAAAATAAAATAAAACAACAACCCTGTAACTCAAAAGGTGTATTTATTGGCTTATGTGGTCCTAATTATACTTGGTTCCATATAGGAACAAAAGAAAACCAAAAGCAAAAACAATTTTAGGGTTAAAAAAAATAAAGTTGGTACAGAACGTTCGGTGAAAATTATATAGTTTATATGTTGCTTTGACATCATTAAGCTTATGTTTTAAACAAATGATTTTTTTTTGTGGTTCCACAGAAGAAACTCAGGAGTTTGATTGCAATTGAGAAATCCATTTGGTCTTGGCTCCACCAAGGCCATACCCTACCATAGAGTGAATCTTGGGAATTGTTTAGACATTCTTATGGTGTTGATGTCTTAAGTTAAAACCCAGACATCCAAGGGTCTTCATTGTCTGCCCAAAGTAATGTGTCTGCATTCAGAGAAGCCACCAGACCCATGTCCCTTTGTAGGTTAGCATGAACAAATGAATCCATTCATGGCCTCTTTCCAGGGTTCCTTTTGAAGATTAAGATGTGCACCCCCAAGAAACTGTATCTGTCTATGAAGACCTAGGGCAGACTCGCTAAACTGCTCTCCCCAGCTCCCTTTGGCTATGCATGGGATTAAGCATGCAAATTAGGTATTTTTATAAATAATATCTCCTCCAATATTATGTTCGAGTCAGTTTGAGACCTCTACATCAAGACATTAGGTCTCAAACTGGTCTCAAATTGGTGTTTAAATGTCATATTTTTCAGCATCAGAAGGGTAGAATGGGTTCCCTGCCAGGGATGCCCTCTCATTTCTGTCTCTTTGAGTAGGTGGCATATTTGTCTCTTTACAGTCTCAGCAACAGACTTGAGCTTATTACTCCTTCTTTCTCTAAAGTGTATAAAATTCCTGTCAGACTTGGAGAACAAAATGAGATTGAAACTTCCTGAGAAGGTGTGTTCTTTGGCACATTCTCCCCACCCCCAAGTCCTCTCAGTAGTACATTTCTTCCCATTTCTTGGCCATTAAGAAAGTGAAATGAATAATTTTTCAAAATGACAAAATGACTATAATTGCAAAGAGTATAGAATTGGAAGGAGTGGTGAAGTGAGTAGTTGCTTGTAGGCGTAAACTGTGTCTAAATTATTTCCCACTTGCCTCCAGAAGATCATTTCCCTGGTGAGCTTTCGAACATATCAGATTCACGGGTAATTCTTCTGAATAGTTTAAAAGTAAACTGCAGTCACCAAATGAATACAAGGCAGTCATAGACCCTTCAGTCGTTCTCTTTTCTCTTTACTTCTCTATTTTCATAGGATTATTGTGGAACCAAATGGGGGTGATGCTTTTTCTCATTCCCTTTGTCCCTAATTTCAAATTGCTCCCCTGAGTGTACCTTTTCCAGATAGTTAGCATTAGGTTTTATAAAGATGGTGTACGTATGAAGTAGACATGGTTTCCATGAGTGATAAAGTGGCCAGAGCAGCACAGAATTTTGGGAATGGTAGTGATGTACATGTCTGTTGTGTCAGCTTTGTCCTTAGGATTTGCATCCTGGTTCTTAATAGTGGATAAGCAGGAACGAAGTTGAATTTATCTGAGGCCGCTGCTCTGCAGTTGTCCATCTTGAAATGCTTAAAATATTCTTCCTTTCCGGAGAGCATCCTTCCCTTGTTTACATATTTATGGTATTGAAAGCAATCCTCGTCAATAGATGAGTTGTAGAACCGGACAGACAAGAACCACATCAGGCCAGCTGCAGACAAGTATCTTGGGAAATGCCTCCAATGGTTTTTGAGATGCTGGTAACCATGTGAAAGTGACACATTTTATTAAATAGTTTTTCATTTTAATATTTTGGGAAATGTGATAATAGCCTTTTCTCATTAATATCTTGTGTGCTTTTGATAGAATGTGAAATCATTCCACCATACCAGGGAAAGTTACTAAAAGAGCAGCATATACACAAATTTTAGGTGATGTGGGCATTACCATTGTTCCGATGAGTATATTTCAGAGAGTGAAGGTGTTTGAAAGAGTATTGAAAGTACTATCCTGGGCAGGTTAATGGGTTGGATAAGCTCACCTTCAATACACAGGCCTGAATGGTCCAATGGAGTGATATAGCGGGCTCAAAAAAGAACATCTTGAAGGGAAATCCCCCAATTGATGCTTTCTCTCTTTGATTTATATTAATAAATCAAATTAATATAATTAAATCTGTTTATTTACATATTTATTTATTTATTTTGGTGATTTATTTTGAATGTCAATAGTGCCTTGGATGGTAAATATTCTGACAGGTAAATGTGATTATAAGTAAATGATCTGACTGGTGGGTGGGTCAGCAGATTGAAGTGTTAAATTAAGGAATATATTTTTAACTCGGGAGCTTAAGCATAGATATCTTAAAATTTTAATGTTCACAAGTATCTGGGGAAGGATGAGCTAGATGTTTTTTCCCCCTGTCTGGCTTTAATATTTCTGCCCTTGCCATAGTCAGAAGCTCTTCCCCAGAGTTGAGTTGTGTTGGGAAGGCACAGATTGCTGTTGAGGTGGAGGATGGTAGGGAAGGCATCGCAGGACTGTTCAGAAGTATAGGATCTAACCTGGTTCAGAGGCCACACGTGAACGCTACCTTGGGTATTCTAATCATTTCCCTGGCAACACAGTTTATTTTCTGTAAGCACATTGTATCATACTACTATCTCTACCACCTCACTATCTTTCATCAGAAATGTATTGTTTTATGTGTGCCAAAATGAAAAGTTTGAATTTTGCCAAAGTGAAAAGGAAAATAACAAATAGCATATTAAGTGATTATTTTATATTTTATATATGCTTTCTAGAAAATTATTTTTGTATTTGACTTGATGAAACTATGAACTTATTAGTGGGGGATCAAAATTTATTGCTAAATTTATTTAATAGGAAACTCAATATGAGAAAAGACTTGCAAACAAAAAAGTATCTTCTGTTGTTTGTCTGAAGGGATTTAGGAAAGATCAGACTCCTTATTTTTGTTTTGTTATTCTTTTTCTACTGCTTTGGTGAGTTATCACCTTTTCCCTTCCTTTCTAGAGAAAGGGAAATCTGCCTGGGATCGTATCCAGGGGCTCCTAGCTAATTTTCCTTGCTGTGCCCCAGCACACTATCTCCCATTCTACTGGATCAGACTTTTATTTTTCAAAATTCTTTGATCATGGCATCAAATTAATCTTGAAATCTGATAGCTACAATAGCAATTAAAATTAAAATTTTTGTTCTTTGGTTGCACTAGACGTATTTCAAGTGCTCAATAGCCACATGTGAACAGCACAAAACTTTTTTTTATAATCACAGACTGTTCTATTGGACAATGCTTAACTCACACTCATCACAATTTCATCTTTTTTAAGATTTTAAATGTAAACTCCTTAGTCTGGCTTCTAAGCCTCTTAAAATCTTGCTGTCTGTAAAGATTAAATATAATTTATTAGAAGTTGGTATGCTGTATCCCATGAGAGAGTTGATGGAAGAGGAGAAGCATTTCATTTTTATTTTTTTAAAGAATGGATGGTACCCCAATAGGCAGAAGGCAGTAGAAGATGGTTCTGGGAAAATGTGTGAATGTGAAGATCAGTTTGAGAAGAATAGAGAAGCTTGGTCTTGGGGAGGTATAAGAGACAACAGGAGAGAAACAGATGACCTATATTCTCTCTTAGGATTTTATATAAGAAAGTGTCTTCTCATGGTCTTCAGCCTATTGTCTAATTCAACCATCTTTAATGTCCTCTGTCTTCAAAAAGGAAACATGAAAGAGTTGATTCAATAACTGCAAAGAAGAGGGGAACAAGGGTGTTAGTGTATAATGTGTACTTCCAAGGGAAGAGAAATGGTGATGGGAGAATTAGCAGTCCAAATATTCTGGGAGGAGTACCGTGATAATCTGATGCAAATGAGAGAGGAAGAGCCTGAAAGACAGATAAGATATTATAGAGGGTTATGAGGCAAGTGATATGATTAGAGAAAGTCTAAATTTTAATGATGGCCATAGTGCAGGAATTTGAGAAGTTCAAGATCCATAGGATGCAGTGGATAGGGAAATAGAAACGCAGGCTTTCAATCTTTTTTCCTAGTACCTGCAAAGCACTTGATTAATGGATTGCCATTAAACATTTGTTGCCTGTATGTACAGGGAAGATTAGGCTCACCAAACTGAGTACTCTTGGAGTATGGTGCTAAACAGATTTCCATGCCTTCGATGGTCATTTCCGCAATGAATGAAGGCGGTTGGGGAGAAAGATAGAGGCACTTAGTCATTGGGCTGGTAGCAGATGAAAGATCTGGCCAGGAGTATAGATGAGTTTATGGGGGGAAAACATCCCACTGGGAAACTGCTGAGTTTATTGAATTACCAAGAGCCAAGGTGCTAAAGTAAACCTTGCTGGCTCAGTCTCTGGCACTGCCCTTCCAGAATTGCCTCTGGCCTGAGAGCAGCTCCTGTAGGTGGGGTTCTTCTGAGGCTGGAGGGCAGGACTGGTGGAACTGGGCAAAGGTGGGCCTTGCTATAGCCACTCCGGAATACGTCTCCCAGGTCGTGGCTGGCTTTGGAGCGAATGCTCTATGCAGAGACTTGGAGTCAGAAATGTTCTTTGGGAAGATAACTCTCCTCAGGGTGGCTATGGAGCTCTGCATTTGAAATCAGCCTGGTTTTGAATGGCTGCTTTGTTAGCGCTTGTTCTGTGACCTTGGGCACATCACTTAACCTCTCAGGCCATTTCCTCTTCATAAAATGAGGAGACTAATTCTTACTCTCCCAGTCACTGTAGCTGATATGAGGATGAAAAGTGATTTGAGGGAAAGCATTTTATAAGCTGTAACATGCTATAAAAATGCAAGTAGTTTGTGAGTTGGAATGCAGTGCGTAGAGATTTGAGGAAAGGTATCCTGGTGATGATGTCTTTACAGTAATCATAATGAATTAATGAGAATATGAATCAAAGTTGTGTTAGTGGAAAAAAACAATAGAGAAAAAAGTTTTCTAGTAAGAATTTAAAAAATTACACTTGAAAGCCAGTTAAGGAATGAGAGGAAGGCAGTGGGATAAAAGAGGGCCGGAAACGATACCAGGATTCTGAGTTTGAATGGCTGAGAGCCTGGTGGTAAATTAACTGAGAGGACTAGTATAGAGAAAGACTAAAAATTGGGGGGCGGGGGGTGGCATGTGACCCTTGTCCTGGACTTACTGAATTCCAAGTACTACTGGAATGCCTTGCTAGAAAATGGTAAGAGGAAATCTAGCTGTAAACACAAAAGAAAAGTTGAGGCTGGGATGGGGTGCCAATCACCAGAAGCAGTGTTAAAGATTTGAAATTGATTTTTATCACACAGGCAGAAGTATAAGTTAGAAGTCCTGGGACTGACTCTTGGGGGAGATATTACAATTTAACTTCCTTTGGAGTTAGTTCTTCCTCAGTGTATTTGTAGCTACCTTATCTGTCCGACTCATGGTATTTACCACACATAGTCCTGCCTGTTTACTTGTTCATATTCCTGATATACTCTTAATTCTGGGATGGAGGCATTACATTAATCCTGTGTGCCATTGAATCTTGAACATAATTTAAATGCCTAGTAGCATACAGTAAGTACTTATAAATATCCTTTTGAAAGAATAAATGTTCTGAAACTGAGGTGGTCATCATGAAGGAAGAACAGGAGAGGGCTGGGTCCAGGTCACCACCATCCTGGGCTCTTTCTAGGTCAAGTAATATAAATGAGACCAGCTGATATTGTTAATGTCTTTCTCCTCTTATGCTCTGTAGATTGAGAATGTGAGTTGGGGATATAGATTGTTGATTATGGATCAGGAAAAATAGAAATAACAGAAGGTCAAGGGAATTAGGACAATATCAGTATCCATGAAGTAGAAAGGGTATTTTGGGGAGGCAAGTCAAGCTGAAAAAGACCTGGGAGTGAGTTATTAGTGGCTTATGGAACAAAACACATTTTGAAAATAAGGCAGGGAGTGTTGAAGGGGTGGTAGAAATTCAGTGAGAGGGAAGGGAAGGAAATCCAATGCTGTAGGTCCTTGGGTATGACTGTACTAATTGTGTGGCTTTTATGGGTTGAATTGTGACCCCCCCCCCCCCATAAAAATATGTTGAAGTCCTAACTCCCAGGGCCTTAGAATGTGACCTTATTTTAAATGGGGTCATTGTACATGTAATTGATTAAGATGAGGTCATGCTGGAGAGGGGTGGGGCCTGTGCAATGACTGGCATCCTTATAAGAAAAGAAGAGATGCATACACACAGAGACAATGCAATGGCAGAGATTGGAGATTGGAGTCAGCAGCAGCTGCTAGCCAACGAATTGCTGCCTACCCACCAGTGGTAGGAAGGGGTTGGGAAGTGTTCTCCTCCACAGGTTTCAGAGGGAGCCTGGCCCTGCTGACACTTTGAATTCTAGCTCCAAGAACTGAGAGAATAATTTTCTGTGGTTTTCAGCCACCCCATTTATGGTTAGTTATGGTATCCCTGGAAACTGATGGTGGTTAAAGGGACATGAGAGTAGAGACGGTGGAGACAAAGGTGGTCAGAGTTGTGGATGTAGTGCTCCAGGTTTAGAGAACAGTGTAGGGAGATGGAGTGAAGGAAAGTGTCAAGCTCTCAAAGCCTCTAGATAGGGGGCTGTTCTATAGCCCAGAGCTAAGTGGTCACATCTTCAGAAGCTCTCACACATCAGTTTCTTTGATGGTAAAATGAAGGGCTTCTGCCATTGTCATGCAGGCATGTTCTACATTCATGATTTTATTCATCTCCACAGTCTAGGCCTATTGGTTCCTGGAATTTGGGTTTAGGTTGTACTTGGTATGGACCCTTGATTTCTTGGCAGTTATAAAAGGGCATGGTGCTTCTATGGGACTGGGGTCTTCAGGTTGAATGGGTTCAGTGTGCCAACCACTCCCTGCCTAAACTCCCATTGCAGAAACACAATCAAACAGTATATATAT
>NW_006283442.1:2044496-2050865 GCF_000327345.1 Myotis davidii
CTTTCTGGTTTTTCAGAAAGGAGGGAAACAGTTGATATTGAAATGGCTGATTCCTTTTGCAAGGGCCTTCAAGAAAACTTGGAATTCTAGACTGGCTTACTGGAGAAAAGAGTCTTTGAAGATTAAGAAACTGTTTTGGGAAAAAAAATCTGTGCCAAGAAGCTGGACTTGCAATATTGGGGACATGAGGGGTGGCAAAAGGTCCTTCAGGGTTCATTGCCTTTGCCTCCCATGACTCTAGAGAGTTTGGGTATGATGAAAATGAATTTCTTTAATCTGTTATCCCAAAGCTCCTGCATGTGAAAATGAACTTGGGATTAGTGCTCATGTTTTGGAAGGTATTTCTCATTTTGGATAGAGAATGAAATGTTCCTCACTTAGTGTTTACTTTACTATTTTCACACTCATAATTCTTCACGAGATTGATAGGCATATAATTTTGGATAGCAGCACAACCTGATTGCTGTGGAGTTCAGGGCAGTGGTCCCTCTTGTTCCATCCACAGCGGGGGAGGTAAGCTAGCAGGGAGCCATTGGTGCAGCCTCCAGTGTAGGTACTGAAACGATAGTTGGCTCCTAGTGGAAAAAGAAATAGTGCCAACATGATCGTGCAGAGAGATTTGTTTCCCCTACTTACATAGAGTATTTTATCTTTTCTCTTTTACCTCCCTCCTACACCTTACCAAAACAAAGCAAAGAACTCTTTGAAAACAGCCTAAGATGATTTGTTTGCTGAAGTTATATGAAAGCAGTGTTCTAAGATGTCGAACAAAGAGAATCCTTGGTGGTTTGTTCTACTTTTGTGTATGTATCTTTTAAAATTGATGGGAAAAGAGGAGAACTTTGGACTGACTATTGGGATGTGGTCTGGTTCAGCCTCTAACTAATAGAAAGGGGAGTCTCTACCCAGTGACCACGTTTGAATATAATCCAGGCCAAAAAAGAACACTTTGGACCTTGACTAGGTACATAGAAGAAAAACATGTCAAGTACATGCAGAATTGCTGTGTATCAGTTTCTGTGTGTCACTGTATGTGTGTAACTATAGCTGAAGGAACACTGAATTTGAAAGAAAACAACCTGTGATTGCCATTCTTTGTAATTTAGATTCTATCAAATAGGAAGTGCCTCTCAGCCTTAGTGAAGACATAAGAAGACTGAGTGAAAAGTTGGTATTGGTTAGCCACACTCCATTTCCCAGTCTTTCTTCTCCACTCTCCAGTCTTACTTGTGGGTTTCTGTTGTTAATTGGATCCTCTTCCACACTCCTCTCCAAACTCCTTTTTGTTTTGAGAGTTGGTAATCAGGAATGAAGTCCTTTCCCATTGTCTGGCTCTGAGACCCCAGTCACCTTCCAGACTGAGACTGGAGCAGCCTGGCATGCTCCCGATGGTTGTTTTTCTTTGTTGCATTGCTGCTTTAATTGGCCACAGTTCTCTTCATCTGTCATGAAAACTCTTAAAACTCATACGAGAGTAATTTTCCCCACCTTCTTTATTGTGGGGTATTTTCTCTCCACGGGCACACTGCTGGTGATTGGGCCTGCGCCCGCTGGTGCGCTCGTCTGCTTGCTTTCTTGAGAAAGCAGTCATTGCTGAGTTTCTGCAGGCTGACTGATTGAGTTACACCCTGAGGAATGTGAACTCGGTCCTCAGCTGCAGGATGTCTTTCCCAAACGTTCTTGTGCTGCAAGGCCTGCTCTGAGGATTCACATGAGTGTATTGGTTTACAGAAACATTAAAGCCTTCTCCCCACAGTAGATGGGTAAGTTACTTAAGGAATATGAGGTGTACTCTCATAGGGCCCGGAGTTGGCCTGTTGTGGAGGCCAGTTCCTTTCTGGTTTCATGTATTTATGATTTACTTTTATACCTAATAGTCTTGCCTTGGATTTTAAAGACAAAATTCTTAAAGCAACTAGAGAGAGATTATGTGGTCATTTGCCATAAACAGTAGAAAAGTCTATTAATATAAAATCATCAAACAAGCAAAAAGAGTCAATATTAAATTGATCTCCAAATATTGCAGTTGATAAGACAAAAAACCATGAGCAGGAAAATGACTTGCTGATATTGCACTTTGAGATGATTTTAGTAATGGTGCAAGGGATGAAATAGACAAGGAAACAAGTGGATACATTGCCTGTAAGCATGAGCTTGTGGTAGCTGAGACATCCAAGATGAGGCTCCAGTTGAGAGTATAGATGAGCAATTTCTACTGCGTCTGTACATCATCCCTATCTCTATGGGCTGTAGCTGGTCCTTTTGGTCGTAAGTCTTCTAGACACATAAGACTCTCACAAATCTTGGATTTGATAGGGGAGTAATACATTTCTACTGGATTTAGTATGCGTGTGTGTGTTAGCACATCTGTAGGTTTACTCGTTGTTTTAATATTTTATATATTTGTATTTTATTGTTGTCATTAGAGCTCTGAAATGATTGTTTGTAGGTAGGAGTCCTCATCTCAAAGAATTACTCAGACACCATTGCTTTCCTCTAACCCAGGAGTGTCCGGCCTGTAGGCCATATAAGGCCTGAGAAATCATTTGGTATGGCCTCACATTAGGGGTGAGTTAATTAAATGTTTGACCAAATATAGCAGTCTAATTTTTAAGTTGATAATTTTGTATGGCCCTTGGCAGAAAAAAGGTTCCCTACCCCTGCTCTAACCAGTTAGGAGTGATGTGTAATTATAAATGGTGGCTTCTGTCAGAGCATGTTGGAGTGTTTGCTCATAGTTTTGGAATAATGTTACATGACTCATCATTTCCTTTTAAAAAAAATATTTTATTGATTTTTTTTACAGAGAGGAAGTAGACGGATAGAGAGTTAGAAACATCGATGAGAGAGAAACATCAATCAGCTGCCTCCTGCACACTCCCCACTGGGGATGTGCCCGCAACCAAGGTACATGCCCTTGGCCGGAATCAAACCCGGGACTCCTCAGTCCACAGGCCGACGCTCTATCCACTGAGCCAAACCGTTTAGGGGCTCCTTTTTTATCGTGATTCTCTGATCGTGCTTGATAACTATGGCAGGTTGATGGTCAATAGGCCAAACTTAGCCTGCAGTGGTACTTTGTTTGGATAGCACTATGGATATCAGTAGGTTTGGACAGGCACTTTACAGTTGGCTACAGACTCCACCACTCCTTAATATTACAGCCAGACCCTTTATTACCTTCCTGGTGCCTTGAGGTCATTTATCTACAAGATACCCAAAACACATTTGCAAATGCTTTCCCAAACAGAAGCAAATAGACAGGAAGGCAGACATTGTGACATTGATCATTTTTTTATTTATTGGGGTGACATTCATTGGTTAAAAAAATTATATAGGTTTCAAGTGTACAATCATCTGTATATTGCATTGTGTGTTTAGCACTCAAAGTCAAGTCTCCTTCCGTGTGACACGGATCTTAATGACTGAGTTCAGCAGAGTGGGAAGCCTGTGTGTTTCACATTTACCAAGTGAACAGTCCTGGTATTGAATGATTCTGGTTTAACCTTTTTGATCTTACTGGAAACATTTCTGCTTCTAGCTTTTCCTTAACTCCTCCAATGTTGTTAAATTAACACTTGGAAAGCCCTGAAAAGTCACCTCCATTTCACATATGCTCTTATTTGATTCATTGAAAGTGTTGATCGTGAGACAAACTGAAGTCTGCGCCTGGATGGCATTGATGTGATTGATCCTCTGTGTGCTCTGCTCTGTGGTCGTGGGCCCTCTGGAAAGACCATATCGAGTTCGTCCACTGTTGTGAATGAAAATAATCAGTTGGTGAAAGCATAGAATTAGAAACTTCTTGGTATATTTATTTCTGTGTCTCAAGAATTCTGATTTAAAGCAGACTTTATTTCAAGTAATGTGAACAGTAGGTCGTTCAGGAGTCTCGGATGAATCAATGTTTTCTTCCCTTCTCTCCAAGAAAATCTATTTAAAGCAAAGGTCAAATCTGTGCTGGATTTAGAGACTATTAACTGTAAGTCTGGAGAACAGAGCCTCTTCTCTTTCTTATTCTCCACATAGTTTCAAGCACCAGGGACACTCTGGTCTTCTGCAAATCATCATTTCCCACATATTTTTGGTGTTTGTAATTTTTCTTTTGTTCTGGAGGATGGACTGTACCCTGTAGCATATACACCTAGTGAATCTGAGCCCTGAGAGTCTTTGGACTTACAAAATTAAAAATAATTGGAACCATAATCATTGTCTTGAAGGAGTTTGACTTTGAACTATATTTATAAAGGATATATTAATACATATATTAATGTACCTCATTTAATTAACATGCTCAAAAATTGAACTCCTCATATCCACCCTTTTTCCTCTTCCCTCTGCCTTTGTTAAGCTGTTGTTCAAGTTAGCAGCCCCTTTCATGGCACACACATTGTTACCAAACTCTGAATATTCGACTCCTGGGAAGTCTTCAATCCTGTCACTTCCTCAGTCCAGGCCTCATTATATATGTGGCTGTTGGCAGAGTATTGAAACTTGTCTCCCAGCTTCCCCTGCTACTGTTTGTAAGCCTCCTTTCATTCAATAAAGATTTAAATATATTCGGTGGGCCAGGCTCTGTCCTGCCCCTGAAGAGACAACAGTGAAAGAGTCAATCAAAAGTCCCTGGCCCCCAGGAGTTTGTAATCTAGTGGGGAGCTCAGACCTTAAGCAAAACGAGGCAGGAAAAGGTATACAAGGTTGAACATGATAAGTGCCCTAGGGAAATAAAGCAGGAAAGGGAAATAGGGAGTGTGGGCTGAGTGTAATTGTAAATAGGGTCTCTCAGAAGGAGAAGGTGACATCAAGAAGAGGGTGTGAGCCTCTGGAAATGCAGGAGAGGACTAGTGTTTGAGGGACCAAGATGTCCGTGAGCACTGTGGCAGGAGGTGAGGTAGGAGGAGTGCCAGGCCCCACCTACCTCAGCTCTTGGCTTTTACTTGGACAGAGGACAAAAGCTTTGGAAGACTAACCAGAGTGCCAAGATTTGCCTTCCGAGTTACCAGATCTCTGTTACGTTGAGAATAGACCAGGGGTTTTGGAGGAGGCACATGGTGAGATGTGGACAGATTCTCAATGCATTTCAAAGGCATTAACTGAGCCCTGGCTGGTGGCTCTGTTGATTGGAGCATCATCCCATACATCAGAAGGTTGTGGGTTCGATTTCCCATCAGGGCACGTATCTGGGTTGTGGGTTCACTTCCCTGTTGGGATACGTACAGGAGGCAACCGATGGATGTTTCTTTCTCGTATCAATGTTTTTCTCTCTCTCCCCCTCTCTGCCCCCTCATTCCCTTCCTCTCTGTCTAAAAATCGATAAAAACATATACTCAGGTGAGGATTAAAAGTAATAATCATAATAATAACAAAGGTACAAGTGACATTTTTTGTTGATGGATTGATTATGTGGGGTGTGCAAAAAAGGAATAAGAGTGACCCCAATATTTTTGGCTTGATACCTGGGAGGACAGAGGTGTTGAACTAAAGTAAGGAAGTGTTCACTGTGGTGTCCTGGCTGTTGCTGCTCCCTGACGACTTAACACAGGGGGAAGCAGGCGTGGGAGGGAGGAATCTGGAGCTCAGTGTGCCATGCTGTTTTGGGGATGCCTCATTGGACAACCAAGTGCAGATACCCAGTTAGCTTGTTGAATATGTAAGTCTGGAATTTGGGGGAGAGATTCTACCTGGAGATACAAATTTGAGGGTCTGTCATAAGATCAGCTGAAAGCTCCAAAGACACACATAGGAAAGGTCCTTGGACTGAGCCCTGAACCATTTTTCATGTAGAAATTCGACTTTTTTAACCAAGGATCTTTCCCCCTTGCCCCAAGCCTAGCTTGCCCAGGGTTTGTAGTTGTTCTGCCGCGCACAGTGGCGGGCGAGGACAGTTGCGGAGCTGCAGTGCCTTTGCAAGTTGTTTCCAGTGCTGGAGAACCCGTCCCTATTCTCTGCTGAAGATACTATTACTTCTCTTTAATGATTGGCAGTTACAAACTAATCTTTTGTTTTGAGTGGGTTTCTCCTGCTCCTTACCCCTTTCCTGTGAGAATCTATTTCTCTTTATTTTACATTATATTTCTTTCTTCTATAGTCCTCTATAACAGCACTTGTCCTATTTTGTTTTTCATTTCTGTGCCCCTGCAAGAAAGCTACCTCCTTGAAAATAGGAGGAGAGGGGGTTTCTATCTTTATAGTCTCAGTACTTTGAATATCACCTACATGTTACAGCACAGTGTTTGTGAATTGTTTAATTTATTAAGGTTTATAATAGTGGTTTCTGTTATGTATATTGTGTATGTATAATATATTTATTATATATTACTTTATATACTACATAATGTATATGTAGTATATAAATAAATATTTTATATA
>NW_006283442.1:2050918-2067028 GCF_000327345.1 Myotis davidii
CATTTAGTACTAAGGTTTGAGAGCCCCCCAAAAATATATATAAAAAGGAAGTCCTCTTAGGCACATTAAGAGTTACTAACTCCATCCAATATGCAATATTCAAAGTTTTAAACAGTGAAGCTGACACTTTATTTTTCCCTATAGAAATGCTAGCCATCTGGAAAGTTGTGTGTGTGTGTGTGTGTGTGTGTGTGTGTGTGTGTTAGATTAAAGGTTAAATCTCTGCAGAAAGCAACTTAAGAAGCTTCAGGAAATCCTCATTCCTCTGGATACTTTTTGGGTTTTAAATCTAGGAATGTGTAGGTTCTCTCAAAATGACTAGTTTAATTGTAGGGGCTGAACCTTTGCCAGGAGGCGGAAAAAAGCATCTGCACCGTCCCTGTATTGGAAACAGCCCACCACAGCCCCGAGGAGAAGTGGGCAGAGCCCTTGTGGGAGCCCGTTTCTGCGCAAGCTGTGTTCTGCTAGAAATTAAGGAACCAGTGCTCACCAAGATGAGGGGGTACAGCACAGGCCTGCCTGGGCAGGAACATTGTGACAATGCTTCAAGTGGATCTGGTTCCCCAAGCCAGGGAGCTGTGCCTGCCCCAATAACTTTTATTCCCACTTCTAAAGGAGAGGGGGTCTGAGAAACAAAGCCCCCAGGCTGGCTGCAGGAGCACCCATGTACTTGTCAGGGGGAGCTGGCTGTGGCTTTGCAGGAACATGGGACCAAGGTTCCCAAACACTAAATTTTCAAGAGAAACTGGATATCAGATTCTCATGTGAAATTACCTGGCTTTTAATTTTGGATTAAAATTTTTTTTTATGTGGAATAAAATCAAGCTTGATTTTATTTCCTGGCCATTTAAATCTACCGTCCAATTAAACACAAAGTGTTGTATTTAAGCCCATGCGTCAGTCTCAGTCTTTGTGACTGAGGCCCCTCATGTTCAGTTCCGGGTGGACCCCTGCTTCTGAAGCCCTCCTTGATTTTCCTCCAGCACTCGTGACATGTGTCCGGCACCTATTTGATTTATGCCTGTGACCTCACTAACATGTGCTCCTTGCAGTGGGCCTTTGTATTTGTGTGCATGGATGTGTACTCACAGTCCACGTTCCACAGCTATGTACTGAATGTGTGAATCGCCCACCAAGTAAACGTCTCAGATACTCTCAACTTTTTTAGTAGAAGGCCATTGTCCCAACACTAATGCAGGGATATGCAGAAGTGACTAGCACAAACAGGGAAGAGGTGACTCATGGAAGAGTGAGTTAATGTTCTGGCCAGGTCAGGAGTTCAGGAAGCGCAAATATTCCCCAGATAACGATGGCCAGCATTTTCTCAGCACCTGCTGTATGCTGACTGATTTGCTTGTTTGCTTTTTCACCCAGAAGGAATGGTATGAAACTCCCCAAATGGTTTCATTTTCCATTCTTCAACCAGCACTGATTGAAAGGTTATATGATCCACTGAGGACAAGTGATGGCTGCCGGATGTTCAGTTGGAACTTTGTAGACATTCACGGGGTCACAGTGGTCAGAAGGACTTCTGAGTAGCAGTGTCCCTAGACAGCAGCGCCGGGTGGTCTGGGGCTAGAGAGGCTCCCTAAGCTCCCACCATCCCAGCGGACCCTCCCTCCAGCCTTGTAGGGAACAGTAGGTTGCTCTTAAATCAAAGAACCAACTCTCTCTCCACAAAGTCAAAATTCAGTATCTTCTGACTTCAGTCACATGCTACCCCCTCCCCCAATCTTCCTGCATCCTTTCCCAGTGAGTGGCCTGGCTTATCTCCCTGGCTAGAAGCTCACCAGCTATCCTCATTGTTCCCTCGGCCTCTGACCATTCACCAAGCACTGTGTTTGTTTGTTTTTTGTTTGTTTTTCTGAAATGTGTTCCTTGGATTTGTCTCCTTTAATTTTTTTTATTATTACTTCGAAAATTTATTTTTATTGTTGAGAGTGTTACAAATGTCTCCCACTTCCCCCTTTACCCCTTTCCACCTGGCTGTTACTCCAGTCACAGGTTATACCCGTCATCTGAAGCCTCCCTAGCTGGTCAGTCTTCTTACTCCAATCTCTCTTGCATCCTGGTGGTGGGTGATCTTCCACAAACGAGTGTGCTGATTTTATATGTAGAAGCTGGCTTTGCCGGCTCCCGCTAGGCCCAGGGATGAGGTCCAAATGCTTCATTGTGTCCTGCCCTGCTCCCCACCCCAGCATTTTTCTAACTTGTGCTTATGGTTCACCACACCTCCCAGGCCTCCAATACTCACTGTCCGGATGTGCCAGGTTCAAGGTGATCTTTGGCTGTTCTGTGCCATTGAATGTATTGCTCTTTCTTTCTCTCCAGGCCTCTCTAACCTTAGAAGCTTATACACATAATAGGCCCTTAACAGTTAAAGGTTAATTAAAGGATTTCCCCGCTCTACATATCAGTGTAAACTTCTGTCCTCCATTACCTTGACTCCTAGCCAGCCTGTGTAGAAGAGAATGGTGAGAAGTGCCTCGGTCTGCACGAGGGCCCACCCTCACCTACCGCTGGTGGGTCAGCAGTGCTGTACAACTTGGGGAGCCTCTGGCCAGGTGTATGTGGTGCGGTTTTCCCCTCCAACATCAGTGTGGAGGTTTCCAGTGGAAATGAGTCCTTTTCTGTATTTTTAAAAATTATATAGATTAGGGTATGCCACTGACTTTACTAACTAGAGAATATCATTTGGAAAGTATTCCCATTTTAAGTGTGAATAGTGTTCCCTATAAACACGAGACACTTTTCTTAAAAAGCTGCTCTTTCCTGTCACATAATTCTCTCTGTACCCCCCCACCCCCAACTCTACTCATTCAAGGAATATGGAAGAGGTCAAAGTGGTCCAATTGCTTGGCTCTTTCTAAAACCAAACCCATGGTTTCTCAGCTGCAGCCTGGGAACCTGTGGGTGACAACCAGTCCCAGGCCTTTCCAGGCCTTTGTGTCCGGCACTTTTAGTGGGTGCTAGATCTGAGCCCAGGGTCCCATTTTCTTCATGTGGCTACAATCTTCACAGATTTGCACAGGCTGCAGCTGCCATACTAGCATTTGGAATTTTTTGTAAAGATCTGCCTTCGCTAGTTCTCTTTTAGAAATTCCTTACCATTTTTGTTGTTTGCACAAGTCTATACACAGTCTGGGTGTATTGTAATTCCTCTAAGAGCCAAGAAGACTTTAGAAGTAGTAAATGCAGTGGCTGTATTATCAAAACATTAAAGTAAAAAGCTTGAATCCCCAGGGAATTAACTATTTAAGATTATGTTCATTTTTTTTACATGGCATCTGTAAAGTTTATTGTAAAAGTTAGCATCAGTTTTTGAAGAAACTGGTTTTATCATATAGCAAATAAATAGGACAAGAATTGAAATGACTTTGCGTTCCTTATGGTGGCTTCCTATGATGACATAACAGATATTAGCATTTATCACTATGAAGCAAATGCAGATCTTTAGTTTGCAGTTGGTATTTTACCTTTTGTGTGAGACTCATCACACTCTGTCTTCCTTCCTTCATATGTGACATATGTCCTAACTGCGTACATAGTTCATTTAAAACACTCTTCAGACTGTCTAGGGATTATTTTTTGCAGTAGTTTCTAAATTTATAAACTTGATCACCATTGTGTTTGGCTTGGACACTTTATAATTCCTTCAAGAATTAAGGAGACTTTAGTCAATGAAGGAAAAATACCACGTGATCTCACTCATTCATGGATAATAGAGACCATTATAAACTTTTGAACAATAATAGATACAGAGGCAGAGCTGCCTCAAACAGATTGTCAAACTGCAGCGGGAAGGCTGGGGAGGGGTGGGGGGCAGGAGGTAGGGGGGGTAAGAGATCAACCAAAGGACTTGTATGCATGTATATAAGCATAACCAATGGACATAAGACACTGGGGGATAGGGGAGGCTAGGGGACTGTATAGGGCGGGGGGAAAAATGGACACATATGTAATACCCTTTGTAATACTTTAAGCAATAAAAAAAAAATAAAGCTGTTAAAATTTGTCAAAAAAAAGAATTAAGGAGACTTTAGAAATAGTAAGTGCAATGGCTATATCTCTGAGGTGTTAATAAAAGTTTAAAACTTAAATCCTTGAAGATCAGGAAATTAATTAAGCTAAAGTTGTTATGTTCATAATAAAATCATTCCTAGTTAATGTGATGATATTAAATGTGGCAGTGATTTGTTGTGTCCCCAAAGTATAGAGTAACTTTCATCTGAACAAATGTGTGACAAGCAATGTTCTGTGGGATTGTGGAGACTTATTTTATACACATCAGAGTGATCACTTACAAATGCTGATTTTACCTTTTTCTTGCCGGAGAATGAAACTTTGAAATCATATCTCCTAGAAAAGGGTTGTCTACTTTAAGAAGAATTCCACATTCTAAAAAATTGCGAAAAGGATTCTCGTAGCTGAAGTTCAAATAGCAAATGCTTCTTTAAGGATATACATTTTTTTGATATTTTATTCTACACAGCTATTCAAGAATATATTTGCTTAGCATGTAAAAATTCCTAGTACTAAAATCTAGACTTTTGGAAGAAAATAAGTTAAGCACATTAGATATGCATTTAATATTCTTTGAGAAGTGTAAAAAATACATATTTCCAGGGAATTTTTAACTTTAATGATTTGAGCTCTGTCACAACTGTTAGTCTAATTTTTTTTTCAATAAGTGGTGGTGATTGATAGTTTTCAAACTTTCTAGGCTCTGAAGCATAAATGAATAAATAGTCTTTTTCTTATAAATGATACTATTCATTAGCAGCTGCTGCCTGGTTTCTTTCATATAACCCACTTCCTGAATCTCTCTTCTGACATTAGTTGGGATTCCTTTTCAGGAAAATGTGGTACTTTTAAAGATATGACATGTAAAAAGAAAAAAAGAAACTGAAAAATAGGGTATCGCAGTTACTCTGGAGAGAGATTCTGGAGGTCGCTTCTGTCCCCAGGTATTATTACCCTACACAAAAATGTCGCCGGTGTACTACTTGAATTATTCTACTTCACTTAGTTGTATGCCTTTAAACCCCAACAAACAGAAATTTATTTACTTTATTAAGCATTAAAAGATATTCACACCACTAGTTATTTATGAAATGATATTAAAACTGCTAAATGTAACAATAGATACCCATTAGAATGGCTAAAGTTTAAAAGATTGACAATGCAAGTGTTGACAAGGATAGGAGTAGCTAGAAAGCTCAGACAGGATTAGTGAGAACATGACCTTATACAACCACTTTGGAAAACAGTCTGACAGTTTCTGTAAAGTTAAACATACAACTGCTCTGCATGTATCTGCATAGATGATATGACAAAGTAGTTCCAACCTTATGATGTATCTACCTGAGAGGGAAAAAAACACATATGGCCACACAAAAACTAGGTTACAAATATTTATAGTAGACTTATTCACAATATCCTAAAACTGTAAACAAGCCAAATGTATACTAATGGGTGAATGGATAAACCAATTTTTGTATGTTCATTGATTGGAATACTGCTTGGAAACAAAAAAGGAATAAACTATTGGTGAGTGCAGCAGCATTGGACAAATCTCAATGCATTAGTCTAAATGAATAGGCCAGACAGCAAAGACTGTAAATGTGACTCTATTTATATGGCATTCTAGAAAAGGCAAAGCTTTAGTGACAGATATAGATGGACAATTATGAGGGGTGGGGGTTGCCTGCAGAGCAGCAGGAGGGAACATTTTTGGGTGATGGCAATGTTTCCTATCCTATATAATAAAAGGGTAATATGCAAACAGACCGAATGGCAGATCAACAGAATAACCAGTCAAACGTAATATGCTAATGATAGGCTAAGGCTGCTCAACTGCTCACTATGATGTGCACTGATCAACAGGGGGCAGATGCTCCGACCAGTAGGTTAGCTTGCTGCCGAGGTCCAGCCGATCTGGACTGAGCGAGATGGGCCAGACATGCCCTGGAGCCCTCCCTGGTCCCTCCCTAGTCCCTCAGCCTGGCCTGTGCCCTCTCGAAATCCGGGACCCCTCAGGGGATGTTGGAGAGTCGGTTTCAGCCCAATCCTGCAGGCCAGTTTCCTTGGGAGGGTGCCAGATGCAGGGCTCATGGCTGGCGAGCGCTGTTCTGGCAGCATGAGCCTCTCCCAATCGAGACTGATTGGGCACAAGCCTGCAGCAGGCACAGTTGGGCCGGGATGAGCAGGAGCTGCAGGTAGGAGCTGCAGGCAGCGTTGGACTGCGGGTTTTGGCCTGATTCCTGCAGTCCACCCAGAGGGATTCCACCCATGCACAAATTCATGCACTGGGCCTCTAGTCTTCAATAAGGGAGAGATTACATGACTGTGTACTTCTGGCAAAACTCATTGAGTTGTACAGTTAACATTTCTCAATTTTATGTTAACTATAAACTCAATGAAGCTGATTAACCAAAAACAAAACAAAACAAATTTCTGTAGAAGTTTATATGCTGGTGTGAATTCAGTAAATTGGGGGTTTATTCTGAGAAGATTAGAATTTTTTATCAGTAATTGAAATATCTTGTGGGAGGTAGAGATGACCAGTTTAGAGAAATGTCTGATGGGGATGGAGGAAAAAGGTGACCTGAGGGCACCAGACAGACACCTGGGTGCTTGTAAACAAGAGGCCACATTATCTCTTGAGATTGTTTGCTTAATGACTGTGAGATATCTCATCTGCCTTGAAATAATTAAATAGGATATCCTAGAAATGTTACACATGTTACATTCTGGCAAAACTCATTGAGTTGAGATTCCTCTTATCTATTAATGAACTCTGAATTTAGAGGTATTTATAGATTAGAGCAAATCAACATCCAGAACAAAAGGCAATCGGCTCTGCTGGCACCAGCAGCTGGCAGTAGAGACCATGTGGAATTATCATGATTTCAGCCTTGACCCTCTTTATTAGCCCACATTAGGTTTGCTGGGTTTGTACTTTGTCTTAAGTTTCACAAACTTATAAACCCATTAAGGTCCAGAAGTTCAAAAGTATTGACAGTCAATGCTAGTAAGAAAGAGGTATGATTATAATGGAAATGAAAATGACAGTAAAAAAAAAAAATAAAAAAGGTGGGAATATGGTGAATGGGTGACAGTTGGCAAAGGATAAGAAAAGTAGACAGATGACATGATAAAAACAAAACCATTCTGAACTCATGGTTTTGGGGATGAGCATTATTGTTAGATACTTACTGGCCCAAGATTAATTCAGGAGAAGGGAGTTGGTGCTTGAACTTGAAGGCTAAGCATGATTTGGTTGAATTGCTGCTTGTGAAACTTGAACCATCCTGGTTTTCAGCATCATCAGCTCTGAGCCCATTGGAATTTGCACAACATCAAAGTGAAGGCCGAGGCAGCTGCTGCTACCATGGCGTCTAAGAAATTCCTTATGACGCTGCCAAGCTCACAGAGGGGAAGGGTTACCTGCTTCAGCGAATTTCAGTGTTGCTGGAACTATTTAATTTTGGAGAAAGATTCCCGCTATTTGCAAATTGGTAGAAATTCATCCAGGTTCCAGAAAGTTTCACTTATCCTGGTGTGTTTATTAAATCCAAAAAATGATTAATGGTAGAACCAACCACCTTCCGGATCCCATCTGCTCGTAAGCTGAGCAGGTTGTACTTTAGCTTTACTTTAGGGCCTATCATATGAACCTCTGATCTCTCAATCAGCAGATGGACAACCATTTCCTGAGATCACATGGTAGTGCTGTGTACGATGTTTAGATAATTATATTTTAGAAACAAAAAATGCAAAGGCAAGTGTTAACCTTAATGATAAAATTGTGGGTTCACAATATAACCCAACTGGGAGAAAGGTGAGCAGTTGGCACCGCTAAGGGGTCAACTTGTAGTTACAATCACTCACTTTGACATGAAATTGTGTGTTTTTAATTGTGCAGGAAAGTAAAATTGAATAACATGTATGAAAAGCTGGAAATAAATATTTTAATACTAATTTCCAAAAGGCAAATTGTACCAAAAGATTCTGGAATGTATCTTCTGGGAATGAAACCCCCAGCCCAACTCCCTATGCCCCTCATAACAGCTAAGTCCATTGTAACTTTTAGTAATTGGCTTTTTATTAAAATAAGAAACTGCAGTATAATTTTAGTGACTAAGCTAAATAGGCATTAACAGGCTCTGGGATCCAACCACAATTTGTAACATCATTCCTTTGGGAAAATGGATTCTAAGTGCCCAATAACTAACTTACAAATAGACTTTTGAATCATAGTCCATTTGAGAATAAGGAACTGTTTGTGATAGTAATGCCTTCAATTGGCTTGCTTTAGAACTGCACAGAAGGGACCTATATTCTGCCACACATGTGTGGTGAACCCAGCTAGTCTGGGTTTGATCAAAGATTATTGCTGAGTGGGCATTGAAAGCATAGGAATTAAAACCAAAGTAAAGGCTGGAAACGGCGTTACGAGGATGGGTCTGGAGAGGTTTTAGTAGTAGGCAAAGGTGTGATACTAAATAGATGAAGCAAGGGAAGAACAAGATGGAAAATAGATTAAAAGGGAAGTTAGGAGCAGCGAAAGTTTAAGACAAAAAGGCCAGGAGGCAAGGAATAAGGAAGACCGAGAGCCAAGAATTTTTAAGGAAGTTATAACACAAATTGTGCCAGGAGGTCAGACAAATAGATGCCTCCAAGACCTGTAAATGATTTCTTAAAGATATTACAATGCATGTTTAAAATCACGAGTTATACATGTCAATTCATTTATGAAATTAGCATGTTAATTGAGCACTTACTATGGGTTAGCATGATCGGAAGTTGGCAAAGGGAGTTTCTGCCTTCATGGAACTTACAAATTAGTATAATAGCCAACCACTTAAAATGAGCTAAAGCAGGCTAGGATATAATGGTGGTGATATCTAGGATCTACCTATAAGTGGAATATTAGATTTTCATTACTTCATTTTTAACTTTGTGTATTGTAATATTCATGGGGGAAGATAACATAGAAAAACATGTATTCTTGGTATTTATTGTTTTTTATCACAATGGGAGCATAGTAAATGATAACTGATAATTATATCTTGGTTGGCTGATTATAATAGGTTTGACTCATGTGTCTGGAGGGGGAGATAAAGTTGGGGGAGAACAGAAGGAAGGAAGGTAAGAAGAAGTTCCCTGTCTCTTCTTATAAGGGCAATAATCGAATCATGGGGGCTCCACCCTCATGACGCAATCACCTTCCAAAGGCCCCACCTCCAAACACATTGGGATTTGGTTTGGAAGGGACACAAACATTCAGTCCGTAGCATTTCTCATTGTTCAACTTGAAAGCATTTAAACTTGATATCGCCCATGTTTCCCATGTCATGGTGGGCTATGGCATAGTAGGCTCTCAAGAAGAGCCTCTCTGGAGGATATGCCTGCCAGGGGTCAATGTGTGGCTGACACATCCTCTCTGTCCCCACCTGCTAATGCTAAAACTCCAGCTTCTTGTCAGGTCCTTCCCTACAATTTTTGGGGGGGAGGAGGAGATTGCAGATGTCACAGGAGCATAATTTTCTGTTACCATATTTCTGCCATTTGTATTCCCAGTGCTCAGGCTTGTTCTGGCAATACCCTCCCTACTCATGCCCCAGAGCCTCACACACTTTTGGACAACCACCAAAATTTGGGGACTCTCCACTCCTCTTCCAGTTGAGAAAGAAGCGCCCTCAGTGTCCAGACTATCTCCATGCATGCTCTAGAAATAACCCAAGTAGAGAAAGTCTCTACATATCTCCATGGGTACTAAGCCCCCTTAAAAAAATCACAAGCAATGGTTACCACATCTTAGATTTTTATCCTTTACCTTTTTCTTCAAAAATCGATGGGGTCGGCACATAGGAGTAAAGGACACTGGCATGTTGGCCTGGACCAAATCTGTGTACCTTGACTCATTCCTATTCCCCAGAAGGATTTTCTGTCTGCCACACATTGACCCTACAGGCACACCCTCCAGAATTGCCCAGACTTGTCTGAGTTCCATGGTGAACACAGCCAGGCTGCCAACCTGGGATTTCCCTAAGTGAGTGGAATTTCTTCTCTCAACCAAAATTCTAAAGGTCAGGCTCTCTATATAGATAAGGTAAACATAGATGTTTGCATAGATGTTTTGTTTGAAATTCAGAATTACTCAATTAAGAATAAGTATAAAGTTTCCTTTATCTTAATTTTTAGTAAAAGTCAATTTAACTTTTATTCTTAGAGTACTTTTCTATTAATTGTTGTTCTATCATTACATTGACAAAGAAAGCATTGTCAATGATGATGTTTCTCCTCCAGCTGAGAAAGAAGTGCCCTCAGTGTCCAGTCTATCCAGTCTATTTGCTGCATGAAGTATCTGAAGTGTGTATTTCCCTTAATATAGGAAATCCTTAATGAATAAATAGAAGCAGAGAAAGAATGAGTTTCACAGGCCCAGTGCTAAGTAGGTTACACTGTAGAGCTCATTTGTTCATAATAAAAGTGCTATCAAGTAAATATTCTTAGCTCCATTTTACATATGAGAAAATAATAATTTAAAGAGATTAGTTTGCCCAAGGTCACAGAGGTATACGAGGAGATTTAGAACTAGACACCAGGCTATCCAAACCCAGAACAAGGACTTTAGACACAATCATGCCTTAAATACAGCTTTTCTGATATTGCCAAGTGTCTCTTGCTGAGAATGAAACTGAGCAGAAAGACAATATAACCTATTTCTCACTTTGTGATGATAGCTGATCCTCAATTTAATAATGGGTAAAAGGATTCCTGCTCATTCAACTTACTTCTTTAAGACTGTAATTTATGTTATCATATGATAAATTACACGTAAAAATGTAACTTAGTAGTCAAAGGATAGTTGTCCAGACAAAATAATTTCAGCAGACTGTTGTGCTTCCCTGATTAACTCAAACCAGATTTTTTTTTATTATTATAAGCCAAAAATTGCATTCCTATATTTGAACCAGATATCCTATTCATAGTCATAAATTCACTGGGAAAAATCAGAACATCTTTTTTTTTTTTAATCTGAAGAATGGTTCTATGCTTTAATTTCATTTGATAATAGACATTGCACCAAGGCTGGTATAGTATTTTAAAAGGTATTGGTAGTTTAACTTGATTAAATGCTTTGTGTAACATGAAAAAATAATCAGTTTTCTTTTAAATTAATCTGATGATCCAAAGAGAGAAATGGTTTAATCTCAAGATCTCAGCAGAGACTAGAAATTAATCTTTTGTGTTATATTTATATAGGCTAATATCTCTAGGGTGCTTTAAAAATTACCTTATACAAGCTAAGAAATGCTTGCCATTTAAATTAGCAACATAGAGTGAGGGAGAGAGTGTGAGTTAGTGAGGCAGTGAAAGGGGAGTGTGTAGACACGTGTGGTGTGTGTGTGTGAGTGAGGGACAGTTAGATCCTTGCAGTAATCTCGGGGGCTGGCAGATTGGGCTCTACTAGACAGGGAGTCCTTGCTACTGCTGCAAGCACTCCTGGGGCAACTGGCTTTGGCACAGAAACCACACAATCTTGAAAGGGAGAGCTGCTGTGACTAGGAGCCCAGCCTCACCACCACCCAGACTGACCTCAGACACCTATCGGATCCTACAGCTACTCTGGCCAAAGACCTGCTACCTCATCTGAAGACCCGCAGACTCTGGAACTCCAACCTCCCTGGTTGCAGGCTCCTGTGAGTCCCAGAATGAGCTCGCCTCCCACCAAGCCAGCCACTTCAGCCACAGGCACCTGGGCCCTGCAAAGAGACTTGGAATATACAATCCTCCCGCCAAGCTCACCAATTCAGCCACAGGCCTGGCACTACCCGGCACCTGGACCCTCTGGTGAGCCTGGGAGTGTGAAACCCTCCCGCCAAGCCTGCTGCTCCAGCCACAAGCCCTGTGCAACTCGGCACCTGGACCCTTCAGTGAGAGGCAAAATGGGAGACAAAGAAACAATCCCCAAAGGAAAATTTAAAAAAGAAACCATGCCCCCAATGAACTAAATGAAATAGAGGCATGAAATATGTCAGAAAAAGAATTGCGAGTAAGGATCATACAGTTCCTAAACCGGTTGGATGAGAAAGTCAACAACTTATGTAAGAATCAAGAGGAAATAAAAAATGATATAGCTACAATAAAAAACACAATGTAAGGTTTCAATGGTAGAGTATAAGAAGCAGAGGACTTAATTAGAGAGTTAGGAGACAGGGCAGGAAAACAAACCCAATCTGAACAGCAATTGGAGAAAAAAATTAGAAAGGAGGAGGAGCGCCTAAGGGAACTTTGTGACAACATGAAATGAAGTAACATATGTATAATAGGGGTGCCTCAAGGAAAAGAAGAAGAGCAACAATTAGAAAACCTATTTGAAGAAGTAATGACAGAAAACTTCCCTGATTTGGGGAAGAAAAAGTCACACAAGCACAGAGAGTCCCAAACAAGATGAACCCCAAAAGACCCACACCAAGACACATCAGATTTACAATGGCAAATGTTAATGACAAAGAGAGTATCTTAAAAGCTGCAAGAGAGAGACAGAGAGTTCCCCATTAGATTATGAAATGATTTCTCAACAGAAATACATCAGGCCAGAAGGTAATGGAATGAAGTATGCAAAGTGATGCAAAGCAAGGGACTAAATCCTAGAATGCTCTATCCAGCAAGGCAATCAATCAACATTGAAGGAGAAATCAGGAGCTTCACAGACAAAAAAAAGGGGTAAGGGAATTTATCACCACCAAGCCAGCAATGCAAGAAATTCTGAAAGGACTGTTGTAAAAAGAATAAATAGAAAGGGAAGAAGGAACACAGGCATAAAGAATAAAAATGGCTACAAACAAGTTCCCATCAATAATAACCTTAAAATGAAATGGATAAAATGCCCCAATCAAGACATCAAGTGGTTGAATGGATAAGAAAATATGACCCATATATATGCTGTCTACAGAAGACCCATCTCAGAACAAGGGACTCACACAGAATGAAAGTGAAAAGATGGAGAAATATCTTTTAGGCAAATGGAAATGAAAAAAAAGCTGGGGTAGCAATACTTATATATCTGACAAAATAGATTTCAAAGGGAAGGCCATAACAAGAGATAAGGAAGGCCACTTAATAATACTAAAGGGATTGATACAACAAGAGGATATAACTCTAGTAAACATATATGTACCCAATGCAGGAGCACCCGAATGCATAAAAAAAAAACAAACATCTGGAAGATATCAAGGGAGAGATTAACAGCAATACAATTGTAGTAGGGGACTTTACTACCCCATTGACATCATTGGATAAATCCTCTAGACAAAAAATCAGCAAAGAAACATCAATCCTAAATGGCTCACTAGATCAGATGGAATTAATTGACATCTTCAGAACATTTTACCCCAAAGCTATAGAATATACATTCTTCTCAAGTGTGCATGGATCATTTTCAAAGATAGACCACATCCTGGGACAAAGGCAAATCTTTTTCAAATTCAAGAAGATAGAATTCATATTAAGCATCTTCTCGGATCACAATGGCATAATATTAGAAATAAACTACAATAAAAACAATAAAAAAATTGAAACACTTGGAAGCTAAATACCATGTTATTAAAAAACTAGAGGCCCTGTGCACAAAATGCATGCACCAGCGGGGGGGTGAGGGGTGTCACTTAGCCCGGCCTGCACCCTCTCACAATCTGGGACCACTGGCCCATAACTGCTCACCTGCCTGCCTGATTGTTCCTAACCACTCAATTGCCTGCCTGATCACCCCTAACCACTCTGCCTGCCTGATCATCCCTACTTCTGCCTTCCTGACAGCCCCTAACCACTTGCCTGCCTGCCTGATTGCCCCCAACCACTTGCCTGCCTGATCACCCCTAACCACTCACCTGCCTCTAATCACTTGCCTGCCTGCCTGATTGCTCCTAACCACTTCTGCCTGCCTGGTTACCCCTAACCACCTCTGCATGCCTGATTGCCACTATCCACCTCTGCCTGCCTGATCACCCCTCACTGCCCCCCTACTGGCCTGGTCACCCCATGCAGCCTGTTTGGTCAACCATTTGGTTTTGATGGTCTCTTAGGCTTTTATATAGATAGATGATTGGGTTACAAAAGAGATCAAAGAAGAAGTCCCCCAACCACTTACCTCCTGCCTGATTGCCCCTAACCACTTGCCTGCCTGCCTGATAACCCCTAACCACCTCTGCCTGCCTGCCACAACCGCCTCTGCCTTCCTGATCACCCCTTACCACTCTGCCTACCTGATTGCCCCTAACCACTTCTGCCTGCCTAATCACCCCTAAGCACTCTGCCTGCCTCCCTGGTCACCTCTAACTGCTAGCCTGCCTGCCTGATCACCCCTAACTGCTCGCTGGGGGGGAAGCTGGCTGGGGTTAGGGGCCGTGGTTGTTCTGATCTCTGGTCATTCTGGTTGTTTGGCCATTTTGGTTGCTGGGCTTTTATATATAGGACTAGAGGTCCAGTGCATGAAATTTGTGCATGGGGAGGGGGGAAAGGGTCCCCTCAGGCCAGCCTGCACCCTCTTCCATCTAGGACCCCTTGGGGGATGTCCAATTGCCGGTTTAGGCCCAATCCCACTTTGGGGCGAGGTTCAGCTGTTTGGGTCTTGGTTCAGCTCTTTGAAGCTAGGCTTTGTCCTTTGGTACTGGCTTTGGCCATTTGGTCCTGGATTTGGCTCTGGGGGGCTAGGCGCCCCCATTTGGGATTGACTACAGCTGTTCAGATCTGGACCCGCCTCTTCAGGGCTAGGCTCTGCCCTTGGGGACTGACTAAAGCTGTTTAGGTCTGGGCTTGGCTTTTCTGGGTAGGCTCCTCCATTCGGGACTGGCTTGAGCTATTCCTAGGACTAGGTTGGGGTCTCAGGGGCCAGGTTCTGGTCTTCATAACTAGTGTCAGCCCTGTGGGACTAGATTGGGCTCCTAGGCCTTGGCTGGGCCATCCCGGGCTAAGTCCAGTAACATCAAATTGGCCCGGTCATGGGGAAGCCCTGGTCCCCACAAGACGGCCTTAGAGGAAAGGACCCTTAAGTGAGCACACTCGGCCTGGGAGCCTGAGGTTGAAAGGGCTGCTGACTCTCCAGGGGGAGGTGCCTGTGGAAATCAGTTGGACACACTGAGACTGGCTCCCGTGGGCCTGTGGAAGAAGGGGTATTGCTTAGGGCAAGGCTGGGCTTTTGCAGGGGAGGAGGCCAGCCAGGGGGGAGGGGCTGTGGGCGGTTGGCCAGCCCCACACCCAATTGGGGTGGGGAGAGCTGATCAAAGTTGGGGTCAGCTGGAAGTGGAGGGGCACAGGCAATTGGCCCTTTCCCCCTGGTTGAACTCCCAATCAAATTCCCAGTTGAGGAGACAATTCACATTTGGTTGCGTTTATATATAGGACTAGAGGTCCAGTGCATGAAATTTGTGCATGGGGAGGGGGGAAAGGGTCCCCTCAGGCCAGCCTGCACCCTCTTCAATCTAGGACCCATCAGGGAATGTCTGACTGCTGGTTTAGGCCCAATCCCGGAGATGTCAGCAGTCGGACATCCCTCTCACAATTCTGTACTACTGGCTCCTAATTGCTTACCTGCCTGCCTTCCTGGTCACCCCTAACTGCCCTTACTCCCAGCCTGGTTGCCCCCAACTGCCCTCCCTCTGCCAGCGAACCTCTAGGCAGACTCACCAGTAAGCAAAGGGAGAGGACCCAAATAAACAAAGTCAGAAATGAAAGAGGCAAAATAACAATAGACCCCACAGAAATATGAAGAATCATAAAAAAAATACTATGAGCAACTCTATTCCAACAAACTGGTCAATCTAGAAGAAATGGACATATTCCTAGAAAAAAACAACCTTCAAAACTCAACCAGGATGAATCAAAAAATCTGAATAGGCTGTTAACTATGGAGGAAATTGAATCAGTAATCAAAACACTTCCAACAAACAAAAGCCCTGGACCAGACGACTTCACAGGGGAGTTTTATCAAATATTCAAAGAAGAAATAAAACATATCCTCCTCAGACTATTTCAAAAAATTCAAGAGGAAGGAACACTTCCAAGCCCTTTCTACGAAGACAGCATTACCCTAATCCAGTG
>NW_006283442.1:2067151-2067715 GCF_000327345.1 Myotis davidii
TCAGCGTGTCAGCATTTTGAAAAACCCTAACTTAACTCTGATGCCGTGTCACATATAGAAATTTTTTGATATTTGCAACCATAGTAAAACAAAGACTTATATTTTTGATATTTATTTTATATATTTAAATGCCATTTAAAAAAGAAAAATCAACCAAAAAAATGAGTTTGCGTGTCACCTCTGACTCACGTGTCATAGGTTTGCCATCTCTGCCCTAACCCCAAAACCAGACAAAGACAATTCAAAGAAAGACAATTACAGGCCAATATCCCTCATGAACAGAGACAACAAAATTCTACCAAATCGGATCCAGAATTACATTAGGAAGATCATACACCATGACCAAGCGGGATTTATTTCAGGGATGCAAGGATGGTACAATATCTGCAAATCAATAAACATGATACACCACATAAAAAAATTGAGTGACAAAAATCACATAATCATATCAATTAATGAAGAAAAAGCATTTGACAAAATCCAACACCCTTTCTTGATAAAAACTCTCAGCAAAGTGGGAATAGAGGGGTCATACCTCAACAAAATATAAGCCCTATATAACAA
>NW_006283442.1:2067820-2124939 GCF_000327345.1 Myotis davidii
ATTTTTCTCAAGGTTGCAAGGATGATACAATATCAGAAAATCAATAAACGTGATACATCACATAAACAAATTGAGAGAAAAAATCCACACAGTCATATGAAGTGATGCAGAAAAAGCATTTGACAAAATTCAACACCCATTTTTGATAAAAACTCTCAGTAAGGCGGGAGTAGAAGGATCATACCTCAACATAATAAAAGCTACATATGACAGGCCCACAGCCAGCATCATACTCAATGGGAAAAAACTAAAACCATTTCCCCTAAGAACAGGAACAAGACAGGGATGCCCACTTTCACCACTCCAATTCGACATAGTACTGGAAGTGCTAGCCATAGTGATCAGACAAGAAGATAAAAGGTATCCAAATTGGAAAATAAGTAAAATTGTCATTATTGGCAGATGACATGATATTTTACATATGAAACCCTAAGGACTCCATAAAAAAATGACTGGACTTAATAAATGAATTTGTCAATGTAGCAGGATACAAAATTATCACCCAGAAATCTACAGTTTTTTTATACATCAATAATGATCTCATTGAAATAGAAACTAAAAAAAGAATCCCATTTACCATTGCCAAAAAAATAAAAATAAAAATTAAGATACCTAGGAATAAACTTAAACAAGGAGTAAAGGATCTGTACTCAGAAAATTAAAAGACAATGAAAAAAGAGATAGACATAAACAAATGGAAGAATATACCATGTTCATGGATTGGTAGAATCAGCATCATTAAAATGTCCATAGTACCCAAAACAATCTATAGATTTAATGTAGTCCCCATTAAAATACCAATGGCATATTTCAAAGACCTAGAACAAACTCTCCAAAAATTCATCTGGAATAAAAAAAAGACCTCAAATAGCTGCAGCAATCTTGAGAAAGAAGAACAAAGTTGGAGAGATCACAGTACCAGATGTCAAGCTATATTAGAAAGCCACTGTTCTAAAAACTGCCTGGTACTGGCACAAGAACAGACATATGGAACAGAACAGAGAAACCAGAAATTGACCCAAGCCATTATGCTCAATTAATATTTGACAAAGGAGGCAAGAGCATACAATGGAGTCAAGACAGTCTCTTCAATAAATGGTGTTTGGAAAATTGTACAGATACATGCAAAAAAGTGAAACTGGACTACCAACTTGCACCATACACAAAAATAAACTCAAAATGAATAAAGGACTTAAACATAAGATGGGAAACCATAAAAATCTTAGAATAATTCACTGGTGGCAAAATATCAGACATATGTCATAGCAATGTCTTTACCAATACAGCTCCTACGGCAGTGGTCAGCAAACTCATTAGTCAACAGAGCCAAATATCAACAGTACAACGATTGAAATTTCTTTTGAGAGCCAAATTTTTTAAACGCCAGCTTAGGCCCAATTCCCCTGGGGAACAGGCCTCAGCCAGAAGATTGTCATCCCCCGGGGGATCCCAGACTGCAAGAGGGCACAGGCTGGCCTGAGGGACCACCCCCCTCCCCCCCCGAGTGCACACATTTTTGTGCACCAGGCCTCTAGTCTATATATAAAAGCCTAAGCGACTGTTATGACCCAATGACCTAACGACCAGTCAAACAGTTGCTATGACATGCATTGACCACCGGGAACAGACGCTCAACACAAGAGCTGCCCCCTGGTGGTCAGTGTGCTCCCACAGCCGACCTCCTGCAGCAGCAAGCTAACATAGCACGGTACCCCACACCCCTGTCTGCCAGCCCTAATCAGCCCCTCCCCGGCAGCCATCCAGCTCCAATTGTCCCTATAGGAACTGAATGAAATGGCCCCAATTGGCACCAATCACCAGCTCTGAGGCCGGCTGGCTGAAAGCAGGTATCTGGGGTTTGTTTAGCTGCGATAACTGCAACATTGTTGCTTAAAGTGCAGCTCAGAGCCCAGCCGCAGCAGGCAGGCAACCTTGGCTTCCTCCATCACTGGAACAAGGAAGCCTCCTGTTTGCTTCAGCTGCCTGGCTGCCGGCTGCCATCTTGGTTGGCAGTTAATTTGAATATCACCCTGATTAGCCAATGGGAAGCATAGCGGAGGTATGGTTAATTACCATGTTTGTCTATTATTAGATAGGATAAGCGTCTAATCTCTAAAATTTATAGGGAGCTCATATATCTTAAGAAAAGGAAGATAAGCAATCCCATAAAAAATTGGCAAAGGACCTAAATACTGGTATATAGTTTTTGAAAAAGGACATCTAGAAGGCTAAGAGATACACGAAAACATGCTCAAAGTCACTAATCGTCCAAGAGATGCAAATCAAAATGACAATGAGGTAGCATTTCATATCTGTCAGAAGGGCTATCATCAACAAACAAAAGTGCTGGCGAGGATGTGGAGAAAAAGGAACCCTCGTGCACTGCTGGTGGGAATGCAGACTGGTGCAGCCACTGTGGAAGACAGTATGGAGTTTCCTCAAAAAATTAAGAATGGAACTCCCATTTGATCCAGTAATCTCACTTTTAGAAATATATGCAAATTGTCCAGGACACCATCACAATAACAGTAATGACCAAACAGCAGTCTGCATGGGGCGACAAGGTCGGCAGGAAGGTTAGTGATGGACGACCAAACAACTGAACAGCAGTCTGCATGGCGCTACCAGGCCAGCAGGGGGAGTAGTTGGGGGCGACCAGGCTGGTTGGGGGGCAGTTGGGGGCTACCATGTTGGCGGGGGGGGGCAGTTAGGGACGATCAGGCAGACAGGCAGGTGAGCCGTTAGGAGCTAGCAGTCCTGATTGTGAGAGGGATGTCCGACTGCCGGTTTAGGCCTGATCCTGGGGGTCTCAGATTGGAGAAAGTGCAGGCTGGGCTGAGGGACGCCCCCTCATGCACGAATTCTGTGTACTGGGCCTCTAGTCCTATATAATAAAGCCTAATATTGCAACTGATCAAATGGTGGAACAACTGGTGGAACGTCCAGTCACTATGCTGTGCACTGACCACTAGGGAGCAGACTCTCAATACAGGAGCTGCCCCCAGCCCACAGGGCCAGGCCAGTCAAGGTGGGTGCCAGCTGCCTCTCCCCACCCCCCGCTCGATCACCCCGCTGGTTGCCCTGCAGAGGAAGGCAACCCACAGTGGCACCAGGGATTGGGGCCAGCCGGTGAGTGGGCGGCAGCAGTGGGCAGGGCTGGTGAGTGGGCGGCACTAAGCTGGCCAAGGTGGGTGCCAGCAGGGCCCCCGATTATCTCGTTGGTCACCCCATAGATCAGATCTGATTTCCAGCCAGGCCTAGGGACCCTACCTTTGCATGAATTTCATGCATCGGGCCTCTAGTTTTGATATATAAATATACCAGATTGAACTTTGTTTACATTATATATATTACATATATTTTACATTGGAATGGGTATGTTCTCTTTTCCAGGAACTTATGATTTCTGTTTTGGGTTTGATATATTAACCACATAAAAATGTGATCTCTTCCCGCCCTCCCCCACCCCCTCCACCTGTCCCAACTATTGTTTCAGGCAACAAGGGCAGCCATTACTCAGCACTGCACGGACCTTGGAAATTCTTTGGGCAAGGAGAACGACATAGCCCTCATCATCGATGGCCACACCCTCAAGTATGCACTCTCCTTTGAAGTCAGGAGGAGTTTCCTAGATTTGGCACTCTCTTGCAAAGCTGTCATATGCTGCAGGTAGGCCTGCGCCAGCTGCAGGAGGTTCATATTCTGACCTGTCCGTGTCTTGTATCTATAGAAAAGAGATCAGTGCATGGGAATTCTAGCAGTACAGACTCATAAAAAAGGCAAAACCAAAATATGAATTTAACTGTCCATTTACAGATTTTGTGGAAGACAGTTAGTGGTTATTATTTTTGTTTTGTTTATAGTCTTCTGAGAAGATAAAAGAAGAGCCAGAGACTCTAGTCATAGTCACACTGAGGGGTAAACTGGAAAAATTTCTGCCTCAAGCTGGTGTGGGAAGTTAGACAGGTCCTACTACCTACTTGGTTCCTTGGTTCTGGATGGCTGAGCTCAGCTTCCAAGACCTGTGGGATTTTGGTGCCTCTTTGTTGATTTCCAGTGGGCATTTCTTTTTGGTCAACAAGGAGCATCGATTGGGTCCTTGCTGTGCTAATTTTTATGTTATAGTCCAGCGAGAAGGCTTTGTGGCTTTTCATGAAATCTGAGAAGGTTTTTAGGGTGGGAGTTGTTACATCCCACTGGCTACTGATTATACGAGATACAGATCTGATAAAAATTTGAAAATCAGACAGAATTATAAAGAAAACTATTTGACAGCTGAGTGCACCACCCAGAAGTTCAGTAAACAGCCTGAAAGGAGAGAGGAAGGTCCTGACTCCTTTAGAGCAGTGTGTTTAGACAGTACCAGGTATGGGGTGTAATGCTCTGTGCATATCATTGGATTAGTAATCTCATTAGTGCCTGCTTATATGTTGTGGCTATACACTTTTATACTTTTTAAAACATTATTTTCTATGATATTTTCTCAGAAGCCAGTTATCAGAATGCTTTTAACTTTCTTGCTACATTAACCCTTTAAGAATGCCTTGTGTTGGGTTCCGACCAGGTCAACTTAGAGTAACCAGTTGTCCTGACAAAATGGATCTTGCTATATGTTATTTATCCATTTTGATTAGCATTTAGATTGTTTATACTTTTGACTATTATAAATAATACTAGAGCAGGGGTGGGCAAACTTTTTGACTCGAGGGCCACAGTGGGTTCTTAAACTAGACCGGAGGGCCGGAACAAAAGCATGGATGGAGTGTTTGTGTGAACTAATATAAATTCAAAGTAAACATCATTACATAAAAGGGTACGGTCTTTTTTTTTTAGTTTTATTTATTTCAAATGGGCCGGATCCAGCCTGCGGGCCGTAGTTTGCCCACGGCTGTACTAGAGGCTCAGTGCATGAAATTCATGCACGGGTAGGGTCCCTAGGCCTGGCAGGTGATCAGGGCCGATTGGGGCCTTCTGGCTGCCTACCAGGGCCTTCCTTCCCTGGCTGCTGGCTGGGGCCTTCCTTCATTCCACACTGACTCCTGGTGGTCAGCACACGTCATAGCCAGTGATCGAACTCCCGGTCTCCTGGTCGAACTTCTGAGGGGACACTTTGCATATTAGCCTTTTATATATATAGATTGCTATGAAGATTCATGTATAGGTCTTTGTGTGGGCATATGTTTTCATTCCTCTTGGGTATATACCTAGGAGAGGAAGTGCTGAATCAGTTGTAACTCTCTGTTTAACCATTTGAGGGAATGTTATATTGGTTCCCAAAGTGGCTACACCCTTTTATGTTCCCACCAGCTATTTGTAAGTGTTCCAGTTTCTCTACATCCATGAAAACACTTATTATTATCCATCTTTTTAACTGGTTAGCCCAGTGGGTGTGAAATGGTAGCTCACTGTGGTTTTGACTTGCATTTCTCTGATCGTTAATGATGTTGAACATCTTTTCATGGGCTTATTAGCCATTTGCATGTCTTCTTTGGAGAACTGTTTATTTAAGTCCTTTGCACATTTAAAAACATCACATTATTTTTTAATTTTGGAGTTGTAGGAGTTCTGTATATACTCTGGATACAAGTATCTAATTATATATATGATTTGTAAATACAGGGTGTCTCCAAAAAATGTATACACACTTTAACAGCTGATAGCTCGATTTTGAATATGAAGTACATTTGAATAAGCATGGCCTTTATAATTATTCAAAGTGTGTTTATACATTTTTTTGGACATCCCATATTTTCTCTCATTCTATAGGTTGTGTTTTGACTTTATTAATTATATTGTTTGTAGCAAAAAAATATTTTAATTTTGAAATCCATTTAATCATTTTTTCTTTTATCTCTTGTGTTTTGGTGTCATATCTAACAAGCTCTCTTGTATGAGCAACTGCCTGGGCTTTCTTCCATGCCTCCATTCAGGCAGGTCAGATCAGGGACATGCAAATGGCAGGAAGAGTAGGAAGAGTGTTGGGGAGGTATTTTTTTTTTATCATAATTTCCTCTTTATGTCTATGCTGGGAAGTTGCTGTGTAGGTGGTACCTGATTTCTGTTAAGGCCTCAGCACTGGAGGTTGTTCCTGCCCCATCTAGAGCGAGGACTCATGGAGAGAGTCACTCTCCCTGCCAACCGCTATGTTGTTCAGGGGGCCTCTCTCTGACTTGTTGGTGAGCAGAAATAAGCAACAGCAGCAAAAACAATAAGAAACAACACAGAAAAGTCAGGTAAACTGTAAATCAAAGCAAATGTGCTTTAACCTCATGGTTTTTCAAAGGGAAATCAAAACAAGTCCGTTTGGACTCTCAGGGGAGAGCTGAGAATGCCTTCCAGGCTCGACATGTGCTTTTCTTGCCAGGTGCTTGATACTAAAGAAAAACATCTTTTCCCCCATCTTACTTTGGCTGCTTTGAATGTTTTGTGTGTCACATAAAGCTGTACACTTAAAGCCTTCACAGGAAGGGGTTCAAACTGGAATTGGCACAGAAAGAGGAAATTTCAAATTAAATACTGTTACTGTCTACAAAATAGAAGCACTAATTGAGAGAAGGAATCCAGGAGCGCGCACTTCACTGCTCCAGGAGACATTTCTTGGCTGCTCTCACACTTAAGATTGAGAAAAATTAATACAAACTTTTTTTTTAAAGCACTTTTATGCTTCAGATGTGCTTGCTATTTCTTGAGAATTTAACTTAAGTTAAATTTAAAAGTCACTTCAAACATAAAGTTGACCTTAACTCTCACTTTTCATCTTTAAAATATAATAGTTGTAAAAGTTACTCTTTTCTCTAATCATAAAAGAAAATAATTTACTTCAAAAATAATTTTTCAGTGAAATCATGAAGCATTGTCTCCTGTCAATATTGATTCAGAGACTGGTGAATGTGTAACATGGATAAATACTTTTAACCTGAAACAGTATTTTAGGCAGAAAAAACAGGAAAAATGTAAGAATTTGTTAAATATTTTCCTGAGATTAGAGTGAAATAATTTTGCTAATTATACATTGTTATGCCCAAATATTTTCCATGCAGTTAGAATCCTGGAAAGATCATAGTGTGGTCAGCAGAATAGTTCCCAGTCAGTACTCTACTGCCATTGATTGCTCTATCTGGCCGGGACATTGGCACATTGTTTGACAAGGTATAAACAGGTTAGTCCAATAAAATTTTTTACTGTGGGCTTGATATTTGCACTGTACATTCCTAGGTGTCATGGGAGAACAGAGATGAGACATGGTCTTTGGCTTTTAATAGCAAATAATGAAGAAGAGTATAGTATAGTATAATATAGTATAGTAGAGTAGAGTATATAATAAAAGCCTAATATGCTAAGTGTCCAGTCATCCGGCTGGCATTTCAACCAATCAAAGCATAATATGCTAATGATATGCTAAAACTGCTCAACCGCTGGCTATGACATGCACTGATCACCAGAAGGGAGACGCTCTGACTGGTAGGTGAGCTTGCTGCTGGGGTCTTGCTGATCAGGACAGAGTGAGATGGGCTGGACACACCCTGGAGCCCTCCCGCAGTCCTTCCCAACTAGCCAACCTCCTGCATCCCTCTCTGGCCCCGATTGTGCACCAGTGGGGTCCCTTGTCCGGGCCTGGCCCCTCTCACAATCCGGGACCCCTCGGGGGATGTCAGAGACCTGGTTTCAGCCCAATCCCACAGGCCAGGTCGAGGGACCCCACTGGTGCATGAATTTGTGCACCGGGCCTCTAGTAGTATAATATCATACTTGCTTCTTTGCTTCTCATGTATGCCCCAAACTCCTTGAGTCAGGCCCTCAGTGAAGCTAGCAGATCCAAGTCTATAATAACTTCCATTTTTCCATATTTAGCAGACTCCCAATTTCTTTCTTGATTCCTCCTCAGCATTTGGTATGATGGTTCCCCCTTGGATTCTCCTATATTCCTGTGGCACATCTCCTTAGTCATGTTGTTTTTCAAAAGGTTTTTCTTTTAACCCTGCAATATTCTCCCTCCCTATCTTCTCTCTAGTATATCTACTTATTTTTATGATCCATCTTCTACACTAGTGATTCTAAACACCAGATTCATATTGGATCGTCTAGAGAACTTTATACAATTTTTCTCCACAAAAGGTTAAACACAGAATTACTTTATGACCCAGTAATTCCACTCCTAGGTATACAACCAAGCATTAAAAACAGGTAATCAAACAAATACTTGGATGTTTATAATAGTACTATTCACAGTATTCAAAAGGAAGAAACAACCCAACTGTCCATTAGTAGATGAATGGATAAATAAGATGTAGAATGTTTATACAATGGAATATTATTCAGCCATAAAAAAATGAATGAAGCACTGCTACATGCTACAACATGGATGAACCTCAAAAAGATACCTAGCGAAAGAAACCGCTCACAAAAAGACCAATATAGTTTGATTACATTCATATGAAATATTCAGAATAAGCAAATACATAACAGGAAGAAAGCAGATTGGTAGTTGCCAGGGGCTAAGAGGAAGAGGAGTAGGGAGCAACTGCTTAATGGTTATAGGATTTCCTTGTAAGAATGCTGAAAATGTTTTGGAACTAGATAGAGGTGATGGTTGCACAACATGGTGATATACTAAGTGCCATTGAATTATTATGCTTTACAAGGGTTAATGGTATGTGAACTTTATCTTAAAAATGTAAACAAATGAATAAAAGAGTTTATCCATTTAGATGAAAAGGTTGTTGAATGAGATGGAATGTTAATGAAAGTTTTACTCATCTGAATGAAATCTTTGTTGAAAGAAAACAAACAGGAAAGATTCTGGTTCCCAAGCCCTGTCCTAGAACAATTAATGCAGAACTCTGGGAATTCTAGAAACTCCCCTCTTCATTCTCATGATTAGTCGGGTTGAAAATGGATGACTTCCCCAGTCCAGCATGACCCTTTTCTTGAGCCCGCAAATCTATAGATCCATCTCCGTCTGCCCCTTTTTCACACTGGCATTCTTTGTGGACCTTACATTCAAAAATGTATAAATTGAGTTAGTCACAGTCCTCCTGTCTATGCATCTCCTCACTTCTCTGGTCTTCCCCACTGGTCTTGAGTTTACTGTCTTGGTCAAGAGACTCTGCCACTCTCCTCTGAGTTACCAGAGCCTGTTGATAGTATAGTAGACATGGTTTTAGGGACTTTTAGAAAGACAAGGTCATATAAGCAAGTTATATTGAGGTCAGTAATTGCAGTCCTTAATGTGTTGATCCTTGGTAAATATTGTCTTTATTTTTATAAATGAGGAAATAAAGGCCTCAAAAAAATTACATCATCTTGCCCAAGGCTCCAGCTAGGGATGGACGTGCTAGCATTTTCTCCTGAATCTGAATATCAGGGCTCTTAAATCACATAGGTGACTACATCAACTAAGTCATAGTCACATGTCTATTACTGTTAATGCTTACAATTTCTAACAAAAGCTTTTGCTTTTAACCTTCTTTTTTAACTGTAGAATTTGTATAAACCACATTAGCATAGAGTCTTGCAGGATGTCATTCTCAAAGGGATAAGAATCACGTAGAACAGTGGTTCTCAACCTTGGCTGCACATTAGAATCACCTGGGAATCTTTTTAAAATCCTGATTTCTGGGCCTCACCCTCCGGAAATTCTGTTTCTTTGTTACTAATGTTGTGGCCCCACCCAAAAACAAAGAAACAGAATTTCTGGAGGATGAGGCCCAGAAATCAGGATTTTAAAAAGATTCCCACGTGATTCTAATGTGCAGCCAAGGTTGAGAACCACTGGTGTAGAAAATGTGTAAATCACTTTGGATATATTCAAGAAGGAACTCTGTTCTCTCTTCCCTATTTCCTTTTCTTAAAACTATTGTCTTTCATATTTTCTTATTTTTACTTTTTCTTTGAAGCTTTTATTTATTTATTTTTCAAAACAGATACATTTTGTAGGCTCAGATTCAGTGGGAAAGGTGGGAAGGAATGTTGACCTGTTTAGAACTTCCAAAAATGTGTAAAGTTAGTGCCTATTATCAGGAAAAGAATCATGAAAGAATCATCAAGGTCCTCCCTCTGAGGAAGCTGGTGATGGCTTCCCCACACTTTCCTGCAAACACAGGGAATGCTCACAGCCCCCAGTGTGGCCACATTGGCAGACATGATTTATGGCTTTATGTCCCTGGGCAGGAGATGGAGTGAAAGGAAAACACCACAGCAGGGATTTCCACTGGATGTGCAAATTAAGGGCTTCAGAAGACATCATTTATTTTTTTGGATGTTTTAAAACTTCTGTCCTTTGGGATAGATTCAAAGATAAATATGTGTAAACCTATAGTGGTGCCATAGAAATAAAGACAGTCAAGAGAAGAAGGCAGAGGGGGCACAAGGAATTTTTCTAAAAACTTTTTGGGTTTATTTTGTAACTCAAAGAATGATTTATATTTCTTGTAGAGAAGTTAGAAAATGCAGATAAGCAACAGGAAAGAAGACAGCATTCACAATCCCACTGGCTAGAGTTTATCGCTCACTGTTAACAATTGGTGTTTAAATCTAGATCTCTTTCAGTTCAAATATATATTGGAGGAGGGTTAGACTGTTAAAATATGTGAAGTGAAAAGGTTATAAACAGTTGCTATGCCAAATAGTAACATAAAATGTGTTTTTGAAAAGCTTAATAGTGTTCTGTTATGTGAAAACATAGTTTAACATTCCTAGTTGTTGGATATTCATGTTAACAAGTTTTGTTGTTTTTTTATTATTATAAAGATCACTATGATTTTTATAGTTAAATATTTGCAAAGATACTTGACTAATTTCCATAAAGTAATAATGGATTCAACAGTAAGCAACATAGAAATTTGCAAAAAGGGTTATGCCCTTCATCTAAGAAGATGGTTATTTGAGCCAATAGCTCACTTCCTGCTGGGACGAATGTATTCTCCTCTGGTTAGTAATCACAGCCTTACCAAGAAAGGGGAGCAGTTGAGAGATTAATTTGTAGCAGGATAGTTACATGAGCAGAATCTAAAAGGAAGTCAACACAGATTGAGCAAAATTGCCTAGCATTTAACACACTGGCCATATATCCTTCCCCTAACTAGTTCAATCTTATACCCATTTGGTGGACTCTGTTAAGCCTATGACTATATTCCCAAACCTGTACATCTGTCCTACCTTTACGCTACTTGGTATAGAAAAGAACTGGCTTAGCTTTTTAAGTTACTGAGGCATAATGAACAATAATAGGAAATCTCAGAGCATTATTCATTTTGTGTGTGGTATCTTGCAGCCCATAACCACATACAAGAATTATATCAAAACAGAGTTCCGACACACTAATTAGAATTGTACCACGGATCATGTTTTAGTTGGCCTCCACGTTGGTAGGGGTCCAATCATACATACACTTGCAAAAATAAAACTTTTCTTTAGTTTCTTTCATGATGTGATTTCTCAACATCGTACATGTTTAATTATAAGTCAGCTTCCTCCTTTGAGATTTTATTCCAGAGAGTATTATTAACTTGTCAAGGTGTAAGCCTATCCTTGGGTTGTTTGTACTATGGCTTAGCATGGGTTTGCTCATTTGTTGATTAAATGCAATTAATGTAGAATCCATTTTTAGATAGGTTTTTGTTTGTTTGTTTAGCTTTAAAATGAATATATTATTTGAGAGATTACAGCAATTGTATTTAGTCCTAACTGGCCTTCATTTACCCATATTTCTCTAGGATGAAAATTAGATTGACATAGATTTTGTAGCATATAAAAAAATAGCTTATGTTAACCATTGTAAAGGCTGGCATATTGGAGACTTGGGAATATTAATCCAAAGTAGGAGAAGGAATATAATAATACATTTGATTAAACTTTTTGAAATCAAAGCTAATTTTGATGATGACTGATGTTTAGAGATGAAGGACTATTTTCATCTTAAATACTGTCAAAAATAATTTATACCAATCACTCTATAACATCAACTTGTTATTAGTGTTTTCTGTTCCCCCTCCAGCTAAAAGTTATATATTATCATTGTTTATATGTAAAACTCCTTCAGGTGAGAAATAGAAAAATAAATTAACCTATCAACTTTGTCTTATCTAGCAAAATAATTTTGTAGGGAGGTATAGTACATGTGATAAGATATAGGTGGATATTTTAGTATAAGACTGAGAATACAAGAAACTCTTATTTAAGAAAATCTGCATTATATTTGGGGAACATAGTCAATAATATTGTAATAACTATGTTTGGTGTCAGATGGGTACTAGTCTTATTGGGGAGATCACATGGTAAGGTGTATAAATGTCTAATTACTATATTGTACACCTAGAACTAATACAATGTGGTATGTCATCTATAATAATAAATAAAATTTTAAAAGAAAGTAAAAAATAAAAAAGGACATCAGCTGTGTAAGCAATCAAAATTAAAAGATGGCACTTATGGCATAATAACATGATGGGAAAATCTATTAGGGGCATTTAATTGTAGGGTTTGTTCTATAATAATACTAGAGGCCCGGTGCATGAAAATTCATGCACTGGAGGGGGGGTCCCTCAGCCCAACTTGCCCCCTCTCACAGTCCGGGAGCCCTCAGGGGCAGGAGATGCCCCATCACACCTCTGCTGCTGCCACTGCTGGCAGCACAAGCCTTGGCTGGCCCTGGTTAAATGAGCCTTGGGAGGCCCTGGGCGGCTGGGTAGCCACCATCCGAGGCAAGCCCTGGGCAGCTGGGGGCTAAGGGGACTTGGGGACTCTGGAGATAGGCACGTGGCAAGGCCAGGCCTGCCCCCAGGCCTTGCTGCATGCCTGCCACCCCAGCAGGGCTGAGGGGATTGGGTGCTGCCATCTTGTGGCTGTGAGCACCACCATCTTTGAGGGCGGGGCAGTCAATTAGCATATTCCTTCCTTATTGGCTGTGGGCGCCACCATCTTTGAGGGTGGGGCAGTAAATTAGCATATTCCCTCATTATTGGCTGTGGGCACCACCCATCTTTGCGTGAGGGTCAATTAGCATAGTCCCTCTTTATTAGATAGGATGCTGTGTAATTGGGAACGACTCTCTTTGGAAGTTTTTGGTTTTTGGTTATAAAACTGGTGTTATATCACTTTTTTTTTTAGTAGAACTGTCCTCTGAACAGTTCTCAAAAGTGGTTTACATGTTAGCAGTTCCCTTCTGTTGATGATCTCCATACCAGCGTGTCTGTGCAGAAGCTCAGATACAGAATGGATACTGGAGGTACTGAGGCACTTTCTTCTTCTAGCAGTAGTCTAAGAATTATGGTAGCAGTGTGATCTTCCATCCATTCACTCTTCTGCTTTCAACACTTTGGGACCCATATGAGATGCCAGAAGAGCTCATGGATATCTCATTTAAGGTTTTTTTCCTGTGTTTTTTTCTCTCCCCCTTTCGTATATGATTAATTCATTCATGTCATTTTTTGACAATCCTGTTTACCAAATGAAACAGGATGATGTTAGGTCAAATTGTGGTTCAAAATTCTGAAGTACAACCTCATAATATTTGGCATCTTTCCTACTAGAAAAACAAATCAGAAAGAAAAGAATCAAGAATAGAGCCTAATTAAACATGTGGAATATGTCATGAATACTTACGTTCTTGTGTCTTGCCTTGTGATAGTATTTGTACTTAAGTGCTTTCATTTCATTTTCCTGTGAAGTATTTCAGAATTATTGAGTACTCAAAAACTGCACATAATTAATGTACACAATTTGGTGATTTTGGACATATGTGTATAATCATGTTACCATCAACACAATCAAGGTAATAAACATATCCATCTTTTCTAAAAGTTTCCTTGTGTCCCTTTGGTTTTTCTCTTCTTTTCTTTTTTCTTTTTTTTTTTGTATAGTAAGAACATTTAACATGAGGTCTACCCTCTTCACAAATTTTTTAGTGTGCTATATACTTCATTGCCAACTACAGACACTGTGCTGTACAGCATGTCTCTAGAACTTACACTTATAACTATACATTCACACCCATTGAACAATAACTCCCCATTTACTCTTTCACCAACCATCTCTCACCACCATTCTGTTGTCTAATTCTGACTATTTTAGATGCCTTGTAAAGAGGAATCATGCATTGTTGGTCCATCTGTGACTGACTTATTTCACTTAGCGTACTATCTTCCTTGTCCATCAATATTATCCACTGGTAGGAAGGCTTCTCTGCTGAAAGTCTCTCTGATTCAGTTTCTTACCTGCTTAACTTTAGAGAGGAGACAGATGAAAAGTTTGTCTAATTCTGACTATTTTAGATGCCTTGTAAAGAGGAATCATGCATTGTTGGTCCATCTGTGACTGACTTATTTCACTTAGCGTACTATCTTCCTTGTCCATCAATATTATCCACTGGTAGGAAGGCTTCTCTGCTGAAAGTCTCTCTGATTCAGTTTCTTACCTGCTTAACTTTAGAGAGGAGACAGATGAAAAGTGAGAAGTGTTCACATGTTTAGTTTCTCAAGAGTTCTTGATATTATATTTAGTCCCACTTAGGGCTACTGGTAAATTGTCAACAGGAGAAATGTCAGATTGATGACACTAACTTAAGTTGCCAAATCTTGGAAACCTGGGCTTGGTTAGAGTTTTATGATTGGCGATGGCTAAGCTTTATTATCACTGTCATCTGCAGAGCTTTGCTGGGTCAGCAGAGACTGCAAGCTTCTGCTGAAAGATTTGGTTTCTGTTGTTTCTGGTTAATCAGCTAACTGAGCTCTGTCAGAGTTCCAGGGCTGAACTGTCTCCAGTGGCTTAGTTTCCTGCAGGCCAGCAGATGAGAAAGAGACAAACAGACAGACAGCCACTCTCTTCCCCACCATCCCATCAAAATCTTGACACCTGTGTTATCTGAGAAAAACAGAGCAAGCATTTTTCTCTTACTAAGCAATTATTCATAGTGGTGTCCTTTCCCCACTTGGATATATCAGTCATTAAAGACCAAAGTAAATACACCAGCTTGAAGATAATCCTTAAACAAATATACAAGCGCCAAGTTAAAACCATCTGTCAATCATTTGTGCATTTTTTCTTACTTTTATTTGTTTTAATGGAAAGGTGTTGTTTGAAAATATTAGAGCCTGAGAAATTGGGACTCATATGGTATCACAATATTTTGTCTATTTACAGACAATCGGACCTTAAGTTCTTATTTTCTCTTTATAAAATCATGATGAATATATATTGAAATACTTTCCTGAAACAGAAAATAACAACAGTAAGGGAACATATGCTTATTTGTAGGTAACTTCACGTATGAGTATAGATATGTTTTTTCAAAACCTGATGCTTCACATCAAAATATGAATTTTGAATTACCTAATCTGGGAAAAATATAAGATTAATATAGAAGGCAGTGAAAGTTTTTGTAAAAAGGGAAAATATAAAGGTTGAATGATGTTAATTTACTTTAATGACACTTGGGATCTGAATTTATATTCCTATATAGCCATCATTGTATATTAACCCATGTAAGTATAAATATAGCTACTTAAGAATAATAAATAATGATACATTAGGGCTGGTACCAACATTTCATGAAGTTTTAAAATATTTATAATCAGAAAGGTTAAATAAATAGGTAGGAGTTGGCTGTGGTTCTGTTTGTGTTTCCTTTATTTGAAAATTGCTGTCAAGGGTTTTCAGTGTGGTTCCATTGTTCAGTGTCTGGTGGCTCTGATTTCTTTGGATTAAGTGTCACATGTATTTAGATAATGATGTGGATAAAAAGGGGACTTTTAAACATCTTCTAGCCCTACTTGAGATCTATTTTGTCTGATGTTACATATTTCTGTGAAATAAATTGGAATCACTGTGACTGAGCAGATAACTGATTCACTACCAGCCAGTTCTCAGGACTTCCCAGCTCTTCACTGCGGCCCAGGCGAGCAAGTGTCCACCGATTAAGGTTGATGAATACACAGAAATGGTCCAACTTCTGCCTGCCAAAGGGATCCGTGTGTGGGAAGGCCCAGCTATGACACATGGTAACACAATTCACAATGAGGGGTGCTCTAAAAGTCAAGTCTAAGAAGATGAGGCGGCATAGTGAGCTCCAAGAAGTGACTGTCTGGTGACAAATACTAGTGATAAAGACATTAATACTCAGATTATCACTATGTCTAGACCCCTATAAGCACTTAACATCTACTGCATCTGAGAATCCTTAAGCAGTCCTGGAGAGAGGAGACCTATTATCCTTATTTTATAGTGGAGAGAGCTGAGGCACAGATGACTGAAAACATTCCTGAGGGCCTGTAGCTTGACCTGGCAGAGGGGAGGTTTGAACCCTGCAGTCTAACTACAAGAGTCTGTGAAGAAAAGATTTTAGTGATCATGGTGAGGAGCTGAAGTGTTCTGAGCAGAATTGACTAAGAATTTGCATTGTTTAAAGGGAGGCAACAATCTGATTATGTCATATTAGAATATGCATGACTTGCAGACTTCAGTTTAGCTACAATGAGGACCTCTACCAGGGTGGTGGCAGCCTGAGCCTGACACATAGTAGGAATTCAAATCAGCTATTGGACAGAATTTCAGATCCTCTGTGATGGACCCTGGTTGAGATTCATAGTCTTTAAGGAGTTAAAGCCAGTAACTCTTAGTGACTAAGTGTAGTTTGGGTTGACAGGATAGGGGAGACTGCCTGTAAGATAGGCCATGCCTGAGAGGACACTGGAGGGAGCGATCCATTTCCAGAATGAAGTGCTAGTGTAGGTGGGTGTCACCTGAGTCCAGGTCTAGTGTAGGTAGGTGTCCCCTGTGTCCAGACTCCCCCAGTGACAGCCTGTCATTCTGTCTGAAGCTATAGAAAATGCCTCCTTATTTAGTTTATAACCAGCGTTTATGGCATGCCACTTTTGATCAGTCACTATAGTTTGTGCTGCTGTAGAGTAAAAAAAAAAAAAAGAAAGACTGAAGGATACATACAGTCTCCCTTAGCCTACATTCTGGTGGGGAAAAAAATCTAAACATAATGACCTTAGAAAATATACAAATCAACACATGAAAATGAGACTGATTGAAAATTAATTCTCACAAGGTTGCAAGTCCCAGTTCTTACTTTTGGAGTTGTTCTAATCAGAAGTTTTCTAAAGCAGGTGAGTTCTGTTTGCATCTGATAGAAAGGGATGGATGCTTTTAAACAGGGGGAGAGGTGTATACCTTGCTGTCACATGACCCAGGCTGGATCTGAGAAGGGCAAGACTTTAGAAGGAGTATGCATCACAATTGAAGAAATCTAGGACACTAGATGAAGTGTTCTTGTCATCTTCATTCATAGGACAAATTCGTTACCCATATTTTCTGCTGAAGGAAATGTGAATGCTTTGTAGTTGATTTTTAGGAGGCACTGTTTCTTTTCTGTATACATTGTCTTGATGTATGAAGTAATATCTATAAGCAGACATTCCAAATATATGCTCTCCTGTATCAGCTTGTTTTGCTTCAGTCAGATGTATTTACCTGGCTTCTGTTTGACTTTGTTTGTGAGCCAGGGTTGTTGGAGCAGTTACCCCATTAGATAAGATTCCTGAACTCCTCTCAGTTTGCATAGAGCCATGAGGGCCTTCACCTTGAAGGTGTTGAGATGATCTTTATTGGTTAGTGCTGGGGCCAGGAGCACTAGCCTTGTAGGAAATCTCTCTTCCTAGGTGCACACGCAGGACAGGGAAAATGTTGAGGAAAGTAAAACATTTCCCCCATAACTCAGTCTCTCTATTAAAGTGACTGAGAGGCAGGACTTTGTGTGAGGCAAAACCTACTAGCTAAGGGTAAGGCCTATTCAGACTAGGGTCCATATCCTATCTGTAGCAAGGCCAGTCCTGTGGGTTTGCTGAAATTCTATGGACTCAAAGGGACTAGATGATACATGAAAAAATTCTAAGGGACTCTCTTAGTGCTTTGCCCAAGGCAAAGACATAGTGAAAGATCTGATATTGATGCCGACTTAATTATGTCATCCTAAAATTCATATGTTGAAGCCCTAATCCCTAATGTGAATGTCTTCAGAAATATAGCCTATAGGTGGTAATTAAGATAAATTAAGGTCATAAGGATGGGGCCTGATCCAATAGGTTAGTGTCCTTATAATAAGAGACACCAGAGAGCTCTCTGCCTTGTGAGCACCATCTGCAAGCCAAGAAGGAGGCTCTCACCTGAAACCAGATTGGCCCACACTTGATCTGGATTTTCAGCCTCCAGAACTATGAAAAAATACATTTCTATTGTTTGAGCTGTTCAATCTGTCATACTTCGTATGCCTGCCTGAGTTGACTAACCTTAGATTTCCATACTGCCCTAGCTGATTAATAGAATCCTCACTGTAGCTATTTCAATCAGCTGGAGTAGCCTTAATCAGTTCTGCATTTGTGTATGTAAATGTATTTGAAAGAAGGTGAATGATGGCAAGGGAGAATTGCATGAGTAGGAGATGGTAGCTTTAAAATGTTTCCTTGCAAAATAAACCCGGGAATGCTTTGTATTTGAAATCATTCAATTCCAACAAAGGATAAGTTATTTCACCTGATAAAAGCAAAAGTAAGGACTATTTTCATGGAACTAAAAATTCAATACTGTAAAGTTATCCTAAGATTAACTTGATGTGTTATGTCTTAAGGTAAATTTAGCAACTTAATCTCTAAAAATGGATGTGATCATTGTACAGAATTCATTCCTTGCCCAAAATGATGTTTGTTTGTCTTTTACTAAATTCCCAGCTTTGTTAGTTCATTCCATAGTTCAGTTTTGAAGTAAGTTTAAAAAGCAGAAGTTGCTTTTTCTCTTTACAACACAAAAGGCATTTTTACAACTCTGAACAAATTTCATCATTCTCACTAAGTGTGCTCTTTTTGATAGGACTAAGAGGCATGCTTTATTGGGTTAGAAATGTTCACTGGTTTATATGCATATCTTTATGTACATATGAAAGGGTATTGATTTAGAACAAATTTACAAGAGCCCTCTTTTAAAAATCCTGAAGGTAATCAGTATAATTTTGAGGGCTTTAGCTTTCATGTAGACCTTCTGTGGAAAAATGAAAAACACCTCATTGCCCTGAACTGAGATTCTCAGTCAAGATTCTAGAAAACCCAACCTGAATCTAATAGTTGCTATTGATTCATAAATTTTTCCTATTTATACATTAGTGCATTTTTTGTGTGGCTCTTCCAGCATATTTAAACCCTAAAGATTATTTCAAATGTAGGTCATGTCATGTTTCTTGAGATGAAAATCCAAATGAAATTTATCTGTATATATGTTAAATGAATTGAAGGTGTTACAAATGTTTCCTGCCAACCCCCTCCCTGAGGCTCCTGGTCTGTTTTGGGTACCTGGCAGTACCATGGGGAACAAACAGATCAGCACGGCCCTCTCTCTTTGGGGCTCCCGGTCTAGAGGAAGAGTTGGACGATGAAAATGATGTGGCTTGTACAATTATGAATTTCTATTTAATCCTTGTATTTCAGTATATAGATGCTTTTGAGCTTAGCCAATTGAATTCTTAAATATCCTGGCTTCTTTAAAGCTGTAGGCAGATGTAGATTTCCATGGCTACCCTTACTGATCAGCTTTGATTAGCCCAGAGTGTGGTTAAAAGACAAGCCCCACCCTCTGCTAAAAACTGAGTGCTTCTTTTCTCTGAGAATAAAATGAAATGGACTTAGTGGGCTACTGCTCCCCCTTGCTTACCATGCTGGCCACATTGGACTCCTTTCTGCTCTGTGGGCTCTCTGAGCAAAAGCAGGCTGTGAGCTTAGGACCATTATAGGATGTCCCTTTCCTGAAAACCCCTCACCCCAGATATCACCTGGCTAATGTGCTCACTTGATTCAGGGCTCTGCTCAAAATAGTACCATGTCAGTGAGGCTGTCCTTGAATACATGGCTAAACTAGTGCCCCTTACTCTTTCCTTAGCTTTATTTTACTTGGCAGCACTTATCTCTACCTCACATACTATACTTTTGTTTTAATTATTAATAACCTGTCTCCACCCAACAGACTATAAGTTCCATTAAAGCAAGTGTTTTTGTCTCTTTTGTCCTTTGCTCCATCGTCAGCACTCAAAACAATGTCAGCACATAGTGAGGGCTCAATAAACGTTTGTGAATGGTGTGTTGCCCTCCCTAAACCTTTATTTTTTTAGACATAGCCAGTTCCTTTTTCATGACAGTTACTGAAGTTATGCTGAGACCACTGATGACATAACAATGGAAACAAAAATGTTAATGGTATCAGAGTCAACTCTTTTCTCCTTTCATTATGTTTCCAATTCCGGGGCACCTGCTTAGCTGCTATTATCTGTGTGTTCTGTGCTATTTACATGTAGCAAATTAATACCCGTGTAAGATAAAAGTCCTTGGAAGAATCATAAAGTCTCTGTCTCTGAGTTGGCATGTCATTTTGAGTGCAGAGTGCTCATCAGATCTCCAATTGAACACCAGAAATAGAAAAGGGGGGGGGGGAGAGGAAGCATTGACTGGAATTTAGATAAATGCTTCCTTTGAAAGTTACATACCTTATTTTTTTCTTTCTCATTCTCATGCCCCTTCCCTAGGGTGACTGGCTTCATTTACAGCTAATATTATTGAATGTTATCATAAAATCAGTCTATCAGGCTAGTGTTTATTGAGCAACTACTATGTGTATGTGTTGTTGTGAGGAGAGTGATGCAAGATTGAGACTGGAGAAGCAAGTTAAGGCCAGATCACATAGATCTGTAAGATGTTTTGGAATTTGGACTTGACCTTTAGCACAACGCTAAACCTTTGAAATTTTTTAACTAAGGAATGATGTGATCAGATATGTATCTTTTAATATATATTTTTATATTTTTTATTTATTTCAGAGAGGAAGGAAGAGGGAGAGAGAGATAGAAACATCAATGATGAGAGAGAATCATTGATCAGCTGCCTCCTGCATGCCCCCAACTAGGGATCAAGACTGCAACCTGGCATATATTCTTGACCGGAATCAAACCCAGGACCATTCAGTCTGCGGGCCAACGTTCTATCCATTGAGCCAAACCAGCTAGGGCCAGATATGTATTTTAATAACTGCTTTATCCTATATGATAAAAAGTGTAATATGCAAATCAACCCAACGATGGAATGACTGGTCGTTATGACACGCACTGACCACCAGGGGGCAGACGCTCAACGCAGAAGCTGCCCCCTGGTGGTCAGTGCACTACCACAGGGGGAGCACCGGTCAGTCAGAAGCCAGGTTCACGGCTGGCGAGTGTAGCAACGGTGGCTGGAGCCTCTTCCATCTCCACTGCAGGCAGGCAGTAAGGAGTGAGGGGTCCCGGACTGTGAGAGCGCTGGACTGCGAGAGGAATGTCTGACTGCGAACATCTCCCAAGGGGTCCTGGACTGTGAGAGGGCGCAGGCCAAGCTGAGGGACCCCTGTTTCCCAGTGCACGATTCTCATGCACCAGGCCTCTAGTTGAGATATAATTCACAGGCCGTATAATTTACACATTTGACATGTACAATTCAATAATTTTTAGTATATTGACAGATACTGTTCACAGTTAGTGCAACTGTCACCATAGCCCACTTTAGAACATTTTCATCATCCACCTACTACCTCAAAAGCCCTGCACTCATTAGTTACTCCCAAATTTCCCTACCTCCCCAGCCCTAGGCAACAACTAATCTTTCTGTCTCTATGGAGTTTTCTATTCTGGGCATCCACATAAATGGAATTAAACAATATGTGGTCTTCTGAGACTGGCTTCCTTAACTTATATTTTCAAAGGTCATCCATGTGTGTATTTCACTTCTTTGTATTACTGAATAATGTTCCATTGTATGGGTGTAACACATACTGTTTGTCTGTTCATTGCTTGGTGGACATTTGGGCTGTTTTCACCTTTTGACTGTTATGAATAACTAGTGGCCCCGTATATGGATTTGTGCACATTGAAAGGAAATCGGGAGCCCGTACCTGCGTGCCCGGGCAGTTTCCATGTCCCTGTGAGCCACTGGGAAGTTGTGTGGGGAGCCTGTCCTCCTCCCTGCAGCTTCCTGAGAAAATATTTCTAAATGTCCCTTCTGTGGCCAGGGTCACGCATTGCTGGCCGGGAGGTCCCCAGTGGATGCCTTGGGCCGTGCTGGACTCTTTCCACCACTCGGAGCCAGATAAGAGATGCTCCAAGGTGAACAATACAAAGTTGGGGATCTAGGGGGCGGTGGTACTCTGTTGCCCACACCCCCACCCTTCAGATCCATCTCTCTTTGACTCTTACCCCTATTGTCAGTCACCACCTGTGGCCACTATTATATTGCTGCCTTCCTCTGTAGTGCCAGGGCAATTGATAAAGGATGAGATTTGATCTCAATGCCTGAGGCAGAGTCCTAGGAGCCTGGAGGTGATATCAGGATCATCCTGGTTACTCCAAGTGTCTGCGTTTCAACCATTCTCTGGGGATTGTAACTGCAGGCTTATGGGGTACGAGGGATATAACAGTGTGCTAAGCAGCAGGTGTCCGGGGAGGAGCCCGAGCCGGGGCCAGATGTGATGCATCTCCCCCTCATCCAGGCCCCACTGCGCCTGCCACTGCTTCTGCTCGGTAGTGCTGCTGCAGAGGTGGGGGAGTCTCCCATGGCCGCAGCTACGCTCGCCAGCTGTGAGCCCGGCTTTTGGCTGAACGGTGCTCCTGCTGTGGGAGCACACTGACCACCAGGGGGCAGCTCCTGCATTGAGTGTCTGCCTCCTGGTGGTCAGTGCGCATCATTGTGACTGGTTGACCGGTTGTTTCCATAGTTCCGGTCATTCGGTCATAACCGTCACTTAGGCTTTTACGTATTTAGTTGCTTCTATGAACAATAATGTACAAGTTTTTGTAAGGATGTATGTTTCAGTATATAACAGTAGAATTGCTGGGACATATGGTTATTCTGTGTTTAAACTTTTGAGGAGCTGCCAGACTGTTTTCTAGAGTGATTATAATGTTTTACATTCCCACCAACAAGGTATGAGGCTTCCAATTTCATAACAAAACTTGTTATTATCTCTGTTTTTTAGTATAGTAATCTGAGTGGGTGTGAAGTGGTACTTCACTGTAGTTCTAATTTGTATTTCCCTCATGACTAACGATGTTTAAGATTTTTTCATGTGCGTATTGGCCATTTCTATATTTTTCCTGAGAAATTTGTATTCAATTTTTTTTGCTCATTTTTTAGGTGAATTCTCTTTTAATTATAGAATTATAAGAGTTCTTTATATCCTCTGGATACAAGTACCTTATCAGATATATGATTTGTAGGTATTTTCTTCCATTGTATAGGTTGTCTTTTTACTTTCTTGATAGCATTATTTGAAGTAAAAACACTTCTAAATTTAATGAAGCCCAATTTGTCTAATTTTTTCTCTTGTTTATGCTTTTGGTGTTTTGACTAAGAAGTCACTGTCAGATCCAAGATCATGAAGATTTATTCTGATGTTGTCTTCTAAGAGTTTCATAGTTTAGTTCTTACATTGAAGTCTTTGATCTATTTTAAGTTAGTTTTTATATATTGTGAGTTAAGGCTCCAATGTCATTATTTTTGCACATGGCTGTCCAGTTGTCTTAGCACCATTTGTTGAGAGATTCTTTGTTCCCCATTGAATGGTCTTGGCCAGATTTATTTACATACAGTATATACATGTCCCCAGTAAGACCTAGGGATAGTAAGCCCCCAAATGCCATGTATTTATTTATTGACAGTATTACAGTATATATTATTTATTTATTTATTTCCTCCCTAGCTTCCCTCCTCCCAGTTCCTACCACACTCCAGGCCTTAACCACACTGTTTCTATGTCCACTGGTTTTAGAAATAATAGTTCCTTTTAATTGACCTATTATTCTGAATCTTTTGGTGCTTTCTTATCCATTCATCACTTTTGTGGTTATGGAAGCTAGCTGCTATACAAAGCTGAGGGCCTGTTTGCTGTTATTTTGCTGACATTCTGTTGTGTCTGGAGAAATATGGATTTTTTTGCCAAATGAGCCACAGAAGTCAATATTTACTTTAAAAACATAAGGATAATGCTAAAGAACCAGAAACAATCTAGAAAACATCCCCCTACAACACCAATACAAAGGCCCAGCCTCCTGAGCCAGAATGTGAATCAGGAAAAGAAACACACTGTTTTTAGCCAAGAATAACAGTGAAAGATTAAAACACCAGTAAATTGTTTTAAATTGATTTTTAAGTTGGTTAGAAGTAATGTTTTAGAAACATGCTGTTTTATTTAGGACAAATGAAGTTTGGGAGTGTTTCTTCTGCTGTAACTGGCTTTTGGCATTGATTAGAACTGAATGGATGGATGGATGGATGAATGAATGAATGAAAAAACGAATGGACAAAGTTGGTGCACAATGTCAGAGGGATGGAAAAGAAATGGGCCTCTGTTCCTGCATGTGGACACCCACTGGCATTTTCTGTGTATTTCAGGGTTTTAGAAGACTTGCCTTTTCCTGCCTCTTTGAATTAAAACTTGTGTAAAAAGCTCATAGGTCAGTGTCTGAATGCTTTTCACCCTAGGCTTCCTCAGCTAAGCACTTAGATTCCATGACTCCAACTCAGTGGCTGAGAAAGATTTAATGATGTGGTTCTAGGCTTTAAGTTTGAATGTCTTCCTATTTCATTTCTTTCAAAATAAAACTTTCACAGCATCACAACCCTGTACCAGTTGGACAACTGCTCACTCGCCTTCAGGGACTGCCCATTTTTACTAGTCAATTCACAAAGGAGGAGGATCAGGTGGACTGTGCTTTGGCATGATGCATTTTCTCCATCCTCAGACATGGATTTTTCTATGGCACTGCCAATTCCCTGGGTCTGTGAGGACAGACAGTGAGAAGAGCTGACCTAGCAGCTCTGAAGTTGAGGTGAGAATTGTCTCTTAAATTGTAAAAAACTGATAAGTTGGTCGGTAGAGAGACAGGCAGATATATTAATCCCAGGCAAGAGCATTTGCCACCTCACTGACTTTTAGCTGTTGCAATTTTGAGATGTCACTGATGACAGTCGCTCCATGTGGCTTCTCAGAGCCTTTTACATTTCCCCTCCTTTTTACTCCTCTCACCCATTCCCCATGAGCAGTTCTTGATTCTTGTTGATTATTTCTTTTAAGGCTAACTTTTCTATTTCATCCGTTCAGCCTTCTTCAAACTGCTATGGGCTTCTGCTAGGAACTTTATGCACTTTCTCTTATTAAATCGTCATCACAACCCGATGGAGGCAAGTTAAACACCATGTCCCAGAGCCGACCTTGTGCTGGAACTGGGAGTAGAGCCCCAGCTATGGCTGGCCCAAACCATTGGCACTTAAAAAACATTTTTAAAAAAATAATAGCTTTATTGAAATACAATTTACATACCAAACAATTCTGCCATTTAGGCATGCCATTCAGTGGTTTTTAGTATAGTCACAGATATATACAACTGTCATCAGAGTCCAGTTTAGAACATTTTCATTCCCTCAAAATGTACACTTGAGCCCCAGCTCCCAGCCCTAAGCACCCATTAATCTACTTTCCATCTCTGCAGGTTTGCCTAATTTAGCCATTTCATATAAGTAGAGCATGTGTCTTTTGTGACCGGCTTCTTTCACTTAGAACAATGTTTCCAAGGTTTACTCACATTATGGACTCTATCATCAGTACTTCATTCCTTCATATGGCAGAATAATATTCCATTGTATGGCTATCCCCCATTCATTTATCTGTTCATCAGTTGATGGTTGTTTGGGTTATTTCTACCTTTGGCTCTGAAAAATAATGCCATTATCAACATCCACATATAAGCTTTTGTGTGGGCATGTTTTCATTTCTCTTGGATGTACATCTAGGAGTTGAATTGCTGGGTCAATGGCAACTGCATGCTTAACTTTTTGAGGAACTATCAAGACTATTTTCTGCAGTAACTGCACCATTTTACATTCTCATCAGCAGTGTATTCCACATCTATACCAATGCTTGTTGTTATGTGTCATGGTATGTTATGTGACTTTATCATTACAGCCACCCAGTAGGTATGACGTGGTATCTCACTGTGGGAGCCATGGGCTCTGAATCCCCTTGCAGTGCTCTCTTTCATTCCTGAGCAGCTGCCTCAGTGAGTTTTTCCCTTCTTTCTCAATTGTAGTAGCTAGTCCCTTTTGCTTCCTAGGCTTCCATTGAGCTTGCCACCCAGGAGCCTTACTAAAGTACTATTTGGACCTGGAGCTTTCCTGATCAAGTCCTCAGCGGTTCCCCATTTTCTACAGGGTAGTGTCTGCCTTTCATTGAGGTTATAAGCTCTCTGTTATTAGTCTCAACTTTCAGACAGGCTTTCTGATCAATAAGACCGGTATATTTTCTGTCACACACCCATGCTGTGTATTATCATACTTCTGAGCCTTTGTTCCTGCAATTCCTCTCTTACATGAGGCCCTTTCTGCCGGTGTCAAATGGAATAGATCTCTTTCTCACTCTGCAACATATGTTATCAACAACACACACTTGGCACTTATTTATTACTTTGCATTTATCTCTTTTGTCTTTTGTCTGTACTTACCCAGAAAGCATATAATGTGTAAGAGCCACAATAAAATAGATACTTTTTTACTCCCTGGCCAAGAAACTAAACTTATCAATGCTATTAAAGACCACTCTATACCTTAGTTTATTCCCTCAGCCTCGCCCCCCACCCTTTCTATCTCACTCCTGTTAATTTCATTTTATCATTCACTGGCTTTCCTTCACAGTTTCTACCTATCTATGACTCAGATTGCTTTCCTATGAATGTATTTGAATATGGAGTAAATTGAATTATACTACAGAATGGCTTATTTTGTTCAAGGCTGTTTGAGTTTAATCCATGTAATTCATGTAGCTGTAGTGTAGTCATTCTCACTGCTATATAAAGTTCCATTGTATGAATATTACCACACCTTATTTTATTATTCTCCTGTCAATGGAAATTTGACTTATTGCCAGATTTTTACTGTTACACAAAATGAGGCTGAGCAAAATATCTCCTTGTACACATGTGCAAATATTTTTCTAGGGTATAATACTTGAAGTAGACTTGCTTGGTGGTGGGCAATGTACATTTTAAACTTCACTAAACATTGAAAAATTATATTCTTAAGTGAATTGCCAACAGTTTATAAAAGTTTCTCCAGATTACATCCTTGCCAAGATGTGTATTTTTTAAAGTGTTTTAATCTTACCAACCTTGCAAATGTGAGATGGCTCATCTCCTTGTTGCAATTTTATATTCCCCACTTGTTAATTAGATGAGTTTATTTTTGGCAATGCTTTTTTGTGCCTATAGTCTTAATATTAATTTGGCTATCATGAGTTTCTTTTAGTTGGCATCTGCTTGGCACATCTCTTTCCATCCTTTTATATTTGGCTTTTCTGTATTCCTTTTAAACAACATCTAGCTGGATTTTGTCAGTTTTTGTTTCCAAGTCCAGATAGAGGGTCTGAGCAGCGAGAGAACTTTGCCCATTTCCACAGAGACTGAGATGACTTGTTACTTGGGGTCACTGAAGAATAGGGGAAGAGAGTTTGCATGTAACCATAGTGCTAGGCAGCATTCCAAGATGGCCCCAGAATTCCCACGCTCTGTTGGACATCCCCTGCATAATCTCTGAGATGTGGAATAAGATGAGTTTACTTTCACGGTTAGGTTATGTTTTATGGCCTAGTTGACTTTAAGAAAGGGAGATTATCTGAGTGGGCCTGACTTATGTGAGAGAGCCCTTTAAGTCTTGAGATGGGGGAGTCAGAGATTTAAAATATGAGCAGGATTTGATGGGCTGTTGCTGGTTTGAAGATTCAGGGGACTGCATGACAAGGAATGTAGATGGCCTCTAGGAGCTGGAAGTGAACCCCAAATGCAGCCAGCATGGAAATGGGAACTCAGCCCTACAACTGCAAGGAACAGAATTTGCCACACAGCCACAAGAGCTTGGATGAAGGTCCCAAACTCCAGATGAAACCCAGCCTAACCAGCATCTTTATTGTAGCCTTAGAAGACCCTGAGCAGGGAATCAGTCACACTGGGCCTGGACTTCTGACCTACACAATTGTGAGCTAATCCATGGGTGCTGTTTAAGCTGCTAAGTTTGTTATGCAGCAATACAAAATTAATACAGTCTGAGACACTAAGAAAACTACCCCATTCACTATTGCAACAACAACAACAAAAAGGTACCTGGAATAAATTTAACCAAGGTGGTAAAAGACCTATACTCAGAAAACTATATGACATTGAAGAAAGAAATAAAGGAAGTTACAAATAAGTGGAAGCATATACCATCTTCATGGATTAGAAGAATTAACATCATTAAAATGTCCATACTCCCCAAAGTAATCTATAGACTCAATGCAATTCCTATTAAAATCTAATGGCATATGTCACAGATATAGTAAAGATATTCCAAAAATTTATATAGAACAACAACAACAAAAAACTCACACAAAAAAAACAACCTGATTAGCCACTGCAACCTTGAGAAAGAAGAACAAAGTTGGAGGTATCACAATACTGGATATCAAACTATACTACAAGGAGATTGTAATCAACAAATTGAAAAGAGAACCCTGTATGGGAGAACATATTCACCAATGATACATCCAATAAGGGGTTAATTTTCAAATATATATCTTGTACAATTCAACACCAGGAAGACAAAGAATCCAATTTAAAAAAATGGGCAAAGGACCTGACTAGACATTTCTCCAAGAAGGACACACAGATGGCCAATAGATAGATGAAAAAGATGCTCAATGTCACTCACCAATCATCAGATAAAGAAAGAATTTTTTAAAAAGAAAAGCTGTGTTACATTTACACAATGGAATACTGAGCACCTGTATAAAAGAAGGATCTCTTACCCTTTGCAACAACATGAATGGACGTGGAGAGTGTTATGCTAAGAGAAATAAGCCAATCAGAGAAAGACAAATACCATATGATCTCGCTAATATGTGGAATCTAATGAACAAAATAAACTAATGAACAAAATGGAACCAGAAGCATGGATGCATGGAACAGACTGATGGGTGCCAGAGAGGAGGAGTGTGTGGGTGACTGGATAAAGATGAAGGGATTAGCTAAAGAACATATATGCATACCCTTGGGCACAGACAATAGTGTGGTGAAGGCCAAGGGAGGTGGGCAAAGGGGGGAAGTAGGAAATATCTGCAATAATATCAATATTAAAATTTTTAATAAAAAATAAAAACATGGCAAAATGTGTTAGAAAAACACACCAAAACAGTGATGTTGCTCTTGAGAGAGTTTTGAGACAATATTCAGGCATTTCCAGAAGGTAATTGGGAGTAAATGCCTAGTATTTGGGAGAAATATCTAGCCTGGGGATAGATTTAGGATTGTTACATAACTGATCTGAGTTGTAGAAATGTGACGTGTGGATGAGGTCAGTCAAAGAAAGAGTGGACAGGTACGGGGAGAGGCTGAACAGGGAACCTTGCACAGCACTCAGATTGAATAGTGAATGAGGATCTGAGCAAGGGCTAAAGCACAACTCAGTCATGAAAACTTCATCTGCTTAATGAGCTCTCCTAAGAACTAAGCACGTATTCTAACTGCTTTCAAAAATACACAATGGTCCATCTGCAATTTTTTCTTCACATTGAATATTCCCATTGGCTTCTGATGGCTCCACGCTATTTATAAGCTAGTCCTTGGGTTATTTCCTGGGAGTAGGGAAAAGAAACACATGGCTGTTATTAATTTCCCTTTTGGTGGGATTATCTTATTTAGGAATGGAAAAGAGAATGAAAATTGGACCATGTCCTACAGTATCATAGGATGGTCCTGGGGAGAATCTCATTCCTTGTCTTTTCAGTTTCTTGTGGACGCTGAATTCTGAAGTATTTCTTAAATAATAAATTCCTTTGCTTCTGACCCCTTCTTCCTTCAAAATGCATCACTTCATCTCTGCTTCTGTCATCATGTCGCCTTCTCTTCTGAAGTAAAATTGTCCTCTAAGGATATTTGTGATTCCGTTTGGAGGCCACCAGATAATCCCAGCTCATCTCTCCTTCTCGGGATCCTTAACTTAATTATATCTGCAGAGTGCCTTTTTGCCAAACAAGGCAACATTACAGGTCCCAGGGATTGGGATGTGGACATATTTGGGAAGCTGTTATTCTGCCGACCATAGTTGGCTTTAAAGGACATAGGAATTATTTGATTAGTTCCCTGAGGAGGAGGTAGGGGGTTGGATGGACACAAGGATGTGTACATTTCACCCCCTTTTCTCTTTGTCTTGATTTTCAGTGTAGTGCCTGGTCCCTTTAGTATCTTGTCCACATCCAACTGGGGTACAGTGTGTGTGAGCATGTAATGTAGATCTGGGGTGAGCAAAGCAACAGAGAAAACCTGTCAAAGCTTGAGGTACATTTTTTTCCTCATGTCTCAGAGAGAAGCATTTATATATAATTTATTCTAACTATGGTATGATGGAGAATAGAATAATCACTTAATTTTTTACATCAACAATGAAACTTGAAAATATATTCAAGCTTAACCCTTATGTGACAAACTTTGATAGTCTGAGAAACATTGTTTACCATATTAGAACATTACAAGCAGAAGTTTAGAGCTTTTTTGATTCTGGTTTCACAAAAATGTTCCCCTAAAATGCTGTGGACAGTCAGGGAAGTGATTTTGTTGGTGTTGTTATTTGTGTTCTCTCTTGCCAAAGCTAAATGGGCCACCACATGGCCCAACTGTATTTACAAAATTGAAAAGCAAATATTGCAGGCCATTGGACAACATGAGAGCCTGTGTCCTAAATGACTGGAAATGCTTATGGCTAAAGTCAGCCATTATCCGGAATAATCCCCTGGAGGGAGTTTTTCAGACTTACACAGGGGACCAGTAATAAAACACAAACTCTAAAGTATCCTCCAGCAACAAAAACACATGGGATGTTTTTCTATATAATATTTCACATTAAATGTAATTGTAGATTAACTTTTATAGAGAAAATATTTATTCAAGCCAGATATGCTTAAGTCCTTTCATTTCCTCAAGTATGACAGAGCACTGGGAATATGCTCTCCTTTGTAATTTCCTACCCATTTGCCTCAGTTATGGGCAGAACATTAACTCTGCAGAGACTGCATATTAGAAACCCCTGCAGACGGAAATCTTAAATTGACCAGACCCTAAATCTGGAGTTGAGGTTGCTGTGTTCTGGTCCCAGCATCGCAGCCCACCCGTAGTACCTGGTACGTGGCCTTGCTCGCCATGCATAGCTCCCCACACCTTACGGTTCTCTAGCTCCAGGGTCTGGTGAGGGCTGGGTCATCTGCAAGGCCCTTTCCTGCTCTTAACTTGCAGGTGGCTCGTCTGTCAAAGATCACATGTGTGTCAGATTTAGTTAAAACCCAAACCTATTTTTATAAAAATGTCTTTATCATATATCAAAATTTGGAATAATGTTTATTATTTCTTAATAATGTGTTTATTTTTTATTTCTTTATTATTATTAACTAGTGGCCCAGTGCATGAAATTTGTGCACATTAAAAAGGAATTATTTAGAGGAAATATTTTAATATTGCTGTTTGCCCTTTCTCTATAATAGAAGTGTCAGAGATGAAAGAAAATTAGTAAAATGTATAGAAAATCTTTCTCCTGTCAGAGTCTGGTGCACACCATGGGACCCAGAGTCAAGTCCCTGCCCATCCACATGCACCTCAAAATTGAGTGAGACCTAGACCCGGCCAGCCTCACCCCCGTCAAGCCCTGCCAGGTGGGGGGGGGGGGCACAGCCTGATGTCCCCCAGCCTGGTGCCAGGGCAGGGGGCACGGGCTGTGGTCCCCCAGCCCAGGGCAGGGGGCATGACCTGAGGTCCCTTGTCAAGCCCCACTAGGCAGGGGGCACAGCCACACGTCCCCCGGCTCGGCGCCACGCAGCCTCAGGTCCCTGCTGATCGCTCATTATGGCTCATTACAGGAACCTCACCTCCGCTATGGGCACAACCATCTTGTGTTATGGGAACCTTGAGTCCGCTGTGAGCACAGCCATCTTGTGACAGTGTGATGGAGTGAGGGTCAATTTGCAAATTACCTCCTTATTATATAGTATAACTATAGCTATTAATAGTTCATTATTATTGTTTAGAATTTAACAATATCTAAATTCCTGGTGTGAACCAACTGAGAAGCTATAGCAACATGGGGAACAGGTTTGAGAAAGGTGCTCCTGGATTTGAACTTGCTGCATCACTTACCAGGTGTGGGGCCTTGATCAAAGAATTGGCTAGAACCCTGGATTTTCTCCTCTATGAAAGGTGCCTAGCTCATACCTGGCTAATAATATTACTTGTTTCATAATGGAGGTAAAAGTGTCAGCAACATCTTGTCCCCTATTCTAAGTACACCATGCCTCACATTTAGAGTTGAAGTCACCAATAAAAGGTCATATTACTTTCCATATAGGATGCCTCTGTGTTAGAGAGAAAATGGGACGTTTTAAGTGGTCAGGATGGCATCACACTGTTGCCAGTAGACATTTAAGATGATGTTCTGGAAACTGTGAGGGTGAAACATCTGAGCCTCTGAGCGGGAATGCTGTGTGCGGGTCACACAAGGTGCACTGTGGACAGACTGCCCCTGTCTTGTCTGTCTCATGCTGTTTCCACAGCCATGGGCTTTCGAGCAGACATTCTCATTGCATCCATCTCAGTGAGTGGGGGGGAGATTTGTGATCAGCACATAACTTGTGAGTATGAAAGTGTGATCCTGAAATCATTGTGAAGTTCAGTCCCATAGTGTTCTCTTTGGAGAGTGACAACTGCTAATGTGAACTCTGAAATCTCTATTTTTCACAGTACAAGTGGAACTTTGCTTCAGACCTACCAGCCGACTCTTTTCCTGATACATTCACATTCCCTCAGCGCTAACCTTGGAGACGTTTTTCTCTTTCTTTCCTCTCTGGCACAGGATTTCAGTCAGATTATTGGGTTACCTTACATGACTGTGCCCTTGAATTGCTTCTATTGGATCCCCGGCTGCTCTTCCTTATTCCCTCTTCCTGTGTTAGGACTGTAAGCTAAGCATGTTCACTTTCACCTTGAAAGGCAGAATCAAGAAGACCTTGCTTTGATTTCTGTTCCACTCTCTTACCCTCCCTGTCCTCTTAGCTCCTCTGTCCGACAGCAAATCAGAGAGGGATAGAAAGTACCACCGTGTCACATGCCTGCAGTGTGGCCAGACTAGGCACCATCGTTGGTGCTTTTGTATCTTGTCTCATTTAACCCTAATTAGTGCCCTTCCAGACAGGCCTTGGGATGTCCATTTAACTGGTTTAAGCCCTTTGTCCAGTGTGTCACAAGTGGATAGATTATGATCAGAATTCAGGTCTAAGTTCACCTGGTTTGCCATTTATTTGGAGTCTGTGTGACACTTGGATCTTTCTCTTAGTTTGGTATTATTATTATTATCACCATTATTATCATCATCTTCATTATTCTCTTAGTCATTCTTGGGTGAAGACAGCCTTGTCCTATACTTACTTCTCTTGTTTTGTTTGATTTGTTTTTTTATGTTTTCTTTCGCTGACTTTGTTAAACTGAAAAAGCTAGAAATGGTGCCAAGATATAAGATTTACAAGAGCCTCAGGTACTCATCCATTTAGCACTTCATAAATTGCGACGAAGGGAAAACTGTTCAGGAGGCTGATGGCAATGTGAAAGAGATATTGTCCTGCACAGACAAGTGCAGTTGCTAAATGTGGTTGTTTTCCCCCCAAGACTTTAATATGCTACTGTGCATTATGACAGAAATGAATGTAGTACACAGCACCTCCCAAACTTAATTTTGTTCATGTCTAACTTAATTTATTAGAAAGCAAAAATCAGATTAAGACAGACTTGTCTTCAACTCCATCCAAATGATCTTAGTTTTAAAGAACAAAAGAGAATAGTAGTTTAGAAGCTTCAATTATGTGTCAGGACTGCCTGTTGTCCTTCTGGTGCTTTCCTGTTTTCCTGCTGCTGTTAAAACTGCAATGCACACGTGAAAGAGGGCTCCTGTGAAAGCTCCTGCCCCTCTCAGAGTTTATGGCCTCAAATGGTGTGAGGCCTGTCATGCCAGGAATACAAAATGTGACTTCTTTTTATGGGTTGGGTTTTATTTTCTTCTGTATTCTTACTTTACAGTTTTTCATGTTTAATAGACCTAATATGAATGTCATAAAGAAGGCCATATTAAGAATCTCTGCCCAATTTATTGATTCTGCAAAAGCTTACTATGTCAGGTGGGATTTGAGGAGTTCATGGGTTTTTATTATTTTGTTTAATGAAGATAAGTATTAAAGCCATAGTCATTGAAATATCGACCAACTAAATTCTTGTGCCTGTGGTTTTTCCCCATCTTCTTCCCAAACATTTTGGCCAAAGAACACCTTGTATTTGGAGGAAACCCTGCTAGTCTTGTACTTTCATTTTTCTGGGTAAGGTACTATAAGATAGGGCTACTATACGATAGAAAGTAGAATGGTATGTTCTTTTTAGTTTAAAAAATAAAGCATAGGATGTATGGCAAATTCAACACATACCCACAAGAGATAGGATGTGTTCTGTGACTAAGGAATGTCACTAAGAGCCAGGAAAATACACCCTTATGTGCACAGCACACAACTTGGTCTTTTTACTCAGAGGACAGGAGAGGACACCACAAAACTTGCAAGCAGTTTCATTTGGAACCTGATATGAATTATAGGGAAGCTCATGAACAGCTTAGGCTCTGAAAATGTAAATGGTTGGTTTCAAGGTGACAATATAAAAACTGGAAAACTGGGCCTAACCGGTTTGGGTCAGTGAATAGAGCGTCGGCCTGCGGACTGAAGGGTCCCAGATTTGATTCCGGTCAAGGGCATGTACCTTGGTTGTGGGCACATCCCCAGTAGGGGGTGTGCAGGTGGCAGCTGATTGATGTTTCTCTCTCATCGAAGTTTCTAACTATCCCTCTCCCTTCCTCTCTGTAAAAAATCAATAAAATATATTAACAAAGAAACAAAAAAACCCTGGAAACCTGGACGGTTTTCATAGATGGGCAGTATTCTTTCTCAGAACTCTGATGTCCTTGAAAGCACCCAGCCTCTTACCCTTCCCTCCTTTGCTTATGCGCCTCAAACACACTGCTCACTCTCTGGGCTTTTCCAAGAAGAAAGAAAGAAGTGCCCCCACTCGCATCATTGGGTTTGTAGCAAAGAGGCAACATTCCCCCAGAAAATGTGTTTGGAAGTACTAATGGTCCTTTGCAAACTATCTGTGTCACTGCAGAGAGGCGCATTGCATGATGGGAAAGTATCTGACCAGAACTCAGAAGAGGTGAGTTGGGGCCAGTAGAGATTCTGTCCCTCATCAGCAACAGTCCCTTGGGCAAACTGTTCGTACCTTGGGCCTCCATTTCCTGTTTGTGAAAATTCTAGATATATTTACATCTTAGTACCTAAAATAACTAAATAAAATGTCTCCTGAATTTATTTTTAGTATGTAGTTTATTGCCAAGAATATTCACCTATGTAAAGAGATTATTTACAGAGGTACTTTTTAAATTTTCTATGGGATTATATTTAACTTAGAATGTTTTGTTTTAATTGTGTCCATTGTAATGGATTTCAACCTTTCTATAAGCTGAGTTGGTCTAACAAACTGAATGATAACAGAATGGATACTGTGTTTTATGAATCAATCAGTCAGGTCTTGAAGGAATGAAAATTATGAAAAAAAACAAAAAACAACAATCACATAATTTAGTCCGGTAAAATAACTAGCTTATAGCTGAAAAAAATTTTTTACCCTGTATTATTGCTGATTTGTCCCACAGGTGTGAATAAACCTGGAAAGCATAAACATTTGGAAGTTATTTAAAATTTATTGAAAATGTAGTACAAAACTCCCACCCTCCCTTTATTCCCATCCAAAATGTAGAACTATTATAGTTGGCTGGGGTTTTTCTTATATCACAGTGGTATGATTTTCCCATATGTGAGAAAATTGAATGGATAGGATCTAAGAATAACAAACTCTGAAAGAGCAACTTTATATGCCTTCACGATGACTGGTAGACGATGGGAGAGACTTGTCATGGAAGTCTGCAATGCTTAATAAGGAAATTACTTGACAGCAGGTGTTTTGATTAACAATGAAGTTAGTTTATAACATAATAAAGAATGGCATGAAGGATTATATTGTAAAAAGAAAAAAGGCAGATTTTTTTTTTTAGGAGGAGAGGGGCACAATTTCTCCCTCCTTCTAACTGTAAAAGTGATAGATATTTATCATAGAATTTGAATAAAATGAAGGAAATAGAAATCACTACTGGTGTCACCATTCTAAGGCAACTGTTATCTCCTTATAACACTTTTGTTTGCATGTATCTGTATGTGCATGCCCATTTGTTTTATTTTTTTATGGTGTACTCTGTACATTTTTCACAAAATCAAATAGGTCATACATGGTGAGAAGAGATTGGAAACCTAGGTCCAGAGGACTCCAGTTATATTCTCACTAGGAACTTTAGCCTTTCCATTCATGTTAATTTAGTAGTTACTTATTCTGTTCTTCATACCTTGCCGACACACTCAAGTACTGGATTTTAATAGTTTTTCCAAAAAATATGGTAATATAGTAGTGCAAGTACTCAATCACTTAATCACGTATAAATGGGCCCACTTTGAAAAAACCAGTTGTGGTCCAAAGAGGTAGCTTGAGAATTTATCAGTTCCATCTCCCTTCTTCAAATAGAACTGCCCAGATCCTCTCAGACTACTAAGAACCTCCTAGAAATAAAACTGTAAACCACAAATAGTGTTTAATGCCCTTTGATGTCAGAAAATTATTCCTTCTACCTAATTTCAGTACCTTATGGCACTGCTTAACCCCATTTCCTTTGTCTTTATTGGAGATGGGGAACAGCTGGTCACCCCTTCTGTAACATTAGCTTTTGCCAATACACAAACAAGATCAAGTTACCTTTGGCTTTCTATTCATGTTAAATTTCTTTTTTGAGTCCTTCTCTTTTACCATGAAAAGTTTGCTAGGAATAGCACAGTAACCAGCATGTGATATGCTTTTAATTAATAACTTTGATTGGATAAACTTTAATAATGGTTGTGAATTGCTATGTAAATAAAGCATCACCACTTTTCCTGATTGCCTTTTCTTCATCCCTATCCCCATTGCTCTCCTCCTGGTCAGCACTTGGAAAGGCCTGTGTCCAGCTGGGGGGTAGGAATTCAGCCCTGCTAAGACAACACTTAGAAAGGCCATTTGTAAAGACTTCATCAAATCCTCAGCCAAGGGTTTTTCCCATCTCCAGATTATGTCTGGAGGAGAGGAAGTGGGTAGTAAACTGAACATAGAACATTAGGTAGTACAGTTTTATCTCTTTTCAACTGATATTTGTGTAGTATTTTGCAGTTTACAAAGCATTTAGTGTCTTAGCAAGAATTTATTGAGTGTCTACTCTGTGCTACTCAGTGGGTGAGGTGGTGGAGTTTCAGGTTTGTTTAAAGTAGTCCTTACCCTCACGGAGCTCACAGCCTACTAGAAGGGGCAGAATATAACAAATAATCAGTACTCATTGGGATAAGCTTCCTAAGAGGTGAGATCAAGGTGCAATGGCAACAGGAAAGAACAAGTGATTAGTTCTATCTGATGTTCAAAGGAGACTCAAGAAAAAATCTGATGTTGACTTAGGTTCTAACACAGCATCTAAAATATAATTTTATTTATCTAGTTAGGTGGTCCGATTCCCCCACTAGAAGGTAGATACTGGATCTTCCATCTTAGGAATCCTAGCACAGGTTGCTGGCTAGCTAGAGTGTTGGATGTGAAGGGAGAAGCAATTTTAGATGTAGTTGAAGAGTTAGGGGCTATATCTTAGAGGAGACCAAGTGAAAAATAGAGTTGGAGACGTTTATGTTAGAAAAATAACTGACAGTAAGGGAAGGTTGAATGGGAGGAAGGCAAGTAATGAGGGAAAGGAAAACTGGAGACTTTTTCAGCATTCCAAGGGAGAAGGGGTCGAGGCATGGAAAAAGGCTGGAGAGGCAGTGGGGATGGAGCCAGGAGAGAGATTTAGAGAGCAGGAGGCAAGATTGACCTAACTTTGTCACAAATGTGGTGAAAGAAGTTTCCTTCTGGGATGAACCCAACATTCTTGGGTGGGGATCAAGTTCCCATTCATTCTAAGTATGGCATGAGGGTGAAATGCTAATGGCTGAAGTGGAGACACAAATACAAGTGTGATTTAGGACACAATCTGCATTGAGGGATGACAAATATTTTTCATAAAGGGTCAGAGAGTAAATATACTAGGCGTTGAGGTCTCCCTGCAACCACACTCTGCTGTTGTTGCACAGAAGTGGCCGTGGCCAACATGTGAGCTGATAAAGGTGGTTGTGTTCCAAACTGACTTATTTACAGGAATGGGCACTGGTCTGGATTTGACCATGGCTGTAGTTTTTTGGTCCCTGGTCTAGATAGTGATCAACATGGACATTGTAGTTGATCATGGGAGTGAATGAGAGTGTCTGACATAGAGCCAGGGGGAATACTAACCAGCAAATAAAAATGAGACAATGATCAAGGCAAAGTGGGGAGAGGTTTTTAGTGTTTGGGGTGGGGGAGGTTGAAGTCAGCTGTTGTAGAAATAACGTCAGTGCTAAGATAATGACTTCTTGGTGTCCATGAGGCAGGAGGGAAGTTTTTGTGGCAGAGTGGGGGCATGAAGAGTGAACAGGAGGCTGCATTGAGAGCAGGGGTTGTCACTCCAAGTTTAAATAGGAGGAAACAAACCCATACAGAGGTCAGTAAATTACTCAAGCCTGAGCCATAAGTCAAACTTGGTTATTTGCATCTTAGGTTTGTGTGCAGTTTTTTGTTGTTGTTTTTTAAACTATACCCACATAGGTCCTAGATAATTTTTTTTGCTTATTTTGTAAAATCTCAAGTTAAGAGGCACCTTTTTGGTTTGACCAAGAAGAATTTGTTATCTGTTGGTCTAGTGGTACATAGCCAAAAGCCTCCTTTCTAAAAGTAATGCACAACAGACTCTTTAAAAACAAACAAACAAACAACAACAACAACAACAAAAATCTCCCAAGGATATGTTTTTATTTATTTTAGAGAGAGAGAAAGGGGGAGAGAGAGAGAGAGAGAGAGAGAGAGAGAGAGAGAGAGAGAGAAACATCGATGTGAGAGAGAAACCTTGATGGGTTACCTCCTGAATGCACTCCAACTGGGGATCGAATCTACAACCTAGGTCTGTGCCCTGATTGGGAATCAAAACCATAACTTTTGGTGTATGGGATGATGCTCCATTCAGCTGAGCCACCCAGCCAGGACCACTGTAGACTCTTATTTCTGTTTTAATAGATGATCACTTCCATGGATAGAGACCAGACAACACTTTTTATAAATATGTTACTACTTGTTGAGTCTGAACACTGTCTCCTACCTTGGGCCAAGAGCATTAAGTATGCTAGCTCATGTCATCTTTATGTCAACCTAATGATTTCAGAAGTGTTATTTCCATTTTCGACGTGAGAAAAGCCTAGTAGAGTCCAAGATGCCCCTCTCCCCCAGAGGAGTGGTAGACTGGGGTTTGAACTCCCCGGTGCTATAGATTCACCAGCAAAGTGGCACTGACCACAGATTCTGGAACACAGCTCTGATGGTCCCTCTTGCCTTGTTTGATCCTCTTGTCTCAGGCTCTTCCTCCCCCATCTCTTTTTCTGGTAGTTGCTCTGGTTTAATCTCTAAGAAGGTTGTAGGGCTATGGAATTTTGTTATATCCTGTATTCTTATTCTGAGGTCTACCGCCCTGGCTGGGCATATGAACTTAGTCAGTAGTAAATGATAAAAATGTGTGCTGATCGGAGGGAGGTGGAAGGCAAGCAGGGGGAGCACAGGGTAGGGAGTGGAAAGGGATTTGTGGTGAAGGGTGGGAAGGGGGCCTGGCCTGGAGGGCCCCTCCAATGTGTCTGTGGACCCTAAACACATCTGTTTTCAGCTGGCTTGCTTCTGCTAACAGTTTCTCAATTTACATATGTTAAGAACTACAGGCAAAATGACTGGAATCAAGGGTGCATGCCACTTGGATTCCTTCCAGCTTTTATTTCAGGCTGACAACTTTTTGGACGCAATACAAGATTTGTAGTTGTTTGTTTCTTCTAATGAGGTGGCAAGATAAGGCTGCAACTGTCACAGCTGTTGAGTACAGGGTTTCTGAATATTTGTTTCTTTTTTAAAGAAACATGAAACATTCAAGGTTTAAAAATAGTGTTAATTATTGAGCTGGTAATTGGTCTTGCCTCATTGGTGAGTGCGGGAGGGAGGCGTGATGGAAAGATAGATTGGCATGTGCAATTGTGAATAAAAGCTCTTCCTTTTCTTTGAGCTTTGGGAGTGGAAGAATCATGCCCTGAATTTCACAGGGGAAGGAAATTGTCTGGTGTTTCTCTCAGATGTCTGCACACTCCCATCCTGGTCAGAGCAACTGCTGGAGTGCCAGCCCTCTGTGGCACTTGCTCACACAGGTCCCAAGGCATCTTGGTGATACCATTTGCGAGGCACTGGGCGCAGCTGTTGCTTGGACATCAGAAGTTCTGCATATCCCACCCAACCCTTCTGTATCCTCAGTGGAGCATGTTCACCTATGCTCTTGTTTGCAGGAAAAAATCTTTTCTCCCTCAGTCACACTGTATTGAAACAGAAACAGAACAGGAGCAGAAAGGTTTAAAGAGTGAAACCTGTGGACCTTAACTTGCTTATTCTATAACTAGGTAAACTGAGAGGCATATGCAGCCTTGATGTAGTGTGAAGGGGTTATTCTTTTTCTTCTTATTTTTTACAGTACTTCTTGACCCTATTCCACTGCAAAATAAGTTCAGCTTGGCTTGGAGAGGAGCCACACAGATGGAAAATAGTGGAAAGACAGTAAATAAAATGTAACATAAATGGTAGGGTTACTCTTTGTAGCTTGATGTGTTGGGGATTTGTATGATGGATCTCATTTTATTTAAGGAGGAATAAACTTCATGTTAATGAAGTTGGCAGGTGATCCTGAATCAGAGGAGATTTCAAATCTGAAAGAACAGAACTATTATAATTATACCTTAAGGAGATTAAAAATATAGGCAGGAAATAACAAAATGAGATACAGCTTGGAAAACGCACACTAATACAACTGGGGAAAAATAATGTGAAATGCAGGCAGGATCCAAGTGAACAGGAGAAATGTGTATTAAATTGCCAAAGAATAGCAATATTTGGAAGTATCCATTGGACCCACAATACACTACAATGGACTGACCATTAGGGGCCACTTATATAGCTCATCCTCAATAAAGAGATGACTTATTTTGCAGAAGAATGACCAGCAGTGTTTATTTCCATTTCCATAATTTCACTGTTTAAAAGATGAGATTGGAAGGCAATCATTGGAAGAAATGGATATAGCACCAGGGAGGGGGGAATATAACAATAGAGGCAGGTCTGAATTGAGACCAGGATAGTGGGTAGGTTGAAACAGATGGACCTAAATGTAATTTAGAAGGCAAATCAACAGGGTGAAGCCCCAGGAAGGAAAGAAGAGAAGTCAAACATGGCTTCCACCATTGGGACTGGGTGGGGTGGGTAGTAATTGTCACTACTCACGAGAGGGATATAGGAAGAAAGTCAGAACTGGCAGGAAATATAATGAATTCCACATTTGTAGCTGCAGAGGCTAAAGGAATATTCAGCTGTAGGAGTTTCCGGTATTTGAATACATTTTTAGGTCCAACTAGGTTAGTCTAGAATCTAAATTGGATCTCTTAATGATTGATATGAAATGTCAAGTAATTATGTTGTATAGACCTGTAGCATTTTATCTCAGAAAACTGAAAAATGTGAGAATCTCAAACACCTTGGCCAAAACAACAGAAGATAATCATTTAAACATTCCTTTCTTTTTATAAGACTATGCTTTCACCTTTCTTAAATATAGCTATAGTAAATAATGCTATTTTAGTAATCATACTTTTAAAAACATGTATGGCTTTTAAGAACAACATAAGAAAATAACTATTTTTAAGAACAGTTATAGGTTATCATATTTTAGTTTTATAGGAAAGGCCTTTGAAAATTTTGTTTAAAAATAACAAATCTAAAAAATCATGGACATTTAGATGTGGATGTAAATGTAACATTGTATGGATGCTGATGATATGCAAGGCGGAAATCAGATTGCTGCTTAGTTTCTTAGAACATTGGATTTTATTTTCTCCTTGAAGGTAATTAGCAGTTAATGAGCAGAGTATCCAGAATACAAGTGTCTCTTGGAAAGCTGAAACATACACACAAACAAAATTTTAGTTCTTGCTTTTCCCGCAAAGATGATGACAAAAGCGAAGAGGAAGCCCTGCCCCTCCTGGAGCTGAAACCAAAGCAAGGACTTTTAAGGCAAAGAAAGCAGTGCTGAAAGGTGTCCACAGCCACACAAAAAGAATATCTGCTCATCACACACCTCCAATAGCCTGAGACACCTTCGCTCCGGCTCCAAAGGCAGCCCATATATCTTCAGAAGAGCACCCCCAGAAGAAACAAACTTGACCACTATGTCATCATCATGTTCCCCCTGACTACCGAGCCAGTCATGAAGAAGATAGGACACAGCAATACACTCGTGTTCATTGTAGATGTCCAGACCAACAAGCACCGGATCAAACAGGCTGTGAAGAGGCTCTGTGACATTGACATGGCCTCATCAGGCCTGACGGAGAGAAAAAGACTTATGTAAATCTTCACCTGAAGATATTTTTCTGTTGATTTTTAGAGAATGGGAGGGAGGGGAAGAGACAGAGAGAGAGAAATATCAATGTGAGAGACACGTTGATTGTTTGCTTCCCACATGTGCCCCAGCCAGGTTCATGCCCTTGTCCGGAATCAAACCCAGGACCCTTTGCTCCATGGAGCCGATGCCCTATCCACTAAGCCAAACTGGCCAGGGAGAGAAGAAGGCATATGTTTGAATGATTCCCAACTATGATGTTGGGATGTTGCCAACAAAATTGGGATCATTTATACTGAGTCCAGCTGGTTAATTCTAAATATAAAAAAATTTTCACTGTAAAAATTTTTTTAGTTCTCAAATTTAAAAGCTTAGGAAAATTAACTAAGCACTACCTTTACAAAATGAGGGCTCAGTGTCATAGCATTTGCAGGGAGCACACTGGAGCCAGAAATTGGAAGAATTATGTTCTAAGGCTGGGTCTGTCTTAGAATGCATGAGTTTGACAAGGCTCTGGAGATGTCTGGGCCTGAGTCCACGATGCCCAAGGGCAGGTGCCTGCCTTCTTCTCGGATCGTATTGACTTTCAGGGAGTATAGATGTTTACTGATGGATATCTCAGCAGCCTTCCCTAAAGGTATTTCTAGGGGTCAAACTCCTCAATGTGCATGTGAGATATATAAGATGAAGTATCTATGTAAAGTGCATTGTAATGTCAGCAAAGACCACATGCCTAAAATGGGCAAAAAATAGGGACACACATATGTGTCATCATAAGAAAGTATGACAGGGGCTAATTAAAAATGAAGGCTCTGGCCCAACCAATATAGGTCAGTGGGTGAGCATGGACCCATGAACCAGTCAGGGCACATGCCCAGGTTTCAGGCTAGATCTCCAGTAGGGGGCATGCAGGAGGCAGCCTATCAATGATTCTCTTTCATCATTGATGTTTCTATCTCTCTCTCCCTTCCTCTCTGTGAAATCAATAAAAACATTTTTTTTTTAAATGAAGGCACTGTATTTCTCAAAATATTTTCTGCTCTTCCTCACCATAATTAGTGTCTCACTTATTGGCATTGGTTATTTTGAAATTTTCAAAGAGAGAGATAGAAAGCACTGTGCTTCCCAAACATATTTGATTTATTTGAATCTCCCACCCACACTTACTTTATTGGTAGTGAATCTTCTGGATCACCTGTTCTGAGAATGCAGCCTAAATTGGAAATGGAGTCATTTCAGATGTAATTAGTTAAATTAAAGTTATGTCATCAGGGTGATAATCCAGTATGACTGGTATCCTGACATAGAGAGGAAATATGGACACAGAGACCCACACAGGGAGAACGCCATGTGAAGATGAAGGCAGAGATCAGAGTGATGTTTCTACAAAACCAGGAACACCAAAGATTGTCTGCAAACCTGGAGACAGTGGCCTGAAACCCATTCTCTCTGACAGCCCTCAAAAGCAACCCACTAACCCCTTAATCTCGACTTCTGGCCTCCAGAACCATGAAACAATGAATTTCTGTGTTTAAGCCCCATTGTGGGCACTTTGTGATGGCAGTCCTAGGAAATGAAAACAAGGGAGATAGTATGAGCAAAGATTCTTGCAGAATCTAGCAGAGAGGGGGATGGTCCAGTCACAGGGAAGGAAGCACAGAGAATAAGCTTGAGGGTGTGGAGGAGACATCAGGAATCGCTCCCACAGTGGGTGGTCACAAAGCTGGGAACATAGTTTCATTTTTACATATGGAATTTACCAGTCACGTTTTTCATTTGTAATGGGAGATGTTGCGTCAGGTTCTGGCATATGTTGGACTGGAAAAGCTTAAAGAAATATTAGACAAATGTGTCTTGAGGTGTCAAGCAGCACCATTGAAAGAGTTCTGCAGTGATTTGTTCTAAAGCTTTCAACAAGTTGATCAATTTCATCTACTTCACCTGTTGCTGAGTTTTTCTTAACCTTAGCAAGAATACTAATTAGTTATGAAAACCTATATTGATGAATGAGGTGAAGGTCCTCTGAGGAACACGCATACTATCCGTTAACAGTTGATTTATTCATTGATGGAATGTCCTTGGAAAGAGTATTTGGGGTTATAAGGAAAGTATTTTGAAATGTTTTAGGATGTAAGTTAATCCTGTGACTACATCCATTACTTATGAAAGAAAAAGTGTATACTGTCTTTTAGTATACTGGGAATGTTTTAAAGCCATTAATTCTCTTCTATTGCGGATCTAGTTTGGTAATTTTTATAAACTAACATCTAATATGTGCCTTGATCTTGTAAGAAGGAAGAGACTGAAATTTATTTACCCTAAGTGTGAATTTTCTTAACAGTTGCCCAATTCCTTTCAGTTTCTCAGCTTCTATAAACCTACATGAATTTGGTAGGGTTTATTTGAGCCTGAAACTATGTGTATTTTTCTCCATTCTTTTTGGTTTTGTCACTGTGATACTTGCATTCACCCTCTTGCTCTTTCCTTCCTCCCCTATGTGTGTATGTCACTCCCCGTGAGGCTACCACTACCCAGATATCTATGCAGGTTTACGGGTCAGATATGCTCCTGTCGACCGAAGCTGCAGGTGTGTTTGCATGTTTCGTTTGGAATGCACCTTCCTTACTTCTTTCAAAATGACTAAGGTGGGGGAGAACTTAATTTTTATCCACGTGGTTCCATATTTTGAGATTGTGAGTTCATTTTAGTTATATCAATGATATTAATAAATAGGAATTGATATGGGCTGATAATTAGTTTGAGAGTCAAGATGGCACTATGGATCTTTCCTCAGCTATGTCCTTATTATGTGACATTCGTTAGAAACCTCAAAGCCACCGTGATGAGAGTAACCTGTCTCATACAGTGTTTGTAGGAAAAAAACAAAACAACTTGTTACCAGACATGCTGTGAAATTAAAGTCCTTTCATCCAGAGAGAAATACTGGAGTGTTCTTAACTTTGCTCATTTGACACAGGTTGCATCCTCAGAAGAAAGGAGCTCATAAATATTTTCAGATGATATGGTCCCATGTCCTACAGATGATAAAAATGAAATTATAAGTCAGAGAAAGACAAATACTATATGGTATCTCTTATATGTAAAATCTAAAAACAACAACAACAACAAAAACTCATAGCAACACAGACTAGAATGGTGGTTACCAGGAGGTGGGGGATTGCTCAGAGAGCACCAATTTGCTGTTATAAGGTGACTAAGTTCTGGGATCGAATGGACAACATGGTGGATCATCTATAATAATAAAAGTGTAATCTGCTAATTAGACCAGACGGCCGAATGACCTTCCGGACATCATTCTGGACGAAGCCACAGTGGCGAGGGGCTGAGGCAGAGGTGTTTAGGGATGATCAGGCAGGCAGGCAGAGTGGTTAGGAGGGATCAGGCAGGCAGGCGAGCAGTTAGGGGAGATCAGGCAGGCAGGCAGGCAGGCAGAGCGGTTAGGGGTGATCAGGGTCCTGGATTGAGAGAGGGTGCCAGCCAGGCTGAGGGGGAACCCCTCTCCCCTGTGCACAAATTTCATGCACCAGGCCTCTAGTAGTTAAATAATATTGTATTATTACTTGAAGGTTGCTAAAATAGATATTAAATGTTTTCTCTGCCAAAAAAGAGTTGATAATTATTTGATGCGATGCAGGTGTTAGCTAATGCCATGGTGGTTATCGTTTTGCAATATATATTTCAAATAAACAGAGTGCATACCTTAAACTTACAAAATGTTGTATGTCCATTATGGCTCAATAAATCTGGAGGGAGGGGAAATTAAAACCTTTTGAGAAAACTGCAGTGATTTTGGTTGTGTCATATGATTGATGCTAGAGCAGACCCACCTCTTCTGACTTGGCTTTGGAGTTTGGGGATAAGGTGGGAGTGCTGATGGTGTATACCTCACCCTCCCACTGGCTTTCAGGAGATAATATGACAAGCCATGCGCATTATGCTGCAAGCAGATTGATGTCAATGGGAAGTGGCATGCTTGGTGACAGGGGACCCAGCCTAGAATTTAAAGTCAGTTGTACAATTAACTTTATTTATATCTTGTTTTGGTTCCAAAAACCAGACATGAGATGCTTGCATTTGTTTTGGCATCATTTTCAGGATTGTCTCATGAGGACATGGAATGTTTCTTTGGCTTGTTCAAAGTCCATCTATGCTCTGACTCTATATCCTGCTCTGGGACTGAGTACAGAACTTTCCTGGTGACTGGGGACACGCTGCAGTGTTTACAGGGAGAGTAAATATGAGTTTAGCTAAGATATTGTTGATACAAAGATAGGGTAATATTGAAGGAATGACAGTAATATTTTATAAATGAAATAAGTGCCAGTATTCATTTCTAATGCTAATAGAACTTTTATTGCTTTTTTACAAGAGTATTTTTAAGCAACTAAAAAACCACACACTCCAGAATTTCAACCACTAGTTCAGTTTCCTATAAATGCAGTATTTTCTGGTGCCCCAAAACATACTTTAGTAAAAGAGAAATGGTATAGGAATAGATCACCCCGGCTTTGGCAGAATGCTAAGTAGGAGACTGACTAAATCCAACCATGTTTGTACCCTTTATTGTTCTCACCATTCTCTGGATACCTTTGGGCTGACTTCTTATTTTTCTGCAGTGAGTCTTTGCCAAAATGTTATTTAATATCTGAGAGATTCCCCATTGCAAATGGTGCTTTTCTGAATAACATAATTCATATTAATATTTTTCCAGCTGAATGAAACTGGCATTTTCAATGAACTAATGATAAAGGCAACTCAACACTAAAAACTAAAAAACAAATAAAACCCCCAGTGAGAACAGGAAAGACACACTTAGGGTGTTCTGGCAGTCTGTAGGAACATGTACACCGGCATGAACCTCAAGCAGGACGGGCACCGTGGCACGGGTCTCTCCGTTATTTAAATTGGGAAATGAGAAGAGTGACTCTAGCACACAGGCAAATGAAGTTCCTTAGAATGAAGCTGTTAAAAAGAATTTGCATTTGAACCTGAAAGGACTTTAAATGGTCTTTTTGTATGTAAAATGGTCTCTTCCTATGGAAAAGTATTTGAGGTCCTTTGTGTATTATAGCTGCTCAAATATTTGTGAAATTGCATGTGTGAAAACGACAAGGCAGCAAAGTGTTCCCTCAGTAGCTGCAGGTCTGACAATTTTAGCTGAAGAGCCTTTAGCTAGACATGCATTTTTATGACTAAATTGTGTATAAACAGGTTAGAGTGATAGTCTAGTCTTACAAGCAGAGTCAAATTCAGGGTGGAATGATTCATAGGTATTTTTATTTTATTATAGTTTAAATATTGTAGTATCATCTACAACTTTTCCACCTGTTCTTTCAAAATACCCCTGTGTCCAGAGCCTCTTGAGTAGGATGCGTGTAGCTCCATTTGGGGGAGTCTGGGAGCCCAGCGAGGACCCTGTCCCCCCTGCGCTGCTCCTCAGCTTCCTCTAAATGAGACTCTTCCTGCGTTTCCTCAGCTCACCCAAGTTCTTAAATTATTTCTCAATGAGGGAGGATGTCACCCTTTGAAAAGTTTTTGCACAGCAAATTTTTATCCTTCTGCACACATATCAGAAATACATGTCAGTAGGAACTGATGGCCAGCCCTGATTTTAGTAGTAGTCAGGGATCAGAGCCCAGCTGAGCCACAGTGCTTGAGCAAGAAAATGTGTCCGTATGTCTGTGCTCTCTGGGTGCATATATCTTCATCAGAGGGACAGAATGCGGGAAGGTCAGTGGAAGAGTCAATTTTCAGTTTTGCATTCCCAAATTTTTGTGGTCTTTCCACATAATAGTTTAAAAATATAAAGGGATTCCATTTTCATTTTTTGGCAGAAGCAGTAGAGGGTATCATAATGTCCTCCACATACCAGAGAACCTTGCAGAACAATCTCGGCCCTTAAGGCTGTTTATGAAGGAGCTCTTTTCTTTTCTTTTTTCTCCCCTTTATTGATTAAGGTATTACATATGTGTCCTTATCCCCCCATTGCCCTCCCCCCACCCGCCCTCATGCCCTCACCTCCCTGGTGTCTGTGTCCATTGGTTAGGCCTATATGCATACATATGAGCCCTTTGGTTGATCTCTCCTCCTTACCCCCACCCTCCCCTACCTTCTCTCTGAGGTTTGACGTCTGATCCATGCTTCTGTCTCTGGATCTGTTTTTGTTCATCAGTTTATGTTGTTCATTATATTCCACAAATGAGTGAGATCATGTGATAATTATCTTTCTCTGACTAGCTTATTTTGCTTAGCATAATGCTCTCCAGTTCCATCCATGCTGTTGCAAATGGTAAGAGTTCCTTCTTTTTTTTTACAGCAGCGTAGTATTCCATTGTGTAGATGTACCACAGGTTTTTAATCCACTCATTTGCTGTTTAGGCTGTTTCCAAAATTTAGCTATTGTAAATTGTGCTGCTATGAACATAGGGGTGGTGAGATCTGTGCAGAAACGGAGGAGATGAAGCCCCAGTAGTCTAGCTTAGACCCACTGGTATAGTGTGTGAGGAGGGATGGAATATCGCAGAGTTTAAAGATTCATGTTTCATATATACTATTTCATTTCAGATTAAAATCCTCAATGGCTTCATCATCCCCATTTTACAGATTAGGAAAGAATAGTAGTGAGCAGCCCAAAATCACCAGTAAATTTGTGAAAATAATATTGAGTTACCTAAGAAATGTTCCTTGAAATATAAAATGCGCAAATTTTGACTTTTCAGTAAGCTGGCAGTTTTAGTTGCCTTTGTTCAGATATTTTTCTGTAAGTATATAAATTAGTATTGTTTTATTATAAAGAGATTCATTGGATTTAAAAAATAGATTCACCTAATCATTCGGAAAATCTATAAGGGTTATTTACTAATATTCATATGTGGTTCATTCTGATTTGGGAGATAGTTTGGTTTAAATTCCAGTTTTTAAAAAAATTAAGTAGAGATACATTGTTTTAGCTCTATGTTTTCAAAGTGGTATATACAGACGATAATGAACATTATGAATAGGCTAAATAATTTCAATGAAGAAGATTTCACTCATAGTAGACAAGTTATTTTTTGATGGAAGGAGGTGGTAAGATTTTCCTCATGAGATTTCATGTTGAAGATATTTCAATAAATTGGTCAGACTTCTGCCAAACTGTTTTGAAGGTTCTTTAGAACTGACCTGATTTTTCTCCTCGCTACACATCTGAATTATCTTAAGCTATTGGAACTTTTTTTCTGTTTTAAATGTTATAAGAACTTTTTGGTTTGACCATTGAATAAAATGTTATGACATTTAAGCGGGGAAAACCCTATAAGCATTAATCAATGTGAGATATTTGTTGCTTTTTCACTCGACCCTATCCAGCTTTCATCCTGACATACACCATCCCAGGGGCACCGCCTGCTTGTTTAATTGTTCAGGACAGAACTCGGTTTGATCTCTCTCTGTGCTTTCAGTGCTGGTAAATTAATCAAAAGAAGTTACTGCTCTGCTGGGCATTAGCATGAGTTTAGATGTTTCTGCTTCAGGGTCTGTTCATCAACTAGAACGCTTTTAAGCCCCGAATGGAGAGTAAACAGTATCACTGCGGCTGCTTTGAGGGGAGCCATTACTTGTGGCCGCTTACATTTGGGAAGGGGCCTGTTTGTATTAGCAGTTACTCTGGTTTGGGTTATAGCCATTTCAAATGCTTTTTCTCCTCTTTTAATTTTAATGTTTTTTAGTTTTTGTGAAAAACCACCCCCACCATCATCACTGCATATACATACCGTAGGCATTTCAATAAGAGGACATGGAGAACAAAATAAGGCAACCCAGTTCGGTCCTGTGCCAACATTTTTATAAAGTTTGAAAGCTAAAATATGTATAGCAATCAGAGTTTGTCATTAGAGGACAATGAAATTATAACACAAAATGAGATATAAATCAGTTTTTATTAACATGAAATTGTGGATCCTTAGGTTTGTTGGTTTTTCTTCCATTAGATAAAAGTTGACACTTTTATTATCATTGGCACTGTTTGTGCCAAGCATTGTACTAAGCACTGAGGATACAAAAGAGAATAGTCTTTGCCTTCCAGGAATTAGTCCCATGAAGAAGACAGACACATAACTGGTTATTTTGGGGTGATGGGGTGAGTATTCTGAGTGAGGTTTACTAGGGGTTGGTGGGAATTAGGCGAGTGGCATGGAAGGAGGGCCTGAGGTGTGGAGAAGCATCAGAGGAGACCCCTCTAAGGAGGAGGTGACATCAGGTCTTCAAAATGGAGTAGAAGGTAGCTGAGGGCGACAGGGAGCTGGGGATTGGCGGAGGATATTTTGTCAGGGGGAAAAAAGCCGGGCAGCAGAAATGTGAGTGGAATTAAACAGGCTCTTTTATATATTTTTTAAATTTTATTCTTCAATTGCAGATGATAAGTAATATTATACTTGTTTCAGATGTACAATATAGTGATTAGATATTTACAAAATTATCATTTATTAAGTTTAGTACACACCTGACACCATACATAGTTATTGAGCATTATTTACAATAACTAAGTGTTCATTGGTAGATAAATGGACAAAGAAGACGTGGTACATACCTACAGTGGAATATTACTCAGCCATAAAAAAAGAACGCAATCTTACCATTTGTGACCGACCACATGGATGGTCTTGGAGGGTATAATGCTAAATGAAGTAAAACAGACAAAGACAAATACCATGTGATTTCACTTATATGTGGAATCTAAAAATAAACAAACAAAACAGACTATTATATATTTTAAATTATTATTGATATACAAAACCTGCACACATTTAGTGTGTGCCATTTGATGAGCTTGGACATATGCAAACACTGGGAAACCAGCACCACAAACAAGGTAGTAGACTCCATCACCTCCGAAAGCTTGACCAGGAAGCCTCTTAGATGGTGACCTACTAAGCTTAGGCTTGTTCCCGGAGGGGACCACTGAGGAATTTAAGAGGGCGCCGTGGGCAGTTGGCCTGTCAACAGAGCAGAGCTGCAGTGAGACAAAGGAGTGGGAGGCAGCAAACCCATGGTGTGTGTGGAGATTTTCTTTAAAAGTGAAAAGGAAATTAAAACAAGATGTTCTGGTCACTATTGAGAACAATTGATTACTTAAGGTAGCTATAATATTGTCTCTTTAGTTCCTAATAATTGACATTATGTCTACATTAAAAATATTTCCATGTAAAGAGCTTCTATTTGTATATGTACAATTTCTATTTTGAAAGAGCTGCTTAGGGGAAAGGTAGAAATCTTTTGGGGATTACATTGATAGATCAGTTAAGCAACATAATAGCAACCTTTCCATTTTAAAGCCTGAGAATTTTCAGTTCCATTTGTTTAGGGTTTAAAATTGAAGTGAGTGTTTTTTACTGCAACACAGTGCACTGATGCTCCTTAACTTATGATGGGGTTACACCCATATAAACTCATCATAGTTTGAAATATTGTGAAGTCAAAAATGCATTAATATACCTAACCTACCAAAGATTATAGCTTAACTGGCTATAATGGCAGTCACACCGCTGTTTTCAAGGTGCAAATGGCACCTTTTTCTGGCGAAATCTAGCTTATTGTGTAAATGTGATTTATTGGGTGGGTTTCCTGATTCTCCTCCAACTTTCTCTGTGGTTGTGTGAAGGTAGCTAAGTGAACCTCCCAAACCCTTGACTTATTTTGAATTCGCCTCATCCAGAGATGCTTATTGGGTCTGAGAAATAATGCCCAGCCCTGGCCGATGTGACTCAATTGTGTAGAGTTTCATCGTATACACTGAACAGTCATGAGTTTGATTCCTGGTCAGGGCACATACCCAGATTTCGGGTTTGATCCCCAGCAGGAGGCAACGATGAAGGTTTCACTCTCTCTCTTCTCTCTCTCTCTCTCTCTCTCTCTCTCTCTCTCTATCTCTCTCTCTCGCTCCCTCTTTCTCTCTCTAAAAATCAATTAAAACATGTCCTCCAGTGAGGCTTAAAAAAAATAAGAGTGATAAAAATTATGCTCGTAATGAGAGGCATAGAGGCACAATGCAAAGAAATGTCAGCATCTTTTTTTCAAGGACTTTTTATATGCTTTGTATTTGGAAAACTCAGACATATCAATATGACAATAAATATATCATGTAGTGTAGAATGATTCAAATGGCTTCAGTCTACAGTAGAGGTGGTCATAAGGCTTTAAAGAGGAGTATGAAATTGAGCAAAAGGCCTTGGATATTTAATCGGCTTTTGTTTTTAAGAACTTATTTGCTTTATCATTACAAAAGTTATACAGATTAATGATGTGAAACAGAGAGAACAAAGTGAAGGAATAATACACCTAAATCCATTCTATGCAGAGATAACCACTTTCTAAAATGCTTCTCCCCAAGCTTTATCTCTGCATGTGTTTGTGTGTGTGTGTGTGTGTGTGTGTGTGTGTGTGTGTATTTAGTGCACACAGTCTTTCAATTTGCTTTCCTTATTCAACAGCAAGGTGAACATATGTCCATATTCCAGGTAGGCACACTTTAGAGCTACAGCATTCTCAATAGTGTAATGCCTGTGACCCTGTTTGCTTATCCATTTACTTTTCTAGGCCACATTCAGGAGTAAAGTTGAACTGTTCAGAAGTTAAGTGTAGTTATATATTCATTGGTAGTATATTAGGGTGCTTGTTTACATACACATTGACATTATGTAATTTTAGTCTTTGCCAAATCTGTTCAAACTGTTCCCTTTACCTGAGCTGTTCTTTTGTCCATCTGGCCCACTATCTCTGCCCATTCTTTCGGAACTACCCATCTTCCACTGAGTCTTTGGCTGAACTGTTATGTGCTGCAGTCTTCACTTCCCACCTGGCTGGAGGTGTGTATACACCACGCGTGTCTCTCTTATTGGAGAGTGGGGAACTGGGGCAGGGACAGGGTCTGGGTCACCGTGGGGTCTTGGGACTCGCCCATGGTACTCTTTACCATGCTGGGCCTTAAGAGAGAGACGGACCAGGCTGGGTGAAGTAACGAACTTGTGGCACCACTATTCAGAGAATTACCAGTCCGGCTGGCCACAGCATGAACAAGAATGTCATATGAGCCAAAACAGCAGGTAAATCTGGGACGTGGAACCACAAGCAGACCTGGCTTGTGCACACTGGGAGCCCACAACCCGAGTGATAGCACTCATGGTGTGTGGTCCCACAGCTGTCCCTCAGGCTCGACCCCCACACATTTATAAAACCATTTCTACTTATTCAGCTTCCAGCTCAGTGCTGATTCACATGAATGTTGGCCAGACGCTCTGGGTTGTGTGGTTATTCACTTCCCTTCCCTGTAATGAATACAACGCTCTCCCTTCTCTACAGACTGGAGCCTGTGTAGCTGTTTGGAGACTCTCATTCTAGTGTGGTAGGTCCGTCCACAAGTATTACCTGAGTACCAACCATGTATGGAGGTGAGCGCTGACTGGGGTTATGTGAAACAAGGTCTGTGGTGCTGGCCTTCATGGGGGAACACAGAGGGACAATGACCCTCTGCAGGGAGGAATGGCCTCTCCGTGTCTGTGATGTCATCTCCCAGTTCTCTCTTACAGACCTGTGGTCATGAGAACTGGCAGCCCAAGAAAGTCGTAAGGTAGTGCTCTGGAATGAAGCATCTCTCCTTCTCCCTGGGGCTTGGTGAGTGGGTGTGCACACAAAAGAGAAACGCCACCCACATGATCAAAATTTGCCCCTAGAGTTAAGGAGAAATCTATTTCCTTAGTTAATATAGAAAATGGCTATTTCTTAATTGCCATTAAAGTGCATTAAGCCAACATTGGTGTATATTTTTCTCTCCTTCATTCATTCTAGGACTCAAAAAGAAATTGGTCCCCTTTCACTTAGCACCATGTCTGTGTGACTTATCCCAAGAGCTGCAGATACCACTTGACTCCATCACAATTGATAGGGGCGTCTTATCGCTGCAGCACCTCGGGAGCATTGGGCCATGGCTCCACATCTCACTTAATTACCCCACACATTTATATTGGTTGGCTAGTTTGCTGCAATCTGCAGAGTTGGATTGCTTAATATATTTTTCTTTGTTCTACTAATGACCTAAACTACGTAATGTGCTGATAAAGAGTCCCAAAATGTGCAATAAAAACTGACAAGGAGTATCAGTGCCTTATTAAACTCACTGGCCCTGGCGGCTGCTTCTGCAGCTCAGGAATGTCAGTGGGCAAGTCAAACAGAAGGAGCTCATTACCGTGATGACTGCCTGGACCCATCAGCCATTATCTTTCCAGGAAGCAATGGCCTTCTGTTTGCTTCTCACAAAAACTTCAACTTTTAGACATTTAGAATGGAAAAAACCCTAAGTGATTTTTTTTTGAGTTTTTACTAATATGACTTAATGGACTGCCACTAACTTCTCGGAAACCAATCAAAACTGTCTTTTCACTGATGTTGGAAAATCTTTTCCTTTGACTAAAAGTTAATGCATTCAATTTTAGAAGAGCTCTACCTAGAGGTTTGTACTCAGATAAAACCCTGTGCAAGTCAGAATGTCCTGGAGAATTGCCTGATGTCAGGAAGGAGGCAGAGAGGTCTTAGCTCTTAAAATTGTTCAGATCAAATATAAAGAACAATTCAAATTTTAATTTTGTTTCTCTTCATAATTTTTCCCCATCATTTCAGAGGTGAAGTACTTTTTAGATATTTTTTTTGTTATAGCAATAGATTATCTGTGGTGTAAGAGTAATTATCAATTTCATTAGGATTTGAGGCTCACTGAAAATGGTTAACTCTTGCAGTGAGTAGTTCTGATTTTGGCTTCTCTGGTGTCATTTTACATAGTTAGGCAGACTCTGAAAATTTTTTTATATCAGTTTCTCTCCAATTGCTTTAAAAAAATGAAACGCGTATTAGCTTTTCTGTTTTACTTTGGAGATGAGAGTAAGAGGAAAGCCCATTTGCAGTAGAGGAATGAAAAAACATCAGTGCTCCAGGCTTAATGTTGCTTGAGGTGAAGATCATGCTTGTAATGGTTGCATGTTTTGCATGTGTTTGTAATTTATTCCAGTGAATGGTGGACATTGTTTTAGGGTGTGAGAACACATTGGGCTAATTGTATAGTTCTAATCACTGGAGAAAATCTCTGATATGATTGCACTTCCAGTGTCAGAGGCAGATCTTCCTCCTGTTAGCTCCCGACTTCACCCAAGGACAAAGCCACTAAGAAAGGTGTGCTGACAGTGACAAAGTTCTTTCTTTGTATTTCATTTGCTCTCTGCTCTAAATCTGCATGCGTGCCATTTCCCTCTCATGTATATCAGAACTTCTCCCATTATTTCTGCACATTGATGCACACAGGTAAACCTAGCAATAGCCCCACATGCAAGCACTTATCAGGTGTATGGAAATTAAACACTGAAGACATAATCTTGCAGTCTGATTTACATATATTCATTTTCAGTGTGTATGGATATTAGTGTTGAATATATTATATTAATGGGTTCGAATATAAAGCAAGTTTATATAAAATTATGCATGGAAACAATTCAATACAGAGGGGATGATAAATGCAAACAGGGACGTATCAGCCAAAATTTTTTTTCTCTGCTGGTTCTCATCCCATCTTCATCCTAAAGATCCTAAGAGCCAGCACTTTAGGGGGGAAGAATATTTTCAGCTCAGAGCTGGGATGGTCTCTTCCATGGAGAAGTGAGGAATGGTGCTTGGCACTTAATCCAAGAGTCAGACAGAAACTAAAATATTTTTTTTTTCTTTTCTGCCTTTTTAAAATGCTCGTCCACCTTTATAATGAGCCAGATGGCTGTGGTGACATCCCCAAGTTCCAAACAGAAATCTGAGAAATGGGGGATAAGGTGACCTTGTTGTGTTCCTGCAGTATTGGGAATAGAAGATCTGTAGCCAGTGTGCTGTCCCCAAGTCCAGCCTGGCCTGACTGCTCACAGAGCATCCAAATGGTTGTTTCCACAATAGCCAAGTGTAGCAGGTGGTTGAGCATGCAGATCCTGGACTGACACAACTGTGTTTAGGTCCTGTCTTGTTAGGATTCTGAGCTTAGTTTTTTCATCCATAAAGTGGTCAGAATAATACCTATTTCTCAGAGTTGCAGTGAGGATTAAATTAACCAGTGCAGCCCTGACTGAGTATTTCAGTTGGTTAGAGCATTGTCCCGATATGCCAAGGTTGTGGGTTCAAACACCTATCAGGGCAAATACAAGAATCAACCAATGAATGCACAAATAGTGAAACAATCAATCTCTATCTCTCGCTCTCTCTCTCTCTCTCTCTCTCTCTCTCAAA